>NC_069380.1:42516944-42835000 GCF_027475565.1 Acinonyx jubatus
AGCGATGAATCTCACAGGCAGAGGGTAATAGCTAATTGTTTATTATTATCTTAAGTAGAATACTAAAGTTTTTTTATGAAAAAAAATTCTGCCAACTTCGTAGAACACAGAATCATTCACCACTGTATAATAAAAGAACCAATGAATTAATTTGGAGTCAGGCAAGAAGAGAGTTTCTTCTAAGCCTTGGATAAAAATTCCACTAGCGTACTCTGGTATTGTGATATCAGGAAACTATTCTGATATATAAAAAAATTCCCATATCTAGCAATTGACATTATAATGTTTTTATCATTGAAATGAGACATTTGTGGAGCAAATCCTTCAGATTCATATTGGTTGAGTTTTCTGACAAAATTAAAATCCTTTGTTCATATATGAATTCCAACAAAGCTCCAGGAAGAATTCACACTGGAGCAATGCTGTTGATATTATCAAAGCCAGTTTGTTTCTTTGTCAAGTTTTGTACACTAGAATAGTCAAATGTGTGCCTAGATATAATGGATGTGGAGAGACTCCACCTTAACATAGGTATGGGCCCAACGTTCTCCCATAGTAACCAACATACAACCTGGGGGAGTAAAGCTTGAGGCAGTACACAGTGTAGTACTGTGGGAGAGTGAAGTAAACACTTGTTCCTTAGGTCTTTTCTTTCCCCCTTCCCATCACAGGTCTATGTCTAAAGAGCAACACATATCCCTTCAGCAGTACAATCATATTTAGAACAAGGCACTGATTTCCTGATAAAAGCAGCTACTATTGCAAACATCATTAGACGTCTTATTCAGGAAGTTGTTTAGAGACTTAGCAGATTTTGTTCTCTAGTGGCTTATTAGGAAACACGGTTCACAGATAAAATAGTCCAAGAGTAGCTTTATACATAATATACATCCTACTCTAAGCAACAGGTGTACTGGAGTCAGCATGTGTTTTAAATATCAGTGAATAGACTATAATTTCATCCTGGATCATTTAAGTGTTCAATACTACTGGCATTTGTAAGAATTATTCAATCACAAATTTCCATGGTGGACCAGAACAAAGGAGAAAGTAAAGAAAGAAAAAAAAAAAGTGACCTGGTTCTCAAATGTATTTGGCTTTGATACCTGATGGTTACAAGTTAATCTTGAATTTTAGTTTGAGGTAACAAGGAAGAAAATAGGGGGTAAGTTGCCTTTTATGTTGCAATAGTACAAAGATACAGAAATCATTGAGAAAAGAAACCTAATGAGGCAAAAAAATTTACAGACCTCACTATTATATCTCTGAGATATTTAATGACTTAAGTAAACCAATATATCAGTGATAATATTATTTATATTTTAAAAAAGTGTTCTGGGTTCCAATCAAATCAATGTTTGAAACACATCTGTGACATAAATAGAATAGTGATGTGCAGGCCTATCAATATGACTTGGCCAGTTCTATTTTCATTGCATGACATCATTCAGCTGTCAAAAGAAAACTGAAGAAAAAAATAGAAAACATATCCTTGACTTCAAGTGTTTGCAACCTAATTATATATACACCCAAACTTGAAATACGCTGTTGTATAACTTGACAGTATCTTTTAAGGTGGCTAAAAAATAAATAAAGAGTTCAAAGATGTGGGTGCTAATTTTCGCTTCTCAGAAGATTAGGTAACATGTTTGTGTTGCACTATCTGCATCTTAAAAATGGTAATAATCATATCCACCTGCTCTACTTCCATGTGAAGAAATATCTGGGAAAATATAAGGCAAAATAAAACTTGGTGAAATAGTACAGGATCGCAATAGCCTGTTTCCAGTGATGACAGTAATGAAATAATAGATAAGTATTACATAAAATATAAAGAAAATTATATTAAAACAAAAGTGAACAAGTGAAATAAGATGAATCATGACTGATCAGTTTAACCAAAACAATTACAACCAAAAAATAATTGCTTTGCTGGACTAGTTGAATAAACAGTTTTAGAAAGAATGGTATCCTTTCAAAAACACTAAATCGATATGAAATAAAGACTGTTGATGGATAACTTTGCTTTTTTTAAACATAATTAATTTGATGACTATTATTTTCAGGAATAATTAATGTTGGCACATTTTATAGCCATAATAATTGGAAAACATAATTTTTATTACCATATTTAAGAATAATTTTTAATTTTAGAAAATAAAACTTTTTATGCAACTTTCAACACACAAGGATACAGTTTTACCAAGATTGTTGTATTTTTAATTTTTAGTTTTTAGAATTCCTTTTCACGTCATACTTTACATTTAAACTAAAAAGGTACAATATATTTCATATTTACAAATTCAGTTTAAAAAGAAATAGCAAAAAGTGAGCTATAATTCATTATTATCAGATGACTTCTGGAATTTACTAGTTTTTATACTATTAATTATACAAATAGTCTACTATTACTTCAAAATAAGATTATAATTCTTTCTGAAGTCAAGATACAGTTTTCATCATTATGTGTTCTAGTTATCTTAAATTGAAACCTTTAAAATGATATCACTTTCCTACTTTCCTCCTTAAATATCGCCCTTCTCAACTGAAACTTTTGAAAAAAATTGTCCTCCTTTCTTCACCTTTCCTGTCCATAAATACCTAAGTTACTCTGCATTCAATAAAAAAAGATAATGCTAACAAGTTACCATGCGTTATTTAATCTTGGACTTTTTTTTTTTTTTTGCATTTTAACCTCTTTGAAATTGAAATGAATCTTATAGTTGATGACATGTCACAGTTTAAATGGAAAGAGTTATTCTCTTTTAGGATTAATTACAAAAAATAATAATGTGTCTTACACTAAGTTCTTGTTAGCTTTGACTTTAAAAAACTACAGTATTAGAATTTTCTATATAGTATTTGCCTCCCATGTCAAGATTTCTTATTTGGCACTTATGTTCCATTTATTCAGTTACTGTATTATTTCAGGGTGTGTGTGTGTGTGTGTGTGTGTGTGTGTGTGTGTGTGTGTGTGTAAAATAACACAGACATAGAAACAGTTTGCCTTTGACCATCTGTTTTGCCAATACCATCCATCATACCTGAGTGAGCCCTGATGAGTCAACCAAGGAAAATTACAAATGATCTAGGTAACTCCAGCCTCTATCAATTAGAATAAATGCAAACCCAGTAAAATAAAACTGGGAATAACACACACACACACACACACACACACACACACACACCTTGAAATAGAGTAACAACAACAACAACAACAATAGTGTTTTCATTTGGGAAGGCACAGCTCTCTGATGGTCAGCCCTTCTCTGGATCTGCTGCCTTCCATCTTTAAATTCTTTCATCAGCATGTTGAGTAGACCAGACATACCAGTTACAATGGCATAAAGCCCCTCAGAACCCAGGTTCTCCCATGCAGACAGCTGCCTAAGAACCCTTGGAATCCTCTGAATCAGGAAAGAAAAATGGATTCAAAGTGAAAGTGGAGGGAGAGAAACATATGATCAGGTTACCATGTTTCCATGTCCCCAGAATTCTTCTATCTTATCCTGATCTTTTGAACCAACATTTATTAAGCACTTAATTTTTTTCTGGCATAAGTAAGGTCTTAATAAAATTAGTTTTCTGGTGGGAAACTTGACAGACTCTGGAGCCAGCCTCTGTGTTCACTTCCTGCCTCTCCAAATATTGGTTGTTTGAGACTGGGACAATTCCGTTTATTAATTTCAATATTTGCACATTGGAGAAAATGGTACCTACCTATAGGGTTAAACAAACATACACATGCATATACATACAACACACAAAAATCAGTTTCTGGAAAATAATAAGCATTATGAAAGTATTACCATTACTAGAAAGTTATTTTATTCTCAAAATAAACATGTATGGTAATTATGATTAGCACCATTTTGTTGTTGCTTTTACAGTTGTTCCAATAAGAAAACTAAGTCTCAGGGAGATGAAGTATCTGATCCAAATTTAAATCGTCATATGATGTAAAGCCTAAGTTTGAAACCAGAATATTGCAATCTATAGTCTATGTTCGTGAATTTAAGCTATAAAATAATCCTCTATTTGCTACTCACTAATAGAATTAATTTAAACATGTGGTCAAATTACCTTTTGGTGTAGGAGTTAACACATTTAACAGGAAGAAATTTGAGAAAAACAAATATATTTGATGTATTTGTTGTCACGTTAAATATTTAAGAAATACATAGAACAAAATAATCTCAGAGAGCCTTTCAAAACACAAATTAAAGTTTTAGTTCCTCCTCTGTCTTCACATAAGAGACTTTGTACCTCCAAACATTTGCTTCATCTGTATTGACTAACCTTCAGCTGAAGTTGTGACTCACTCTCCATAGTATTTCTTACAAAATCAATTGGCACTTTTTTTGGGCTTGCCCCTGACTATGATGCCTAATCAATAAAACTTGTCTTTTTCAAAGAAATTGAACAACTAAGGCTACCGAACCAAAATTCCCCGAAATTGACGTATTTAATTTGACAATGTATAAAACTGATGGTTTTCCATATCTTCTCTGATCTCACAGCTTGAATTGATCTAGATGCCTTTATCCATCCCTAATCCATACATTGTTCATGATGAAGAGAGTTACAAATTGAACCATGACAACTGTTTACATATTTAGTCTTTTAGGGCAAATTCTCAATATAGACAAAAACACAGCTACTGGTGCTACTTACTGATGTGTAAGTAGACATGTAAAAAGTATTCTAAACATATTAAAGAGGATGCATATGAAAATACTCATATGTCTTTGGAAAACAATTTAGTTATACTACATTTATAAACATTTACCAGCTAAAATGAAACCCTGGTAGAGCTGGTGGTGGGAAAATAATGGAAGAAAAGGACTAAAGTACTGTAGTAGCATGAAATAAGCATATGAAAAACTTAATGCATAGCTATCTGGTGAATCTAATTTTCCCATCCATATATTTGTTAAATCATGTATGTATGTATGGAACATTTATTACTAAGCACTCCTAAGATTATTAATAATTTAAATATTCTAAATAATTTAAAACTATGTAATAGACTTTCCATAATAAATGAAAATAATTTTATATAAAATAAATATGGTCAAAAATTTTTTTAAAGTGAGAATGAACTTTTAACAATTTCTGTCAATTAAGAATTTGTGCTCATTATTATTTTCAAATTGAGAGGTTATCTTTTCAGCTACAGAAAAGTTTATGCTTTTTGTTTGTTTCTGTTCTACCATTCAGTTTAACTGAAAACATGTCTCTAGACCTACTCATCAGATATACATTCTGTGGTTACAGCAATGAATTTATAAATTGAGAGTGAAAGACAGTGAGGTAGAAATTTGGGGGGGGGGCAGGCAAATATAATACGTAGAAAAATGAATATGTAATGGAAATCAGAAGTGTTTCTTTGCAACCAATAAAAAATTTTTTAGAAAAAACCTGATTCATTATAAAAATCCAAAAAGACAGCAATTTTTTTCTAAGAAACTTTCTTTTCAGAGTTAATCATGCATCTGTCATTGAAGCCTATGCTTATATCATTCTTTATTGTAGTATCTTGTCAGATGAATATGAAACATCTCTAAAAAACAAGTAACTCTCCAAAAAATATTATCACTTTTATTTGCTAATGATTTTTAGTAGAAAAATAACATTATAGTCTAAGCATAACATTAAAAATTATAATTTTATAATCTTTTCTAAGGCTGGGCATATAAGAAATGTTTGTTTTTATTTGAATATTAAAATTGATATAGGATCAACAAAATAAAATTCATAGTTTGCTCTTTGGTGAAACAAAATTGCCTCCATTTAATGTCTAAAAATGTGCTAATTTCTATCAGGGAGAAAATCAGCAAATCCACATTAATATAC
Source organism: Acinonyx jubatus (assembly GCF_027475565.1). Lineage (NCBI taxonomy): Eukaryota > Metazoa > Chordata > Mammalia > Carnivora > Felidae > Acinonyx > Acinonyx jubatus. The sequence goes on from NC_069380.1 coordinate 42,522,801, forward strand.
TATAAGGACAAAGTAAATTATGTACTTCTACAATGAGTGTTTCCATAATGCTGATTAGTTTTATGTAAATGGTAAACAAGAAACAAAGTGAAGGAATGAAATGTCATTTTGGTTCACGTACCATTTGTCCCCATACATTAATATTTGGCACCACCAAGGGGCGCCTGGATGGCTCAGTCGGTTAAGCATCTGATTTCAGCTTAGGTCATGATCTCACAGGTCATGGGTTGGAGCCTGCATGGGGCTCTGTTGCTGACAGCTCAGAGCCTGGAGGCTGCTTCAGATTCTGTGTCTCCCTCTCTCTCTGCCCCTCTTCCATTCCCACTCTGTCTCTCTCTCCCAAAAGTAAACATTAAAGAAATTAAAAAAAAAAAATTTGGCACCACCAAGTAGCAATGAAGAATCAGAAGAAGGCTGTATACCATACAGACAAATGGCATTTATGCCTTGTTCTTCCTGGAATCACTTTTGGCCTCCTTGGACTTTGGAATGTTTATTCTGAAGATCTCCCTCCTCTTTGTGTATTTTGCCTTGGTTTCCAGAACTCAGCAGCCTACGTTCTTCATGATAGCCATTTATCTTTTTAAATGTGTAAGTCTTATGTTTACTGAATATTTTTGCATCCACTAGAAAGTTACCATGTTTTAACTATGCTAGTATTTCTTTTAGGATAATTATTGTTTTTTCATAGTGTTATGGTTATATGATCACATAATTTTTGAGTGAACGGTTCCAAACCCATTTTAGGCATTAGTCCTGATATTTTTAGACTGGAAATTTGCAGAACACAAAATTTTTCAGTAATTTTGTTGTGCATTGAGTTGTAGCAGAAATGCATGTATCGGACATCATAGGATATATGAGGAAGAGTAATTGTGACTCCACTTTCAACATTTATAGCACTGTGTAACTTTTTTAAATGAAACCACTACATATGTAGTATAAGTAATCCTATAGTATGCTTTTCATGGAGTTTATCACATAAGAATTATGGAGTGATTGATTTATACATTTGTGTATAAAATCTTCACACAGGAGTTTTATTTATTCATTCATCCAGGAAATATTTATTGAGTCCCATTTCAATATATTACTTCATATTACTTACCCTTTTCAAGGGGGCACTCTCAGATCATGTTTGTGGGTATGGAGTCTGTTTCCTGTTCTGTGGCCATCAGAAGACCTTCTGTCTCTTTACATATAAACATATAATCTTAGGATATAATTCCAACCATAGAACTTCATATCCAAGTTCTATTAATATTTAAGACAAACAAATAATTTGGCTAATTAGTTCTCATACAATATTCTGACAAAGCCAGACCTGTATGAGCAATTCTAATTTTGTCTTATCTGCAAGGTATTCTTGCATGTAGAAGAATATGCTATATAAAAAAAATCTTACAAAAGATTAGACTTGTTAATACTTTGTAAGTCTCTGGTAAGCGTTCCATGACTGGAAGAGAATATTCATAAGTCCTTTACATACCATGATTGATCAGATACAAAAACAGAATAAATCTTTACTAATAAAAGTATTTGAATATAATAGCTGCCTTCAACAAATTGTTCTGTAAATTTGGTATTTTTAAACAAACAAAATTATCCTAAGAGCATAAGGAAATGTTTTTATATATTTGTTAGTAGGTTAAGCAGATTATCTGCTAACATTAACAATTTTTTTCATAATTAATGTAATGAATTTTATATATAAACCTATATAGTTATTTCTATCTTATTGGTTTGAATTGGTCTTCACTGGTCACTTACTTATACTTTATTTCACACACACACACAAAATGACTGTTTGTATTTGTTATAGTCAAGTGGCTGAACTTCACATTTGAATCCTCAAGACTATTATCTTAGTTGTGGGAAAACAGTTTTTAAATTGAGCTTTAAAGACTATCTAACATATTTTAAAATATTTCATTTTTTAGAGCATCAGAGGAAAGGAAGTGGAACAAATTATCCAGTTACCTAAGATTTCAAGTTCATCTTAGGTTCAATCTTTGAAGTCAATTGCATTTGGAATTTTTAGATGTAATTCTTTCTGCAAATTTTAGATCCCAGGTGGTATCAAATACAGTATTATAGATCCAAAGCTTTTTGTTATAGAAGACTTACAGCATTAATAGGCTGACACTGTTTGGATAACCTCAATCATTCATAAGCCTTTTAAAATATTTTTTATCATTTCGGAGTCTAATAAACTAATAGAATTCAATTTTCATGTTACTTGAGTCTTTGGATCTCTTACCAGAATTCTGACATCCATTAGCCATTGTCTGAATTAGGTGACTGCTGTGGTAAAGAATAAGCCATAACAAATTATCTCATTACAAATATAATATACACAACAGCTGGAGTTTTTCTGTCTCATATTCTCATTCTGACTGACATAAGCTGCTAGCTGTAGTTTCCCATTTTCTGAATAAGGTTTTTGTCAAGATCAGGAAGCCAGGTACTTTGCTAAAAGCTTTTTATGATGCAAAGAAATAGAAACCATCAGGTTTCCCTGATTTTAGTAGTTTTCTTTTCTTTTTTTTATTCATTTTTACCCATGATAATCAATTCATTTATTTTAATGTCTATGTGTGATATTTCTGTGCTTTTATTTATGGTTCACTTATTTTACTTTCAGAAAGTGTCCATAATAAAATGGCTTAGTACTGAAAATGACTTTATACAACTTTAAATGACTTCATTTAATATAATATAAAATGTTTTTTAAAAGTCATAAAACATGTAACGAATAAAGCTGAATTAAACAATATTTTAATGATAAATACAACTAGAAAATCTAACATGCAAATTGTCCATTAACTTATCTCTTATTTTAGGATATAGAAAAATTTCTGAAAACTTCTGGAAGATATATATACATATATATATATATATATATATATATATATATATGTGTGTGTGTGTATAGGGTTACATCACTATATACATAATTGTTCTTTATCTTTCAGTATCCTCAAAAAGGGAGCATGATTTAAACACTGTTTACATATTGAATATGTCTTAATATGTTTTTTTCTAAGCAATGCTGTTAAGCAGAAACAAACATCTGTGACCTATTTAAAAATTATCGGGTGTCCACTGTTGGTAGAGATACCAAATTATACAGTAAGTGCAAGGATCATTGCTCCTTCTCCCCTCTCTCTCCCTCCTGTCTTTCTTTCTCTTCCAATGATGCTCATGATACAATGATCCATGCCTGGAGGGAGTGTCTCACTGACTTAACTAAGAAACTTTAGATATAATCAAGCCACAGAAGACTTAGACTGTCATTCCAGCTTTTCTCTGTAATTGATCCCTCTATACACAATTCAGCCTCAGGAAGAAGCATGACATAAGCAGAGGCAAAAGAAATCTGTAAGGATTATCAACTGTGGGAATTAGATAGTAGGTTTCTTTTCAAATTTTTTGCCAATTATTAGGGGTGAGAAAGGAGTAAAAATAGATATTTTATTCTTGAATATGTAATGACTAGGAAGAAAACAAATATGGAAAATAGTCACACTGAATAACACATCAGAAATTGAGAAAAATTGAACATCAACCTATTAATTTTTATGTTTATCGATTAATACTCCTTTCCTCTTTGAAATTTAATTTTTGGTATATGTTATTCATACAATAATATAACCAAGCTAATGTAAACATCATTCTCTGAATTGTTTTATTACAATTATCCTTTATTTAAATTATGTTTCAATCTGCATAAAATATTTCTATTAAAATATATGTATGTTTAAGCATTCACATTTAAAATTTTTAAAAATAGTTTTAGAAATTTTTTCAGTGTTTATTTTTTTGAGAGAGAGACAGACAGACAGACAGACAGACAGAATCCAAAGTAGGATCCAGGCTCTGAGCTGTCAGCACAGAGCCTGATGCAGGGCTTGAACCCATGGACTGCGAGACCATGACCTGAGATGAAGTTGGATACTTAACCCACTGAGCCACCCAGGCGCCCCTAAAATAATTTAATTATATACAAAAGTTATACTTGTGTATGTCTGTATATAACATTATGTCAGAAGAAAGCTCAAGAATATGATTATATTAACAGAATTGAACATTGTGATTGTTCTGTTCAGTCATACTGACTAAAGAATGACACAGATTCACCTGTTTTCCAACCTAATTATTCTAGAGTATAGCAGCAGGAAACATATTTCTGAATCTCAAACTTCTTTTACTTCTTGGGAATGCATTAATTTTTGTGTTTACATATTGTGAGTGCTGAGCACTGTGTTAAGTTTTAGGAACATATCAGTGAACAAATGATGTGACCCTTCCCTTCAGGTTGCCCCAAATATAGTTGTACATTCCATTTCATCCACTGCAAAGTCAAGCTTAGTTCTATGGCCTCTGACATAATTGAGTTCTATGCTTGGTCCCTTGGAACAGATGTCCAATTAACCCCCATAGAGAGAAAGAAAGAGAAACTATCTTAGGTCTTTTTTTTCATTTTCATCAACATCTTCTTTCTCTTCCTTTCATATTCATGCAGAATGTAGTAACGCACACGCACACACACACACACACACACACACACGCACACACACACACCCTATTCATGCTATTGCATATTACAAGTAACTTAATGGCTCCTCAAAATAAGGGTTTATATTTCCTTTGTAAGAGACCTAATGATTTCTTCCACCCACAATCCTTATTTATGTGATGACTATCAATAACATTTATTTTTATATGTATGTCTATAGACATTATGGTATTCCAATATCCAGTAAGTCATACTGGATTTTTTTATATAATATTTGTATAAAAACAAGTTTCTTTGTAATTCACATATAATTCCTGTATTTTTTTCAGTTGCACTGGGCTTTTTTTACTCTCTGTAATTTCCAATAAACTTAATACTACATCTTCCTGATGCAAGGTACTCTGCATATTGTTAATTTCCCCCTCTTAAATCCATAGTGACATATGAGAATCTGGAGTAGATGGTCTCTATAAATAATTAGCTATATTATTTTTTCAAAATTACTTAACCTTTATTATTCTTCATCTATATATCAGGAATGATGACAACATATACCTTATAGAGCTGTTACGGGAATTAAATCATGTAAAACATTTATACATTTTCCTGGTATACAGTAAGTACTAAGTAAGTGCTAGCAATTTATTTTTAAGACCATAACATGTGGCTGAATTACAGTAGGTATTAGAATGTTGAGAATCACAAAATTTTAGCCCACTCTTCACATAACTACTCACATTCCAAGATCTAGAGTAAATGTGTACATCCTGTTCTATGAAGTTGTTGCTAACATATTAGAAAAGACAGCTGCCATTATTCTTTCAACATCTATATAGCACTTTTGTGTCTTATTTTTGTTGAAATAAGTATCACAACCTAATATTTTTAAAATTTATTTATTTATTATTTATTTATTTATTTATTTATTTATTTATTTATTTTTAAATCTTTATTTGTTTTTGAGAGAGAGAGAGAGACAAAGAGACAGAGTGTGAGTGGGGGTAGAACGCAGAGAGAGGGAGACGCAGAATCTGAAGCAGGCTCCAGGCTCTGAGCTGTCAGCACAGAGACAGACTGAGGCTGGAACTAATGAATTGTGAGATCATGACCTGAGGTGAAGTCAGAGGCTTAACTGACTGAGCCACCCAGGCGCCCCAGAACCTAGCATTTTAGATTCCGGGATGGAGACTAAAAAATACCATTAAACATTCTGCCTTTGCTAAACTTCTAACTTGTCAAAACTTCAATGTGCTCACATGTTAAATGAAAATAATAATAGTAATTTTCTCATAGGGTTTCTGAAATAAGTTAATAAAGGTATGCCTATAGAGGACCAAACATACCGTGAACACATATAAATGCCAACTATTTCATTATAATGATTCATCTATCCTGTTGTCACCATCATTTCGAGTGTCTGGCATCCAATGGACTGTGGTCAAAAAGATGGCTGTGAGGAATTAAGTCTCTTAGGAAATGTGAGAAATGTTGGGGAGTCCTTGACCTAACACAGTTTTAGCCAGTTTTGCCTAGAGTGGGTTTTCTGAAAGACTGCAGGTGACATGTAAATTATACAAGTTGAAATTGATTGCACTGTGTCTTGGCATCCTGTGGTGTCATAAAACAAATCAAGTTGCAAGTAATGAACTAAATGAATGTTTTTAGCTGTCTGGAAAATGTGGGTAAAACCTACATCCTAAATACCTCATCCTTCCTTCCTTCCTTTCCTTCTTTCCCTCCTTCCTTCTTCTCTCCTATTCTTCCCTTCTTTTTCCTTTCTTCTTGCTTTTAATTTTTTCAACATAGATATCTAGAATTCTATGTAGTACATTATATTTTAAAAATAAAGTATTTTGTAGGAGATAATTTTAATAACAAACTTATGTTTGATTTTAGAATATAGAAACTATCAGACCCTATACTCTAATAAGCTTAAATAAAAATATTTAAGTTTTTTCTAAATCAAACTAAATCAACATGACTTCTGAAATGATCATTGAGTCATAAAATGGGACAGATTTACTTTCTGCTTTATCAAATAAAATGAGACATGTATTTTCACTTTAAAGGCTTAGGATTAAAAAAATCACAGGTAAGCGGCAAGATAGCATTAATTTTTTCACTGCTAGCATGTGTTTGTCCATCTCATTCCCCAGACTAAAGAAGACAAATAACTCCCAGTCAGAATACACAGAATATTCTCACTTAATTTGCCTCATTTGTCTATGTGTGTTGTTGCAGAACTTTTGGAAAACAATAAATTGCTCTCTTTTTACATATCTTGGCCACTTTGAACAAACTGAAATATATGTGGTTTTTGATGAGTCTTTACATTTGCTAACTTATATTACCCAGTATCTCTAACCTGGAGTTATTTTGTATGAAAAAAATTCTTCAGTTTTGTCACTTTTAAGTTCCATTGTTCTTTTCAGCACTCAGTATATCTCTAGTTTGATTTTTTTAATTTACCATTAATTACATATTCTCAAATGTTTGGTATCACAAAGTCTCTTGATGTCCCTGGGGAGAGTATATTATAAAGTTAGATTGTGAGATGTCTGAGTCTTTTGTCAATGTTGGTTGGAGGAGAGCTTCTCATATTCCTTAAGAGAGGAAACTGATATCATACTGCACATCAGTAACATTTTTTTCCTCTAAAAGACTGGCAAACAGCCAGTGAAACACTCAGTGGAGTTTTCTATTGATTGTCCTGTGGCTTGCAGAAGAGTATATATTTCTGTGTCTGAAACAGTATGATTCTATTGTTGAAGAAGGGTAAATCTCCTGTAGATTAATAAATATAAAGATGAGTTTTTTTTTTCCAGAACTGAAGTGATAGGGTCGTGGTTTTAATATCTTAGGCAAGAAGAAAGAATTTGGTACAAGTTAAGACTGATGTTTATTGCATGGGTATCACATGGATCCATATCCTTTAGTAATGGTATGCTTTTTAATGGCACACCGTTACAATTATTTGATTAATGTTTTGTACTCTGGGTCATATATTACATAATATCAGCCATTTGGGAGGGTGGGCTTATCTGGCATGATGCATCAATATTTCTGATTATTCTAAGCTTCCTCAAGCCTTTGTTTTTGAGCAGGCTACCTGCACTACCTGGGTTGTTCTAACTGTGATTTTAGCAAGTCAAAACTTAATCTTTAAGATTCACTTCAAACTATACTTTTACAATTCAATTATAAGGTGGAAAGGTGACAAAAATATATTAGTGTGGTCAAGAACAAATAATATCTAATAATTAAATAAGTGGAATTTCAGAAAAAAACACTTTATGTGAAAAAAGTAAGATTCATACTAAGTTATGAACAATTAGATAAAAAGAAAGTATCTGGTTCTTCATTGAAGATTAATCACAGAAGCATATTTTTTTGTGTATAGCTGCAAAAAAATGTCAATAAGCATTAGGGTTATCTCTAAACTATAAGCAAACAGGTAAGAATTAGGGTAACTTAAGATGCTATGCCTACTCTTCAGAAAACAACACCCTAATAATATGAGACTGTGAATGTTCAGGTGCACAGAATTTTGTAGCTGGTTGGAGTCTGGTGATGGAATTTAAACTTCCACTATCCCAGATGAAAATGGGTCAATATGTGGTAAGAGTTAAAGAGGAAACAAAAAAGGGAGGGTCTATTTTATATACATTTGTAAGTTCAGGCAAAAGTTTTTGAGACATATGAAATCCCTGGCATCAGGCAGTAGGGCTGAAAAGCCACATTTACATCTCCATATGGCCATACTTGCCCTAATAATTAGTCAACACTGCTTCATGGAGAAACAAGGAATGGGAAGAAGTGAAACTCACCCTCCTGGAGTGCATAAATCCATTTCTTGTTGGGAGCCACAAGACTGTAAGAAACTTGTACAGAAGCACAGGGTGGCTCAGAGACAGGATAGAATGGAAGGGGCATCACATGCTACTCTTCCCATCTGTTTTAAAACATATCCTTTATTGTCACGCAGCACCTATGAAGTCAGAGTAAATCTGTCAGTTGATTAATCAATTAAAGAAAGGTTCTCTGAATTACCTGTAAACACTAGAATAAACAACAGAGACTAGAATTATTTTATTTATTTTTAAAAATATTTTTTAACATTTATTTATTTTTGAGACAGAGAGAGACCATGAACAGGGGAGGGTCAGAGAAAGAGGGAGACACAGAATCTGAAACAGGCTCCAGGCTCTGAGCTGTCAGCACAGAGCCCAATGCGGGGCTCAAACCCACGGACCGTGAGTTCATGTCCTGAGCCGAAGTCGGACGCTTAAGCGACTGAGCCACCCAGGCGCCCAGACACTAGAATTATTTTAAAGAAAGAACCCCTCCATAAAACAGTAATGAAAAAAAGATTAACCAATAAGAACTAAATTTATTACAATCAAATGCCAATTATAGTTTTCTCCTCAAGCAAAAAACAAACAAGAAAACCCAATAAAATCCACAAAAACACACACAACCCTCCCCCCGCCCCACAACAAGAAAACCCCAAATAATTATCTTCATATGAAAAAAAACAGGAATCTCCGGAATCTTCATTTACATGACTTTTAAAGCTTGGATAATGGATATGATACATCAGCAGGGCCATAACTTTAGGTTAATGTCAATTAAGAAAGATTTTTTCCCCCTGTAGCATGGGAGTAATTAAAAAATATTACACTACACAGATATATAAAAAGATGGAGCTTTTCGCTGAATTTATTTCTTGGAAGGCCATAAGAGATCAACTATCCCACGTCCTCATTCTATAGATGATGAAATTGAAACTCAAGTTATAAATGTGTTCAAAAGAAAAAACAACAAGCAGGTATTATAACCTCTTATATGTGCCTTTTTTGTTTACTTTCAAAGGAAAATACTTTTCAATCCCTATCAACTTCCAGCTTCATCTTCAAAGGTGAAGTTTTATTTCAGAAAGAAGTTAGGGCTAAAAGACAATATTTTCTTAAGGGTATATTACGATAAGGACCCTTAGTGACTTTAATGTGTCCTAGCGAGTTCTGAAAAACATTTAAGGGAATGAAACATCATGTATATGTTATACATTTTTAATATTAGTACTTTCAATTGTATCAAAGGATCTGCTATGTTAGGTTATCACATTTATTCAACAGATAGTATGAATGTATAGTTATACCAATCAAAACTTAGCATAAAAATCATTCAGAGGTAAAGGAAGAAGTGGTTTGTAAGTGTAAGTTTCTGTCAGGGGAAACTAGCATGATGGTGGTAAGTAGTGATTAGAGCTCATATTCCACTACTGTCTCTATTGCGACCTTCTCTCGGCAGTTAAGTGCTCCTGTTCTCTGTCTAGACACATTAAAAAGGACTTTCAGTTGCTCCAAGGTCACTTTCAGACTTCTGCACCAGTTCAATAATGTTGAAATAATTTTGTGCATGACAAAACAAATTTTGGACTTTTTTTGTGTGTGTGAAAATTAAATTTTATACCTCTTGCTAGGTAACGGACAGAACAAATCAAACTTCTCTTTGTGTGTGTGTGTGCTGTTATTTTTGCTTCTCCTCCATGCATACTTCGACATTATCATAGCATATTAGTTACAACTGTTTATAGCAATATCTTATTTATTTGAGTAAACAGATAAAAGAGGAAGTTAAAAATAATGGAATTCCTTTTTGTAAACTTAGGTATTGCTCAATAAGCACAAACGATATCAGTTTTTATACCTCTCACTTGTAAGGCATTAGCTTTAAAGCATGATGAAAACTTTATAATACTTTCATTTGGTATACTGATTGAACATTCTAATAAGTAATTTTTCTCAAAAATAAGTATTTTTGAAACATATTTTCAACTTCTATTTAATACTAGAGTTTAGATTAGACACATTAGAAAGCTACTTTAAAATCTATTGGTAAATTCTACATCAGAACCTCAAAAATGCATATACAAAGGATGTTCAATATGAATATTTTTGGATGTGAGGGCGATCTGGCTGTGATATCTGTCACCACACTGATTGCCAGCATTGATTCATCGGATCTGGCTGGTGAGATAGGCAGTCCCTTCCTCCCTTACCACTCCCTGTACATCCTTCCTGAAGCTGCCTGCCAGGTTGAAGAAAACGGACCTTCCCTTCCAGATAGAGGATTGTTCTGTCAAGGGTATAGGAGTAGCTGCTGTCTCCTGCTACAATCTTCCAACAAGGATTTTATATGAGGATTTTACTATATTCTAATATCTAAAGCATTATGTCATTATATTAAAGTAGTACAAAATAATATTAAAATCTATGATTTGAAAAAAATTACAAAGATTAGAAAAAAATATTTCCAGGCTGCAAAGGAAATGATAGAGTCATGTGGTTTATCAGAGGTAATAATTGAAACTGAGTGACATTTGGCTTTATTTTTTTTTATTTTTCTAAATGTTTATTTATTTTTGAGAGAGGACAGCGCAAACAGGAGAGGGGCAGAGAGAGAGGGGTACACAGAGTCCGAAGCAGGCTCCAGGCTCTGAGCTGTCAGCACAGAGCCCGATGCGGGACTTGAACCAGTGAACCATGAGATCATGAGCTAAGCCCAAGTTGGACACTTAACCGACTGAACCACCCAGGTGCCCTGACATTGGGTTTCTAATAGCTGCATCTCAAAATAAGCTACTGATGATAATACACATTTTACTTAAACAATTAGTGTAGTGAAGCAGAAAAAATATATATAGTAAGCAGGAGATTTTTTTGTCTACTTAGCTTTTAGCTCCTTCCTAAAATGAAATTATATGTGATCACGTTCAGTTATTGTCCTGGACAAGTTCTACTTTCATTAGAGCAATGCTATAATGAAGCGGGAATTCCTTTTCATTGTAAATCCCAATCAGTTATTCTGAAGCTCAAACAAAAGATCTTCCCAACTTATTTTTTCAAAAGAATTTTATGCTGAAAATTATTTGTTTGAGCTACCTTGTTATATTAGACATAAAACATACACTTCCTTGCTAATAGCTGAAACTAATGTTTTCATAGTGAAGGATGGAATATTGAGCTGAGAGTTTAGAGACCTACATTCCACTCCCCTTCCTATCACTTGTTAATTGTATCATATTGGATAAACTGCTTCACCTCACACTGGCTCTGTTTCCTCAGAAATGGTGGAAATTATACTAAGTGATCTCCAATATGCCTTCCATTACTTCATTTAAGTTTGAAATTGTGTCACCCTGACAAGTTTTCAAATATGCAAGCAAGTACTTAACTCCATTTACTCATTGATAACCCTTTTGCTATGTTGGACCTAAAAACAATATTTGCAGAGCGTTTTAGTGAGATATATGAATTGTGATTTGAATAAGGGCTGATATAAAAAAAATCAATAAGCTCATCACAGCCTTTTAAAAATTAGTATTATGTGATTATAAAAGGCAATACATTATCACTTTAAAGATTTAAAAAGTGAGAAACTTTATCAAAAAAATTAAGATCACTTTTAATTCAATGATCTAAAATAATTCAATGATCTAAAATAATCATTGATAATACTTAAGTATTTTTTCTATCATACGTTTATTCAACAAATAATTATTGGGTATTCCATTGATCTTTTAGTACTTTTCTTTATTCCTATGAAGTCCTACTGCTTTCTTATTTGTGTGTGTGTGTGTGTGTGTGTGTGTGTGTGTTTATTCTTCAAACAATGAGGACATTGTACCTATATTTCATATTTGTTGAAACCTTTTCTAATTCATTTGACACTTAATTTAAAACCTATTTTATTATTGGGGTGCCTGATTGGCTCAGTCGGTTAAGTGTTTGACTCTTGGTTTCTGTGCAGGTCATGATCTTATGTAGGTACGGATCCTGAGATGGAGCCCCACGTCAGCGCATAGTCCGCTGGGTTTCTTTTCTCTTTCTGTCTCTCTCTCTCTCTCTCAAAATAACAACAACAACAAAAACCACAAACATATTTTATTATTTAACTTTCATTCTTTTCCAGTCATTTTTCTTTTACTTTTCATTTTTACTCTTCTATTGCTGTGAAGTAATACCCTCTTATTCATAAATTAATAGAAACTCACATATAAGAAGGCATTCAGTACATACATATTTACTTATATATATCTTGTGTTCTTCAAAATAATTGATATAAACTTTAGAATCTATTATACCATTAAAAATTAGGTGGATTTTTTTTGCAATAGCCAATTTCAGCCAAAGCATTTGCTAGCTAATTCATATTTTTAATATTACCTTTAGTAGCTATTTTTATTATATGTTGAATTCCTAAATATTTCCAGATAAAGATTTCTCATATGTGATTTGATCTTTAACCTGTTTATCCTTGACAACCCGGTTTTAGTTGTTGCAACTCTATGGCATTTGTGGTATTTTATTTCTTTATTTTTTCCATTTTGCGATATTTTAAAGCACACATACTCAAACCCTCATTGCACTTGTTTATTAAAGATTATCTTGGAAATTCTGCACTGGTATGGGTATGTACCTTTCTATACATGTACCTTTCTAAATAAAAACCTTTATTTTTGGGGGCGCCTGGGTGGCTCAGTTGGTTAAGTGTCCCACTTCAGCTCAGGTCATGATCTTACACTCCGTGAGTTCAAGCCCACATCGGGCTCTGTGCTGACAGCTCGGAGCCTGGAATCTGCTTCGGATTCTGTGACTCCTTCCCTCTCTGCCCCTCCGCCTCTCACTGTCTCTCTTTCAAAAATAAATAAACATCAAAAAAAAAAAAGAACCTTTATTTTTATTTTCATTACTTTGCTCTTGAAAAATTAAGCCAAAGTGATAAGATATATATCAGTAAATATGGTTTTAATAATCACAGAATTAGTTGTATATTTTAGTCATTTCTGATAAAAAACAAGCGGGGGAAAGAAACATAATTAATATCAAATATAAATGTATCAACATATTTATAGTAATCTCAGAGTCTGCTAGCTATAATATGTAGAAAACTATATGGTAATGTTAATTTTTTTTGTTCTCCAAACTTTGGACCAAAAATTACTGACAGTGGAATTTTAGATTTTTTTCTAACTGATAAAAATGTTGTGACATATTTTCATAATTTATACTTTACAGTGATCTATATCAATTTCTTCTCCAAAAATTACAGCTGTATCTCCCATGCAAAACTGTCCAACTACTTTTCATCAGGCCTGAAAATTTTCCTGAAAGAAATCAATGCTAAAATAAAGCATTATTTGTAAATGTAAACATCTCTTAATATTGAACAAAATATTCTACTTTCTAAAAATGTTCAAATTATCAGCATAGTTATAGATATAATATTATACTGTATAATGATCACATTTGAAAATATATTTTTGGAAAAATTCTAAAAAATAATAACAAAATTATATGGCAAATACTTTTACAGAAAGATATTCAATATAATTATCTTATACAATTTAAATAGGAGTTTAGCCCTAAGGATTTTCAAATTAAACACTAATTTTGACATAAATTATATTTTTTATTTTCATTTTTTAAAGTATTTTGTCTTCAGACCCCTTAAATTTTTTTTTCTTATTATCTCTGGTGCTGTACTATTTCTTTATATTGTATTTAGAAGAAGATTCATTTTAATTTATTTTGCTTGGAATTAAGTGAGTATTTTGAATCTGAAGATTGATATCTTTCATTCATTCTGGAAAATTACAAGCAATTATAACTTCACATATTTAATTTACCTTACCCATTTCCTATGGTCTCTGACCTCTGACTATATCCTCACATCTCTTATTCTTTTATCTCTATTTTCCTTCTTTTTCTCTTCATAGGGTATGTTATAGAAAATATCTTCTGATGAATTTTTCAGTTAAATAACTTTTTTTCTGTCTAACCCACTGTCAAATATGTGCAATGTGAATTTTTAAAATTATTTTTTAATTTATTTAAACTAAAAAAATACCCATTTCTCCCACCTCTAATCCCCCACCTCTGGCAACCACCCATCTGTACTCTGTGTGTATGCACTTAGTTTCAGTTATATTTATTTCAATATTGAAAATATATATTTACTATATAAAATACATACATATTTTAGATTCTATATATAAGGGGTACCATATGGTATTTGTCCTTATTTCTCTAATTTATTTCACTTAGTATAATGGCCTCTAGGGCCATCCATCTGGTTGCAAATGGTAAGATTTTATTATTTTATTCTTTTCTTATGGCCAAAGAGTATTCTACTATGTATGTGTGTGTGTGTGTGTGTGTGTGTGCACTAAAATTTTTTTACTTCACATCTTGGCTAACATAAATAATGCTGCAATGAACAATGGGGTACAAATATCTTTTCAAATTAGTGTTTTTGTTTTCTTCAGATAAATACCCAGAAGTAAAATTGCTGGATCATATAATACTTTTATTTTTAATTTTTTGAGGAACCTCCGTATTGTTTTCCAAAAAGGATACACCAATTTACATTTCCATCAACAGTGTACAGGGATTCCATTTTTTATACAACTTTGTCAACACTTATTTCAAAACAGTCTTTTGGACAACAACCACTCTAACAAGTATGAGGTGATATCTCACCATGGTTTTAATTTGCATTTCTCTGGAGAGTTTTGATGTTGAGCATTTTTTCATGTGCCTGTTGGTCATCTATATGTCTTCTTTGAAAAAAATGTCTATTAAGATCCTCTGCCCATTTTTTTAATGAGGTTGTTTGCTTTCTTGCTATTGAGTTGCAGGAATTCTTTATATATTTTGGATATTAGCCCCTTATCAGATTTATGATTTATCATAATCATATATTGATATATATTGACATAATGAAATAACATAATTCACTAGGTTGTCTTTCTGTTTTATTGATGATTTTCTTTGCTTATGCATAAGATTTTTTTAGTTTAATGTAGTCTGAATTGCTTTTTATTACTTTTGTTGCTTTTGCTTTTGGTGTTAGGTTAAAAAAAATCACCATGAAAACCAATGTCAAGGAGATTACCACCTATGTTTCTTTTAGGAGTTTTATGTTTTCAGGTCTTATGTTCAAGACTTTAATTAATTTTGAGTTAATCTTTGTGTATGTTATATAAGAGTTGGTCCAGTTTTATTGTTTTACATATGGCTGCCTGATTTTCCTGATACCATTTATCAAGAAGACTGTCTTTTCTCCATCGTGAATTCTTGGCTCCTTTTTTGTAAATTAATCATGTATGCATGGGTTTATTTCTGGGCTCTCTAGTCTGTTCTACTGGTTTATGTGTCTGGTTTTATTTTTATTTATTTATTTATTGTTGCCAATACCATGCTGTTTTAAGTACTATAGCTTTATAATATAGTTTGAAATCAGGGAGAATGAGGTCTATGGCTTTGTTCCTTCTTCTCAAGGCAATAAATTAAATTTTTGATACTTTATAGGATACTATCACATATGTCAGTTATTCCTTGCCATGTCTTTATTTTAATAAATATAGGTATAGGTAAAATAAATTGGCTTAATCTACATTAACGAGAACTAAAAGAAAATATATTCACTATAAGCACTATACACTAATTGTAAAAGTATTTGGGAATGAATAATAGTTGTCATCCTGTTATGAATATTACATATATTTTGAAACTGGTCATGATTCCCTAAAGAAACTTGCATATTCTAAAAAAAAAATAATAACACCATATTAAAGGTTATTTAGCCATTCTGAAGGTAGAAATAACCTATAGTTCAAAAAACATAAATGATCTATCTGTTTAAAGAGCATGGCCATTGTGCTCCAAAAAAGTCCCACCTTTTTTGAAATGGTTAGACTTCCCTAAATAAAATATGGTGGATAGTCCAAGAATAGAGAAACTGAAGTTTCTTTTAAAGATTCCTAAGCAGAGTCCTCAAGAGGCTGAATTTTAAAGTAAGTGATATATTCTTTCTCTACTCTCAGCATGACTTCACAGACAGTTAAACTGCTTTAGAGTTTTAACTTTGTTAAAGAGGCTTAGAAGTTTAAAATAGTCCAACAGGAAGCCTGGAAGTGGGATGGTAAATGGAGTATTTTCAGGGTTGGGCTAACTTTGAAGCAAAACATGAATAGTATTAAAATCTAATATCAAAGGCTCTGTCTATGGATCGGTAAAAATTTAGGTAAACTTGAAAGCTTTTGATTGTTAGGACAAATAGTGCATTTCCTTACAATCTTTTGTTACCACCAAACCAAATAATCAGCCACAATCATCCTGACAATGTTACTTGAATATATGCAGTGTAGTTTTCACAAAGACTGATAATATTGGTTACTTAAGATGCAGTTTATATCTTCATCTGAAATGGTGTTGGGATATGGCTATAAAGTTTAGAATATTCTTAAGGTGTTATGCTTTTATAACCAATTTATTAGCTTAAAATACATCTAGATAAGGTCACACTGATTCTAAGGGAACCAGAAGTTTTCCTGGCATATTAGGTGTCTTTTGGGTGTGTCTATGAAGTGGCATTAACAGTATGTTTTTATTTACTTGTCATTTGCATTTAGTGTTTCTTGCAGAGTTAGAACTGTGAAAAAAGAGATGAGAAATACAATAATAGATAACAGGATTTTAAGTTAATAACATGAAAAATTACATATATCCAGTTAGAAAAGCAGGACATGGTGAATTAATTGAATGTCTTCATTTGGTACCTGTTTTAAAGATTAAAGCCCTAGAGCACAGTTTCTCTGGATTTTCAATCTGCAGCACAATAAAGCTCAAGTGCAATTTTATCTTATGTGATTTCAACACATTTTCTTCCTATTTTTCTTGTGGTTAAGTCAAATTAAACTTCCAGGTAAATTTATGTAAAAATTGTAAAGATTTTTCCTTATCATCTCAGGTAACTGATATGGAGACTTAAAGATAAACTTCCTCAGCATATTAAGATTATTTTGAATTCTCTGTAATTATATCACAGATATATATCATGTACCAATTACACAAATATGTGTTTTCATCTTCACACAAATCATTAAACAAAAACTGAACAAGTTATATACCTCATAGTACAATTTCAGAGACACACCTTCAGCATCTTCCTTCTTCATTCCTATTTCTTTTCATTCAACTATCAATTGTAAAAGATTTATGAAGAAATAATTACAATATATTCTCATTATTTACCATAATCATGTTCCATAAAGGAACAGAGATACTGAATTAGCAAACAATAGTTCATTGTTGTTAGGGAAAATACAAGATTAACTTCCTGTGAGCTTCTGGTCACAATATTTCCATTGACCAATAAATACATGACCTTGTTTTATGTGTGTTTCTGTTTAACACCTTGTTTAGTACATTGTTTAGTCGTTTTGACACCTTGTTTAGTAGTGTTGTTAACTCAGTAACACTGAGTTCATTGACAATATCACTATAATTCATGCTAAAGGAAGATTATCTGACACAGGCATTTTCTCCATAAAACACATCACAGCTAACTGCATTTAGGAACCCTGGACAGCACATACTTGGAGGAAGCTTAAATAGGAAAAAATCATGAAGAAAAATGGACAAAAATGCAAAAACATGGTGCTCTAGGCCCTGAAAAGAACATTTATTTACAAAGTGAAAAATTAACCAAGAAGACAGAGAATAACCATGTTGATCTCATGTGGTAATGGGTGCACTGAGTGATTCATATTTTTTGCTGTTTTTTACATGCACATGTTCACGAATGACTTCAAAATATAGTTTTGATTTTGTAGTTACAAATATGTTTTAGCAAGTGTATAAATACACAAACATAAAATTTGCAAACAATGAGGAGCAATTGCACATGTTAGGCATCACCTTCATGGGCGCCAACACAAAGTCAAATAAAATTTGGTCCATTCCTTCAGGGAACATTAATCTTTAATATATAGGAAACCTCAATCATCACAAATATTTGTAACTTATTTCCTTCACTCTTTACACAAATATTTATTAAGAAATGAGTTGTTGAGTATATAGCATGATTCAAAGAATAAGATGAGTCCCTGGTCTCCAAAGAGATCTCAGTGAGGGATATGGGCTGGTGAAAAGACTAGTAGTATGCTCTGAACTGGAAAGCCCAAGTTGCAACTGGGACACATAGAAGAGGTACTATATGTTACTTACTTGCAGGTTAATAATAATAATGTCTTGGTAGACATGACCTTAAAGTTAAAACCTGAAGAAATGTGAATAAAAAAATTACAAGTAGAAATTGAGTAGGCACAATAAGTAAATGAAAACATACACCCAAAGGCTTGGAGTTGAGAGACAGAAATAGAAAATAGTTTAGTATAGCAGTTGGCAGTGGGAAATGAGGGAAGTTAATGTATGGGAGTTATTGTTACACGGAAAAGGAAATGGTAAAGGAGAAGCAGTGAAATAAATTTATCTACAAATGTAAGCTGATGCCAAATGATGAAAGACATTAATATCAGTTAATTTAAGAAGCTGTCAATTCTTCCTGAGGGCAATGAGAACAATAAATCTAAAAGTGGCATGATCAGAATTAATTTTTATCATGGTAGTCTGGCTCCAGATATGAGATTCATCAGGGATGTGGGGAGTGAGGCAGAGTTCTGATAAGCAAGGCGATCTGTAACAGACATTTCAATAATCCTAGTGATAGATGAGATGATATGACCTGAAATAGGGTAGCAACAATGAAGATTGACACCAATGGATTAAGCTAAAAGATATTTAGGAGTTGGAGTCAACTGGAGTAGGTGATTGATTGGTTGTTGGAAGAGGCATTCTGCATTGGGCCAAGGATTGTGTTTGCAGAAAGCAATCTTTATGGATGAGATATCATCTTCCTACAAAGCGCAGGAATGCTTACCTCACACTATTAAGCTCAGTTTTCCTCTGTTTTCTTTCACACAACCCACTGAGGGTGCAGACATCCATCTAGAGTGATCTACATTGTCTCCGTGGAATTTGGAAGGTCATGGAGAACTGGTGTTAAAACTAGAAGTTCTGGCTACTTTTTTTGTCTTGGGTAATAAAGGCCTTTGACTCTATCCCAGGAGTCACACATTCTCTGCCAATTTCCATAAAACAGTAAGAGATTGGTGTGTTAGCATGCAAATAAGATAAATTCCCACACTCTTCAGAGTTCCTGACAATGGTTAAATAATTCCATGGTTTCTGACTTGTGTAACTCAAAATCACTGGTATAGGGGACACAATGAAATATGAATTTCAGTGTAAAGGAAACAAGATCTGTTTTAGAAATGTTGAATTTAAAGTGTCTAAAGCACACACAAGAAGATAATTCCAGGAGACAATAGGATATGTAGATCTGTAGACAAGAAGATATATAAAATATTAAGAACTTTCAGATTATAATTTCATTAGTAAAGGAATATGGGAAATGACAAACTGAATGTCTAGACTGATTAAAACAGTTTACACAACAGTATGCAGAAGTATATACACATTATTTTGAGAGAGAGAAAGAAAGCACGAGTGGGGGGCAGGGGGGCAAAGTGAGAGAGAGAGAGAGAGAGACAGAATCCCAAGCCTGACACAGGGCTTGATCTCATGACTGCTAGATCACAACCTAAGCTGAAATCAAGAGTTGCATGCTTAACCAATTGAGCCATCCAGGAACCTCAAAGCATATACACATTGAAGGGACAGTTTGGAACAGGAGAGTTTGGAGCTATGAGAGGGCAGGCCATGAAATGTTTTAAGAAGAAAGCACTCTAATGAATGAAGTCTAAGATATCAAATGAGCATTCTTTTTGACAACAAAAAAATTATTTTTTTCCTTCCAAGTTTTCATTTCAATTAGTTAGTTAAGCATACAAGTTAGTTAACATTCAGCGTAATACTAGTTTCAGGTGTAGGAATTAGTGATTCATCACTTACATAAAGTCATCACAAGTGGCCTCCTTTAATATCCATCACCTATTTAACTGATCCCCACACCCTCATCCTCTCCAATAACCATCACTTTGCTTTCTATAGTTAAGAATCTGTTTTATGGTTTGCCTCTCTTTCCCTCCTCTATGTTTATGTTTTGTTTCTTAAGTTCCACATGAGCGAAATCATATGGTATTTGTCTTTGAATGACTTATTTTGCTTAGCATAATACTCTCTAGCTCCATCCATGTCATTGCAAATGGCAAGATTTCATTCTTTTGCATGGCTGAGTAATATTCTATTGTATATATCTACACCACCTCTTCTTTATCCATTCATCAGTCGATAGACATTTGGACTCTTTTCATAATTTGGCTATTGTTGATAATGCAACTATAGACATCAAGGTGCATGTGTCCCTTCGAATCAGTATTTTTGTACCTTTTGGGTAAATACCTAGTAGTGCAATTGCTGGCTTATTAGGGTAGTTCCATTTTTAACGTTTTGAGGACCCCCCCAAACTATTTTGCCAAGTGGCTGCACCAGTTCACATTCCCATCAACAGTGTAAGAAGGTTCCCCTTTCTCCACACCCTTGCCAACATCTACAACAAGAAGGTTATTAATAACCTGCTAGCATAGTAGTTTTTATAGATTTGACAGATGTAAAAACAAAAATATAATAGTTTGTGCAGAGAATTAATTGTAGGAAGTAACAACAATATATTAAAAATAAAAAGGCAGAGATGTGGTGGAAAATAATATAGGGGGAAAAGGAATATATTTCTTAAAATGGGAAAACACTTGAGTGTGTTTGTTTGTTTGTTTGTTTTTTAGGAGGGGTTTAGGAAGGGAAAGGTGTCAAAATTTATTGAGAGATGTTTCTGAAAAATGGTACAAGATGATACTAGCTTTTAAATAATCTTTTCTATCATATACCAAGGAAGTGGAAAAAGGTAAATAAAGAAAAGTGTGTTTTGTATCAAGAAGAGGAGGGAGGCAAGAAGAGGAGGGAGGCCCTCTGTTCCCTTCTATTTTCTCAGTAATGTGAAAAGAGTTCAAGAGAGAGAAAAGAAGGGTGGAGCAATCAGAGATGTGACTAAAATTTAAAAGAGCTGCTCTTCAGATCTAAGGAGAGTACTACCTATGCGTATGCAATAGGACAACTGAGTACCTTGAGAGGATAGCTGATGTTAAAGATCATGAGTTAACATAGGAAGCTGTTTTTGAGATTTTGTGTTGAGGTTTCTAGGGTAGTCCTCAGCACTGTGGTAGGCACATTCTAAAACATATATTAGAGATGACAGAACTTTCAGTTGATGGGGTGGAAGGACTTTTCACTAACTGGTGGGACAGAAAAACAATGAAGCTGCTTAGTTAAATGTAATGGTAAAAGAAGGATGCCAGTTCTTTAAATGACAAGCTGTATTAATGTAAGTTAAAAAGGAAGAAGAGAAAGCTGAAAGGGGAAAAACAGAATAATAGGCCTCAATGTTTCAAGGGGGTTGAGAAAATTGCTAGGGAGAGTAATTTAAGGAGCAAGTTAAATGATACAGAAATTGTGTCATGGATTGAGAAATTTAATTATGGAGTCCATATAAAGTAGTTCTAATTGCTTTATTAAACAACTTACTGAGCTCCTCTTATATTCTGAGAACTGTCCTAGGTGTTGGAGGTATTCTAGTGTAAGAAAAAGTTAAAACTCCTACCGTCTTGGACCCTGTATTACAAAGAGAAAAATTATCACAATTTTATTTGGTGAGTATGCCTCTATGTATTTTTTATTACGTATGTCTCTAATTTATATTGGCTTTCTTTTTTTTTAGTTTTATTTTACACAATTTTTTTCTCCATTCTACTTTACCTCTTAACAGTCTTTTGTGCACATCTAGATGTAACTTATCATTTTTAAAGTCATAAGGTTATAGTGTGAAAGTAACATAAATCTCTTCTTGTTTTGTCACGATTTTCTATTAGACTGTCATCTTTCTCAGTGACTCATTAAAACATATATAAAATATACATAAAAATCACATAATATAATTATATATAATTCAGACTATATTTTGACACAGTATTTTTTTATATTAGCATTTCAAAACATGTTAATTATATATTTTTTAACTTTCTGTAATGCATCTCTGAAGAAGCACCATCTTATAAGAGTAACTCTTGTAAAAAACATTGAGTGCTTAAAATATTAAATTGCATAGTTATGAAGATATGATTTTGATAGGATGATTCATTTGTTGAATCAAATCTAAAAGTGTTTCATGAAAAGTATGATCTGAAATCCTGCCATACAAATGATAACCACAAAAATAGTCTGGGTTAGGCATTTTAATTAAAGTATATGCCTAGAAACTTAATATTGGGAGTCAGATGAGGAACCAAATTCTCTAGTAAATATACTTACTGTAATTTAAAGGATAGACTAAATAGGTATGGTTTGTATTCCCAACATCCTCCAATTATAGCATATTTATTTCAATCTTTGAGCTTTTATGTGTATGCCATGCATGTGAAATAAGCTGCAGGACTGTTATGAGTTTATTGTATACACTTAAATGCAGAGAAACTGTCATTTGTGTTACCAGAACTAGTGATTATTCCTCCAGCAGATCTGGTTATCTGTTGCGTGATGACCATAATTTTTAAGGGCAATGACCTCATCTATCTTGTTCACTACCATACCCTCAGTGCCCACCCCAGTAGCTTGCATGCAGTTGACAAACCAACACAAGTTGCAATGAATAAATTTAACTTGAATTATTCACTTTTAATACTTCCTTAACAGAAACATGTATGTATATACAACATCTTATGAAAGGTCACATATAGTCCAGTTTAAAGCGTATGCTACTAAAAGCAAAGTACTCATGATATATAAAACATTTATATTACACACTTTTTTTTAAAGCTTCTAATAGTTCATTTGCAAGTTCTTTCTGATGTTTTGGCTTCTAAGATATTCACTGGAGGCTTTCTCGGTTATTTTATTTTCTTTTATGCAGCTAAACTTCATGTGTTTTTAGAAAATGAAAAAAGAAAACACAGAATACCGTCTGCTTGTTAAAAATCTCACATTTGAAACTGCAACAAGGGTTCTATGTCTAAGAAGAGATTTAAGCTGTTCCACACCTCAGAGATTTAACCACCTTCTCATCTGGTATATTTTATATCCACATTTTATTGTCCTGTAACTTATGGCAAGACCTTAGAGAAGCAACCGTGTCCTTGAATATACTGTTTTCCTTACTACACAGATAACACATAATAATCATGCCATAATAACTTTAATGAAAGAAATAGGAAGTCGTATTTTTACCCTATTCATCTTTACTGGGGAAATTTTCTGATTGAAAAATGTTTATTAGCAAAGTTTCTCCCTTTCAAAATCTCAAAGCAATTGTGAAGAACTATCCATCTTATTTTTTTTCACATAATTTAATTTAATTTATTGCAAATATAATTATCATCTCATCATAAATCATCTCAATGTATCAACTCAATAGCGAAAATAATTAAAATTAATATGTTTAACAACATATTATCTTACCCATTCATTTAAGTTCTATCACCTGAATTTTTCAAACAGGAAAATAAAATTTTCCTATCACCTTTTGTTAACCAATATACTTGTGCTGACAAAAGAGTAAGAATTTAGATAATTATCTGTTAAATCAGGTAAATTTGGTTCTTAGGAGCACCTGATTTCTTCTCGAGATTAATTCATGCTTCCATTGGTAACAATTATCTGTCAAGCACAAAGTAAAATGGACAGTAAGCAGTATCTAGATTCCACGATGTCCAACAATACTGTATTATTTATTACCCAATTAAACAGAAAACATACATGGTTGAGATAATTATGCATATAATTGTAGAGTAAATTGCCTCTAATCTTGAGGGAAAAAATTTGCTCCCAAGATGAAAATTTTCTTTTATTTTTTATTTTTGATAATTATTTATTTTTGAAAGAGAGAGACACAGAGAGAGAGAGAGCACAAGCAGGGGAGGGGCAGAGACAGACAGAAACACACACAGAATCCAAAGCAGGCTCCAGTCTCTGTGCTAACAACTCAGAGCCTGCCATGGAGATCGAACTCATGAACTATGAGATCATGACCTGAGCCGAAGTCAGATGCTTAAGCGACTGAACCACCTAGGCACCCCAAGATGAAAAATTTCTAAGTAAATTATCATAATGATGAAACTCATGGGTCTTGGTCAGTTGTCTGTATTAGTTTTCCAAGGTAGTCAGCACTTTGGAATTTTCTTTTATTTTACTTCATTTGAACTGCTAATTAAAAGTTAATGGACAATGAAATGGCCAAAAAGTGGATGGTGTATAGAATAAAAAAAGGCAAACATATAGATTTTTTCCTTTAGAGAGGGGATAGTATACAGTCAATGAAATGATTCATCTTACAGAGGTAAATCTAGTTCATTAATTATGAAAACATCCTTTCTGAGTAAGGTAATGTAGTTTTTTTTAATTTAAAATTTTATCTATTTTATTTTATTTTATTATTTTTTTAGAGAGAGAGCACTAGTGGGGGAGAAGGGCAGAGGGAGAGAGAGAGAACCTGAAGCAGGCTCTATGGTCAGCATGGAGCCCGACATGGGCTTAACCTCACAACTGTGAGCTCATGACCTGAGCCAAAATCAAAGGTAGGGCACTAAACCAATTAAGCCACCCAGCCACCTCTGTTTAAAGTATTTTTACATTATTTGTTTAAAAATGGTTTAATAAGAGAATATAAAAAATGTTATAATAAAAAATGTTTTAATGAGAGAATGTTTAGATATTGTTGAAGTAAAATTTGAAGATTATGAAAAGGTATAGAAAATGATAAAATAGAGACAGAAAATAGTGAAATAGAGAAAAAACATTGATCTTAGTGATTACAGACTAATAGTCTGTTAACCATAGGCCAATGATTATTGATTATTGGTATGATTTATCAATAAATTGCTTAAGGGAGAGATGAAATGTTAATTATTTGGAACTTGAATCGTTTACTTATTAGAAGGAATACCAAAGTGTCTGACATATAGAAAGTACACAGTAAATAATTTTTATCTGCCCTAACTTGAAATAACAAAACTTATTCTGGCTGCCTTTGCAATTTATGGATATTTGAGAGCTTAAACTTACCCCTGTTTTTTAATAGATATGGGTTTTAAGCATAAATACTTCAAGCATGTATTTATGACTCTGTCTTATTAAATAGTTGCTTGGATAAAACCTAGAGAACATATTTATCAAGTTGAAGATACAAAAAACAACTGGACATAAAACAGCCTATTCCAAAGTCTGCAAGTTTGAGGACAAGTAAAAACTGAAAATGATATGTGAGAAAAATGTAGACTAGTTTTGATTTTTACCTATTAAGTACATATAAAATACATTTTGGAAGACTAGTAGCACAAGGGAAGTCTGTTGCATGAAAAAGTAATATAGTATAAATGCAATTAAAAATGAAACTAAGTAACATGTTTAAATGTATTCCAATGTTTAGAGACTTTAGAGATTTCAAGATAAAGGTCTGTGTTCATTAGACAACATATGAAATTCTCCATCCAGTTTGGGCATCCCATTTTATGGCATCCTTTATATTCAAAATGTAATTAAAGGAAGGTGCATAAATCATATGATTACTAGAAATTGTCACATGAAGAATTAGTAAACTGGAACACTTATCTTACAGAAGAAAATATTTAAAGCTATACAATATGTGTTAATAGAAGTAGATGCATAATTACTCTAGGGTTTATTAGAGGGGCAAAACAGATTAAATAGTAAAAGTTATTGAAAGGAAAATTTTGTTCACTTTTTATGAGAAAGCATTGTCTAAAACTAAGTGTTGTACAACAGTGGAATTGCCAATTTCTTGCAGTGGCATTTTCCTTTAAGTGAATATATTCAAGGAAAAACTGGGGTGTTAAAGAAGGGATTCTGTTTGGGTAGGAAATTAAGTTGACAGCTAAATTTCAAGTCTCAACTCTATTAATAATCTTTGAGTGAAAAAAATTTAAATGTTCATCTATTTATTATTGAGAGAGAGAGAGCATGAGTGGGGAAGGGGCAGAGAAAGACAGGAGGGCAGAGCATCCCAAAGAGGCTCCATGCTGTCAGCAAAGCCTGATGAGGGGCTTGAACTCGCCAACCGTGTGACCATGACCTGAGCCAAAACCAAGAGTCAGACGCTTAACCGACTGAGTCACCCAGGACCCCCTGAGTGAAATTTTGTTAATAGTTTCCTTATACACAGGTCTAGACTTCATACCATATTCGTATGCATATAATAAATATATCATATTATTTTAACTATCTGTATATATAGTATCTCTCCATATAGGTACATAAATTCAGAAAAGTATGTAATTCATTTTGTATTTACAATTTATATAAATGGATCAACTCTAAATATACTTCGATATTTATAATTTTAGTTATTTGTGGCATTTTTTTCTATTTAAACTGGGAACAGATTTCATTGTATTTATATATCTCACAGTTGAGTCATGTGAAAAAAAAATGTGGATAGGAAATCCCTCATAATTGCTTTTGAGATGTTGGATTCTCAAGTAGAGATGCATACAAGAGAAATGCAACTTCTGATTTCTTTCATTTGTAAAGGTTTACTAACTTGATCCTGAAGTCTATAAACCATTCATTAGTAGACTAGACTGTTTTATATATGTATATATATATATATATATATATATATATATATATATATATATACTTGAAGTTGCTTCAATATGAAAGATATATTATACTTAAATCGTGTTTCCAGCTGAATACAAAGAGCATAATAAGCTGAACTTTCATTTATTTATAATTTATTTTGGGGGAGCCTGGTTGGCCCAGTCAGTTGAGTGTGGGACACCTGTTTTCAGCTCAGGTCATGATCCCAGGGTCATGGGATCAAGTCCAGCATTGGGCTCCACACTGAACATGGAGCCAGCTTAAGATTCTCTCTCTCTCCCTCTGACCTCTCCCTTGCTCATGATCTTTCACTCTCTTTCAAATTTAAAAAAAAATTAAGAGTACACTATATATTAATGTATATTAATTATATCATACACTATAATAATATATAATTGTATATTATATATTAATGATATATATTAAATATAATTATTATATATAATTATTGTATAATTACTTTTATTATACAATTATATTGCATTATGTATTAATAACTTATGTTAACATTGTATATTAATAAATTACATATATACATATAATTTATTATAAGGTTTTTTAGCAAGATTTGCCCTGTGAATCATTTTTGTATAGTAGATACAGCTTTTAAAATTCAAGCATGCCTGAATTCAAATTACTTAAAATTGCTGAATTCTGCTTTGGCTTAAAAAAATCACTTAAGTTTGTATGTTAGTTTCTTCATCTTTAATGAGCATAATATCTACATCACAGGGTTTCAGGTTAACTAAAGAAAAAAACTGAAGTAAAGTGCTTAGCACAATGATTGTCATGGAACAGACCATCAATCGACATTTCATAAATGTCTTTCCTCTTAATTGTACTATGCTTTTAATTATTTTATTCATGATTAAAGAATGCTTATCTGATTTTTAAAACTGCTTTGTCTTATTTTGAGATATATTAAAGATAGACACATGGGTTAAGGTTATTACGTATATCCTAATAAATTTTTTCATTCATAAAAATTGAAAATACTAAATTTAAAAATATTTTAAAAACTTATACTATGTAATTGTGAATTAAAGGAAGCCTTTTGGTTATTATACACTCAGATTCGGATTATTAATGTAACGTAAAGAAATATAATTTTTATTGTTGTATATCCTTCATTGGATAAGATAAGATACCACTATATGTGAGTTAATAATATGATTTATTGTTTTGTTTTTTCTCTAACATATTTTCATAGATTCACTTAAGATATGTACACCAATCTTTTTCCTCTAATATACCTTCCACTTATATTCACCTGACAATTGACAAACTTTGACAGTGGCCTGTGATAAAGCTAAGTGGATAAAGAAAAGAAGCAAATGATAACACAACCTCACAAAATGTAACTGGATAGAAATTCATTGGTTCTGGAATTTAAGTTCTATCACTTATGTACTATGTCTCTTTAACAAAGGAAATTAGAAAATCTAGATTTAAACAGACATCTGCTTAGTGTAAAATGATACTGTCAAAACCCTTTCTTGCTTTGAAGTAGTTTTTGATTTCTTTTTCTTGACCTGACATGTATCTTATTTATTGCTTAGTATTTGTTTTCTAATCTATAATCAATCTACTTTATTGGTATGAGGCTATATATCTATAAGTATATAATGATATAATAGTTATAGCACATATCAAAGTAATGGGAGCATTTTATATTGCCTTTCCAATGAAAATAAAATAAGTCTTCAGAGAAAATGTTACTGGAGAGAGTAGGGAAATTATGCCAATTAGGATTGCTTAATATTTTAGGTCATCATACAGAAAGTCTAGAGTAAATACGTTATGCGTTTTCAATACAAAAGTACTAGAACTTGCAAATTGTGCAAAGATCATGTTTCAACTCATCTTATCATTTTGAAATATGTTTCTGTGTTGAAAACTTATTTCCAACTGTGATCATATTTATATGGCTTCAGTAAGTTGTTGAAAAAGCTTTCAGTGATTTTTTAATTGTTTATATCACTGTGAAACATTCAATTATATTTCCCTGTATTTCACCCTATTAAGGTATATCCTGTTTGAAATGATAAAAAACTAAGTTATTACTGAGGGCATGTGATTGCAAGTGAAAATTCTGGATATGGAGAGATGGAATTATTTGTAAAGAGACTGGTTAGCTCTAGAATTGAAGGGATAAAAGAGGATACAGGTATAGAAAATAAATGGTAAAGAGAAGATGAAAAAAGGAGATAGTATAAGTATAAAACCCACCCTAGGTCTTGCAGATTTTTTTGGCTAAGATATTGCCAGGTGCTCTATAGTCAGTCATCACCCTGACATCACCACTAAGCTCCTGCACATACTGCTTTGGGACAATGGGGAATAATTTGGCCAATGATGTCTTTTCATCTTTCCCTATGGATTAAAAGTTCAAAGCTTTGATTGTTCAAGTTTAGGTCATGTTCAAGGTTTAAGTCTGTGTACGCATTCCAGACTGAGATGTGAGAGTCTGCACAACAGGGCATTCCCCCAAATTAGGATGCCTGTTCATGCTCAGAGGTATGTCATAAAGATAGAGATTTATAAATCCAAGCATTTTTTTCTTCCCTTATTTATTTTTTTCTATGAATACAGGCTCATTATACTATAGAGAACTAGGAAACAGAAAATTACAAAGAAAAAATGTAAGAAATTCAAAACAACTTCAAACTAAACACAACTATTAATATTCTATTTTCTTTCTAATTTTTATTTTCTTTCTGGTCCTTTTCTTATTTGCAAGAATATGTGTGTATGCATTGCACGTACCCATACGTACATACCTACAAGTCACATTTTTTAAAAAAATTAGATCCTGCATAAATAGATTAAATTCTGTAGCTTGTTTAACTCAAGATTTCATCAAGAACAGTGGAAGTTATTTTAAAACAAATTTATTTTTTAACAGTTTTTAAAAAGTGTTTATTTATTTTGAAAGAGAGAGAGGGAGAGTGCACAAGTTGGGGTGGGATAGAGAGAGACAGAGAGAGAATCCCAGGCAGGCTCTGCACTGACTTTGTAGAGCCCCACGTGACTCAAATTGAGAGTCAGACACTTAACCTACTGAGCCACTCAGCGCTGTTTGAAACATAATTTCTATGTTGTATAACATTCAATTCTACAAATGTATCACCATGTGCTTAAACAGTCCTTTAGTTTAATGTATAAGCTATTCTCGGGGCGCCTAGGTAGCTCAGTCAGTTAAGCCTCCGACTTCAGCTCAGGTCATGATCTTGCAGTTCGTGAGTTTGAGGCCCATGTCGGGCTCTGCGCTGACAGATCAGAGCCTGGGGCCTGCTTCAGATTCTGTGTCTCCCTGTCTCTTTGTCCCTCCCCTGCTCACACTCTGGCTCTGTCTCTCTCTCTGAAAAATAAACAACAATATTTAAAAAATATATGTAGCTCTTCTCTTTTTTGTTGTTGTTGTTATAAACAATGAAAAAATAGACATCTTTTCTCAAAGATTTTATTTGCAATTTCTTTCTTTTTTTTTTTTTTCAGGATAGGTTTCCTCAGAAGGAAGTTATTTTAAGGATAGAACTTTTAAAATTCCTACAATATATTCATGTTGTTTTCAAAAAAGAATATTGTCACAGACTTTGAGTCTGGAGTTCTCTCTTGTCCAGCAAGAAAGCAGATGCAGAATTAAGTGTGAGACAGGCTAATGTCCAGGAGGAGACAAGGGTTCTTGCTCCGTTTTTATTAGGATCAGAAGGCTTACAAACATGAAGGATGTGCAGAAGGAGACAAGGAAACACTGAACATTAACTCATATGTGTGAGAGAAAGGGGGTTTCAAAGATATGCAGTGTTAGGGGTTTGGATCAATATAAAACAAAATTGTGGTGCCAAGCAGATGGTTGTTTGTGGCTAGGGCATAAGACAGAGCATGCAACCTCAGGGTCAACAAGACACCTTTCTTTTGCTAATTAACTCCTTTGGGGGCAATTTCACCCTGCTGTAGTGGTCTCTAGCCCTGTTTACCTGTTTACCTATTCTGGACCTTCTGTCCTGTGAAAGCAGCTTTCTGCTTTTGTACTATGCTGGGGGTGCTTTCTCCCTGTTTACCTATCCTGGATGCTTTCATCTTGTGGCTTCCCATTCCTACGCTTTTGTACTATGCTGGGGGTGCTTTTTCCTGGTTTACCAAATCTCAGATGCTTTCATCCTAAACCTTGTTAACCCATTGGTGCAAGCTCAAGGAATTCCTAAACTTATTCCCCACAGAATATCAGTATTATAAAATAATGGCATTTTTAAACTGTTACTTAATAACACTGTTGAGAATATTTCCTTATAGAAAAAAAATAATGTACTCTTTCATTTTGCTTTAGTTTGACCATTTGTGTAGTTAATGTGTTTATTTTATACATACGTATTACACGTGTTGAGAGTGTGCTAAGTATTGTGGGTACATTACTAAAAAAGAGACTAAACTGATTCCTTCTCTGTCATAGCTTACAGTATAGAAGAAGAAACTCTCATGAAGTGATTCAAAGTCAGTTTTTTAAGAGCTATAAAGTGTAGATGATACTATGGGATGACATAATATGAGCAGCAGAGCCAAAGCTGAGAGAGTCACTAATGCTTCCCAGAAGAAAGGACATCTATAACCTGAGAGTTCACTAACTATACAAATAAAAGGGAGAATGGAAAATGTATTCCAGAAAGTGGGGAAACAGCATTACAGGTTATAAAATTATATGAATTACAAAAGTTTGGAAACAGGAAAATAAAATATCAGGAACTTAGTTATTTAGAAAGTTTACAATGTAGAATATAAAGGGTTGTGGCCCAATATAAGTCTGAAGGAATAAGTAAGAGCAAAATAATATAAAGCTACAAAGTATAAATAATAAGCTAACCTAAGGAACTGAAACTTTGTTCTCACAGCAATGAAGATACATTGAAATTATTTATTTTTTACAGTGGAGAATGCCATAATAATATTTGTAGATTAGGAAAACCATTCTTTCTACATATCTTTTGAAAGAGTTCTATGGAGATAGAGGAAGGAGGCCATGGCAATAATCTTGATGAGAGATAAGAATAAGAATAACAACAACAACAACAAAAACAACAACAACAACAACACTTGGAACAGGTAAATGGAAAGAAGTAAATATTTCCAAAGATACTTTTGATGGATTTTTTATTGGGATGTGAGTGGGAAAGAGAAAAGGAAGAGGGATCAAATATTATAAATAATTCAGTTCAGAGCACAATTTGAATTGTCTTATCTTACCTTTGAATTGTCTTATCTTTAGGATACCTAAGAGGATATGCAAAGTAGGCAGCTAGCATATTTACTCTGCTATGAACTGTTTACCTGTTGTGCACAAAATTCATATGCTGAAGTTCTAACCCCAACATGACTATAGTTGGAGATAGACTTCTGGAGGTACTTAATGTTAAATGAGGTCACAAAGGTAAGGTCCTAATCTAATGGGACTGGTGGGTTCATAAAAAGAGGAAAAGATCTCTCTTCCTCTCTCTCCATCTCTGTCTCTCCATGTGCATGCATGAAGTAAAGGCCAGGAGAACACCCGGAAAGTGGCCATTTGCAAGCCAGAAAAAGAGTCCTCACCAGGACCTGGCCCTGTGAGAACCCTGGTCTTGGACCTCCAGTGTTTAAAATTGTGAGAAAGCAAATTTCTATGTCTAAGTAACAATATTGTAAAATGGCAACCTAAGATACAATACACTCTATCTCTCAGAGGAGATGACTACATGAACACAGAGAAAAGAGGCATTGCAACAGAAGCACCACCATGTACCTAGATATTATGAATAGACTTACCAGTCTTTGTTTTTAAAATTTTTCCTATTACGTCTAGTCATGTCTATTTTCTTTCTGGTTAAGTTTTAAAGGTTCTCCTATCTATGTATACCAGATCTTTGTGTATTGAGAATATCAACTCTAACTCTTTCTCATTGTTGCCATTGTGTTTCATTAATAGTGGTTGATTTTCCATGATTGTCAAACTGACATTTAGAGAGGTGAATCAATCAACCATATAGTACTTCCAGTCTCCAAATTGTGGTAGAATTTTTCACATTTTTTAATATCTCCATTTCATACTTAAAATGATTCTGCTTTGTGTAAACGTATATATGTAAAGGCTTTAGGAGAGATGTATGTTGGGTTATTTTCTCATCACACTAGCAAAAAAAAAAAAATATCAGCAGTGGATTAGATGAGGTGTGCTGCTTAGCAACACTCTTCCATATATACTGTGTTGCTTAGCAGCAAACTTTCAGTAACGTGCTACCTAGAATTGGTATAAGTTCTATCTTCCCTGAGTAGAGAAATGTACTGCTCCTTGGATCCAGTATCCTCAATAGTGGGATTATGAATTCTGGACAGGGCAGCAAACTAACATTCCCAGTTTGTTTTGGACCCTATATTCAGAAGGCTATCTCTTTAAACAAATTTTCTTGACCTACCAGAGGCCTCAGGGTGAATTTGCAAAAAAAGACTACTGTCTTTCAAAGAAACTCATATTTTATCGACCTTATCATACATCAGGATTACTGGAGTTAGCATATCTCTGGAATCCATAACCAAAGAGAATTTTTAACCCTAAGTTGTACTGTTCTTATGTCTCCTTTACTACATCATACAATTTTTTCAAAAAAACAATTTGTTACAGTGATGAACTATCCAATAATAATGCATTACTTGGCAAGACGAGAGGAGCAAGCCGTCCACTGAATTCAATTCACTGGTGTTTGTTTTTATTGGTTTCTTTCTTCTGTCAATCTTAATGTGTTTATAGTAATTTCTTGGCCTCATTTGCATTGGAAATGTTACCAAAGAGACCAAGTGTTTAACATCTTGATGGAAATATTACCTAAAAATCCAGCATTGCGGTTATATTATGTCTATTTAAATAAGAACTTAGTATAAAAGAAAGCATAGGATATTACAGGGATGTAAATGTTTTCTAAATAAGAATAGGTGTTCAAGATAGGTGACTTAAAGACTGGGTGCTTGACTCCACTGATTCCTTTTATTTCTCTTTGAAGTTTATCTTGAATGGGAATACATCATTTAAAACTAGGAAAATAGACAAAAATCATAAAGTTAACTTATTAACTAAGAAAACCTTTTCAAAAAGAGTAAGTGCCACTTATGTGAGATACCAAGAAAAGTAACATTCATAGACACATGAAGTAGAATGGTGGTTGTCAGGAGGTAGGGGAGTGAGTTATTGACTAATGGATATGGAAGATGAAAAAAGTTACGGATATTGTTAGTGGCAATGGTTGCATAACAATGTGAATGTACTTAATAGTTAAAATAGTCAATTTTATGCCAGCATAATAAAAAAATTAAAAGTAAGTCACATATATAAAAATCATATATATATTATTGAACCAAATGAGCATATATTTTAAATTTATTATTTGTTGTAAAAAAAAAGAACAGGAAATATTTAGAAATAATAATGATTTAAAATTATATTATTGAGAAAATAATCTTATGGATTATAAAATTATATTCATTTTGGGGCACCTGGGTGGCTCAGTTGGTTGGGCATCTGACTTCAGCTCAGGGCATGATCTCACGGCTTGTGAGTTCAAGCCCCACGTCAGGTTCTGTGCTGACATCTCAGAGCCTGGAGCCTGCTTCAGATTCTGTGTCTCCCTCTCTCTCTCTCTGCCCCTTCCCTGCTTTCTCTCTGTCTCTCAAAGATACATAAAGACATTAAAAATATTTTTTTAAAAATTATGTTCATTTTTAAGATAAAACAATAGAGATACACACAGGTACTATTACTTCTCCCAAATCACAGGGTACGAAAGTGACAGAGCTCAGAGGCTAACTATAGTATTTATATTATCAACCATTGGGCTACATTGTTCTCATGGAGATAACTTCTCTTAAGAGTTTATTACGTAATATTATGTGTTGTTATGTTTACATGTATTGTTTGCTACTGACTAACGATAACAACTGTTATATAAGTATATTAATCCATTAATCCATATATCAATCTAATGAGGATTAAATAACATTATAAATGTTAAAATATTAGCTTACTTTCAGACACAGTAGACACTAAATATATACTATCACCCATATAATTTTTAGTTGCATAGTCTCACTGTCATTTCTAGAAAATATTCTATTGGCCATATTCTAACATTACTGTCAATAATTGAGAAAAAAAATGTATTATTTTAATCCTATGAATATTAATTTATTTTGGTAAATCTCCTCACTTTGTTCTCAGTTTAACTTTCATCTTCCATATTCTTTTTGTTTTATTCTCAGTCATTGATACCTAGGGAATTATCTATCCTAATAATTTTTATGTAGATTTCATTAATATAGTAACTTTAATTTATTGATACATTTTTATGCATCAGAACAAATCACTGGGGAAGATCCTTTGAGTAGAATGGTTAAAAGTCTATTCATACTACATGTAGAGGCAATGAATGTTACATTTAAATTATAAAATTTTAAGTAGAATTGAAATACTAAATAAGCAGCATGGTTACTCTCTTTCCAGTTGTCAGCTATTATGTTATAAAGATAAGAAGTTTGTCCTATGCAGGACGCAACCAATTTTAAGTCAAAGTTAGAAAAAAATAGTACACATTCATGAGCATACTAACTAAGCAATCATGATTTATATGCCTACTTTAGATATGGGGGGGGGTGGATAGCCTCCATTTAAACAAGCTAGCTTTATAGTTAAAAGGTAGAAACTATTAGGCCCATTTTCTCTCATAACTCCTCAAAAGAACAAAACTAAAAAAGGAACCGAAATAGAATTCGTATTAAGTACAGGCATTTTAGGATTATCACCAAATAAATGCATATTCTTTGAAAAAAAAAAACTCATTCTTTCAGTTCACGTTAAAAATCACCAGACACGGGGCGCCTGGGTGGCTCAATCGGTTAAGCGTCCGACTTTGGCTCAGTTCATGATCTCACAGTCCGTGAGTTCGAGCCCCACGTCGGACTCTGTGCTGACAGCTCAGAACCTGGAGCCTGCTTCCGATTCTGTGTCTCCCTCTCTCTCTGACCCTCCCCCCATTCATGCTCTGTCTCTCTCTGTCTCAAAAATAAATAAACGTTAAAAAAATTTTTTTTAAAAATCACAAGACTTATAGAATGAATGGATTTACAAGTTTACCCTTCAAAAGCTAACTGCAACTATAACCAAAATAACAATACCTATACAAATACTAACAAGGCTAAGTGTTCTCTACTATTTACACCTAGAATCGTGTTCGGTCCATCCTATACTGACTTTCTTCAATCTAGCCTATGCAATCTTTATACTCTTATTCTCCTCCAAAACACTCAGCTTAAATTGTTCACACACAACATTTTTTTAAGGATTTTAGCTAATGAATTCAGTTGCTTTCTTTTCATTATAAAAGGGTTATAAAATTTAAATATTTTGTCCAGAGAAAATAATTTGATACAAGAAAGTGTTGGGCACCTGGGCGACTCAGTTGGTTAAGCATCCAACTTCCTTTGGCTCAGGTCATGATCTCATGGTTGGTGGGTTCCAGCCCTGCATTGGGCTCTGTGCTGACAGCTTAGAGCCTGGAGCCTGCTTCCTGATTCCCTTTCTCCCTTTCTCTCTGCCCCTCCTCTGCTGGTGCTCTCTCTCTGTCTCTCAAAAATAAATAAATGTTAAAAAAATTTTTTTAAGTGTTGAAATTTATCCCAGGCAGTCAATAACAGTGTATTATGATATTAGTTATATTACAGCAAAAACAAAAACAAAAACAAACTTTTGAATACAGTAGAGAACTACTTCCTTAGAATTCTTCAAATGAAAATCAAATGACTGAGAAACTAAAAGACAAAGAGAGTTTTGTTTTGGTTTAGCTCCAGACCTAACCCTCATCTAATCCTTTAATGCAAGATTTAAAAGCACAGATAATTTTTTTTGTTTTTTCTTCTTTTTTTACATGGCATAAAATACAGATATGATCTGATGAAAATAAGTTTTCTATTCAGAATCTGAAACAGTAAAATTTCATAGCTCTTATTAATATTATCAGAAAGATGTATGCATACTATGCATGGTTTCTACATATTTT
Organism: Acinonyx jubatus; assembly: GCF_027475565.1. Lineage (NCBI taxonomy): Eukaryota > Metazoa > Chordata > Mammalia > Carnivora > Felidae > Acinonyx > Acinonyx jubatus. The sequence goes on from NC_069380.1 coordinate 42,559,922, forward strand.
TGAGTTTTAACACATCTCGGGACAACATTGCTATTTATGTTATCTTGGGGTCATTTGACTATGAATCTATGCTTTTCAGTTCATATTATATAGCATTATGCCATGTTATATACATTTTTCATCACATGTAGTTCGAAAGGTTTTCAATTTTGTGAAACATCAGGGCACAAAATAGAAATGGTTCAACATGTTTTTAAAGTACAATCAGATTTGAGATGACGTGATCATGTAGATATGGCTGAAAGTTGGGGGAATTTCTAGATTAACTAATGGTCAGTCCTATTCTGGCTTTAACAAAACTTCTTTTTGGAAGCTTTCCATAATCACCCACTCTGTTGCTCTCCCCTCTAACCTACCACTGTGTATCATATTAGCCTGTTTATTTTCTTAAGAAAATATGTCAGTAATTTAAATTATGTTATTAATTTTTATATAATGTCTGTTTCCCTCGATATAATGTGAACTCTAATACACAAGCAAGATCTTGTTTCTTTTTTTTATCCACTTCATCCTGACCTATAAGAGCTCCTACCTGGGGAGCTCATAAATACTATGAATGAATAAATAAATGAGTAAATGAATATCATCACTATCATCACTTATTTTTCTTGTATTATAACTTTGTGAAATTATGTAAGTGGTGGGCACAGTAAACATTGACTACTTCACTTCTACTTATGTTTCATTGCTTAAATGTGATTATCTGAAATGACATATAAACTTTCTAGATACAAAAATTTGAAAAAATAATCCCTTTTTTTCTAATCTAATTCCTCATATGTAAAAGCTACTTAAAACAAAGATTCTGAAAAATGTGAAATCATGACATTCACTCAAGAAAATAACACCTTAATAAATCCTAAAACAGTCACATATCCTTACAAATTCAGGGTTTGATGGAATCAAGTAGCTTTGTTTTTATTTAATTAAGTATAGCTATTACAAAATCATTTTACATAAAAACCAAAAAGGGAATTATGGTACTTTGATATATCATACTGATTTTAACTATAAAATTAATTATTTGTGATGCTAACTTTCTTAACAGATAAATTTGGTAAGTGTCCATTTACTTGTGGATTCTTGAAATAGGGTAAATTGATATATTACTCATTGTACTCTATGTAATCACAGAAACTGCAATCAAATGTGGCATTCTTAAATCCAATTGTCAAGGCTTATCCATGAGTAGGCCTTATGAAGAGTCAGAGTAGGCAGCTGAATATGTCATATGATTTGAAAGAACTGGGAAATTATTTTTACTTAAAATAAAGTATCTTCCTCATTACCTTTCTCTGTGCATGAAATTTCAGCCTTAGAAGTCTCTTGGGGTTTTAACTTTAGTTTTCACTTAATACTTAGAAGTGTGACTCCTCTTTTACAAATGCTCTTTGAGAGCTCATATGGAGATTCAGGGAAGACATCCCCCCTTCCACCCACTTCTTTAAAGAACTGCTTTCCTATTTCAGGGAAGTTTTCCTGTCATGAAAATCAGATATAATTTATAAAGAAGGGAAGAAGGCCGCACTTAGCTGGCCAGATCAGTTAAATCATACTTGGGAGATAAATGGTAAATCACTCACTTTGCACTCATATGCCCTCATAGGGTGTTAGTTGACTGAAATTAGAGGCCAGGAAAAGACTGTGAGTAGGAGGATCACTCACACAATAAAATCTTATAATGTATTTAAGAGAATATTCAGTTTACCCCCTCATCATACTAAAGAACTGAAGATCAAAAAGATTGTATTTGCTTAGAGAAACACAGATACCTCTAGATGAGAAATACACCCACATTTCCTGACAACAATCTCCTTTTCTTCTGCATACAATTGTTTCACATCCAAATCCAAAAAAGAAAAAAAAAAAACATAGTAGGGGTTTAATTATTCTTTTCTGTGTGTGTGTGTGTGTGTGTGTGTGTGTGTGTGTGTTCTTATTTTGTCGTTGTGTTTAAAAGAACTCATTTTGAATGGATTACCGACCAGAATGAAGTTTCTTATCTCATTACTTAAAACACTGTTTGTCTTACTGCTCAATTTTGAGTAAAAAAAATATAAACTGTTTAATTCCTAATTTTCCCCATATCCCTTTTCTCTTTTATTTTATGTTTAGCAATTAATACTCTTTAACACAGCATATGCTTTCTTTATGTATTATATTTATTGTCTATTTCCTGCACCCTTCCAGAATTAAGTTTTATGAGGGCACAGATTTTTTTCCGATTTTATTCATTGTTATGTTTCCGGTGCCTCCAACAGCTTGGCACAGATTCAGTATTCAATAATATTTTTTGAATGAGCAAATGGATGATATTTGAGACAAGAGAAGCAAAATCTTTATTAAACCAAAATACTTCCAGTAGCACTCCTACCACTAATACAGGTTTCTAATATCAGATAGAATAAATATACAGGGAAAATGCATATGTTCTAAATGGGCAGTGACACACAAATCAAGAAAACCCCATAGAATGTAGTAATATTATAGAATAGCAAATCTCATCTTTTAGTGGACTGATACTTTATAGTTCAGATGTCCTTCTTAAGTGAGTGCTCTTTTACAGCTTCTAACGTTACATTGCAAGTGAGTGTAAGGTTTATAGGATTTATTTCTCCATTTCCTCTTACTTTTCAAAATTTTCTAATACATAAAAGATATATAAAGATATTTACTTCAGTCAGTGTTCATGAGCATTCAATGCTCTTCCATGTATATGTAGTACTTAGATGCTCTTTAATTAGCTACCTTGGGCAATAAGGTCTGGTTTAGAATGTTAGAAAATATATAGGATGCAGACAGCAATTAAAGGTACATATGGTATTAAACTTTCTGGTGAAAGGTGAAAATTGCTTGATATTATTTCAGTTTTAATAGTACATATTATTTAACCATAAGATGAAAATATGTCAGTAACTTGGTTGTGAGCCATAGTTAAAAACCTTTGTTCTCCAGAGCGCTCTAAAAAATGAGAATATTAAATAATTTGTTAATTGTTTGATCACCGAGTGTGTGATCACCAAGATCACAATCAATATTTTTAACCTATTTCTAATGAAAACATTCACTTTATTTTGGGGTGTATAAGTATGGTGTTCCTTCCTAAACTTACCAGAGAGAGAAACTGCTCTCTGAGCAAAACTGCACATCAGTGTCCGTTTCGATTTTGGTTAACTGCTTAACATCTTAGCTTGTCTTCAGTCAACAAAAAGCTTGTCTAATTCATTGACTCTATATGTGATTTTGAACTTTCATGGTATATGAAGAATGTGTTTTAAAATGTAATTTTACTGAACATGTGTTAACAGTCTTGTAAGTTAAAAAAGAAAAGTTGTGGCAGTTCAAACTAAGAGATAAATTAGCCAGACATTTAAGACTAAATCACAGTTTAGTTTATGAGCTAGACATTTAAGAATAAAATCATAGTTACGAGAAGGTCCAACACCCACAATCTGATGGTGCATAATTATGATAGCATGACACAATTTTTTTTTTAAATATCCTGATTATGAGAGAAGCAGATATAGGCAGACTCTCACCTAGACAAGTCTATATAACAACAAGAATAAACTTCAAAAAGTAGTTGCAACAGACATAAAAAAAATGTAAGATCATTATCTAGAAGCTTGAGGCCATTTATTGTAGAAGTAAATAACTTCTCTAAAAAAGACTGTTACTATACCATTAATTTTATAGTAAGAATTTCTTTTTTTTCAAAACTATGTTCATATTTTTCCTTTGGGTTAGCATGGAAGTTTATAATTTAGAGAGTTTTCTATTGGGAAATTCAGAAGAGAAATCAAAGTATTTTGACTTTACTTAATAAATGATGATGATTAAAATGAGTTACATAATGAAAAATTATTTTCCTTTCTCCTTCCTCTCTTTTTGCCTCTCTCTTTTCCCCCCATTTTTTCCCTTCAAACATCCAAATAATATTTATTGCACAGAATTTTGTATGCTAAAATTCTGCTTAGTAATAATGCTATAAATACAAATGACACAAAATATCTGACCTCAAAAAGTTTACAGTGGAGAATATGAAAATTTGAAAATAAAAAGATGTCACTCCTCCTTGCTTACATCAAATAGACATTCACAAGATTCTTGCTCTAAAGAAGTTGCAGACAGAAACGTCCTTATTCTTTTTTCTGTACTACATTTATTATAATATTTGGTATGTTAACATTGCTCAAAATAATTTTACTAAATTATTATATGTAATTTTATGTAAAGTTTCTGGGTGGGACTCTTTCATGCCAATAGTCCCTTTTTCATATTAATGTGGTAAGGAATTTTTCTGTAAGTCTGTTGATGATTGGAAGAAAATATATAAGTAGTGTTTAATGATATTTAAAAAAATATATATGATTAGTACATTATAGAGAAACCAAACATCATTTCTCTCTTTATATGTCTATGTATCTTTCCCTTGACAATACCTATATTCAATAGGGGCACAATCACAATTCATAGACAAATAGAGGGCAGATGAAGAAATGTCTTCAATACATTTATTTTACATCAGAGTATCATTAATGGGTGATATTCTATCATTTATAGGTGACAAAAAGGCAATTTATTGTACGAGTCTTTAAAAATGTGCTTTTTAGCCAGAAAGAATGGTTTCTAAACCCAGCACAAACTTCCTGATTGACAGTGGGATGCTCTTTACTCTTCTTCACTAGACTGTAGTCTCCATGAAGGGAAGGACTGGTCCATCAAGTTCACTAATGTATTTCTAGCACATAGCATGATGCCTAGTACATAGCAGCTACTCAATAAATATGTCTCTTACAAATGAATAGTGTCCAAAGTTTTAAAGTCCCTTTAAGACTTTATGAAAAAGCAAATACTATCCCATCCTAAGCTAGTTTTAGATCTTGCCTCAAGGAGCTTTCCTAGTTAACCCCAAAGTAGATTAGGGCCCTTGGTAAATGCTCCAGTAACACCTCATAATTGTCTTATATGGATGGTACTTACCACATTATAACATTTGATAGTTATTTCACTGTGTATTCTCTAGACTGTAAGGTCCCTAGGTACAGAACACATCTACTTAGTTGATTACTTTGTCCCTGTTAAGTAAAATATTCCCAGAAACAATATTAATAACCCAAAAATATTAATAAAGTTATTTAAGGAAATACTGTGCTTCAGCTTACCATAAACTAACAAAAATGCTAATCAATTTTATCATGGTTTTTATAATATAGCTACACCATGTTAGAAGACAAAATTATACGTTTTATATGTTTCCCTTCTTCTGAAAATCTAAAATTTAAAAAGGTGATCAATCTGCAATTATGTTAGCACAACTAATTTTAATTTTGCAACTATTAGATTATCAGCCCTTCAAATATTTCATTAAATTCATATTTTAAAAAGTTACTAATTATTTGTTGCTAAAATAGAATGCACAGATTTTACTTCATTTAGGCAAGAATTATATAAAAAAATAACTCTTAATTAGTTTTCAGTAAGGCTTTAAACTTATCATCCTTTTCAACTAGAGTTATATTGCCTTTCAACAGCTAAAAATATGAAGAGCAAGGTAACCTTTGAGAAAAGAAAAGAGAAATGTCATCTTTATTGCCAATAGGGCACAAAAACATGACAGATTTTTTATTGGGAATATTCAGGAAACTGATGACAAAGGTGTCTTGTCAGTGAATGATAATTGTTGAATTTCTATGAGCGTGTTGGAATTTCACTGTTCTATGCAAAGCTGTAAGATGAGAGAAGTTTTCCTTTTAGCTCCTCATTCGAATTCTTCTCTTTTAACACATCCCTTCACATGCCCAGTGCACTCATGGTTCCCCTTCATTTTACATAACTCCTCACTTCAGCACTCTGCCCTATTGTTGTTTCCCCTGAATTATATAATACAGGTTATTTATTTCAAGTCTCACATACAATGCTCCATACTCTAGTTTATTTTATCAGCTATTCTCACTAAACAAAGTAATCTGATAAAATAAGTCACACAAAACTGATAGTATATTTTATTACCCTTTGCATTTGTATATTATTTTATTTTTTTTTAATTTTTTTTCAACGTTTTTATTTATTTTTTTTTGGGACAGAGAGAGACAGAGCATGAACGGGGGAGGGGCAGAGAGAGAGGGAGACACAGAATCGCAAACAGGCTCCAGGCTCTGAGCCATCAGCCCAGAGCCTGACGCGGGGCTCGAACTCACGGACTGCGAGATCGAGACCTGGCTGAAGTCGGACGCTTAACCGACTGCGCCACCCAGGCACCCCATGTATATTATTTTAAAAGTAGATGTGTGAAAGTGACACTATCTTAAATTAGTGTAGCAATAATCAGGAAAAATAGGGACTTTTTGTAGGTAGATTCAAGGCATATTAGGCAGAACAGAATTCTCATTGACTCAAAATTCTGGATCCTAGTTGCCTATACTAGTTTTGTTCTTTCTTTGATTTGTTGTAAAAGTATCATTCAGTAGTAATAATCCCACTTACTAATCCTTTTGATAAAATAATATAAACTTTAATTTTTAAAAAGTAACCTTCTGCAACAGATTTAAGAATAAAAACGGATTGATGCTTGTATTTAAGATGATTAACTGAAGGCACATTAGGTTTATCATTGATAATCGTAACGATAATGCCAAGCTTGTCAGAATACTGCTATGATGACGTGAAGCTGATATTGTGCTCCATGTAAAGCATTTTAGAGGGTATCTAGTATTATTTCTTAGTGCATATGAACCATCACTGCCATTACCACTGGAACACAGTTTAACCCTCTTGGCAAAGGAGCTATATAGTGTCAATATTTGAAAGAAAACTACAAAACTCCCCCTGCTGGCAGAAAGTACTATTATCATAGTAAACAAGTCTTTTGTGCAGGAAACTGGGGGGGGCGGGGGGGGGGGGTGGAATGATAAGAATCAATCAGCTGCCCAAGGAAATATAATAATCAGAAACCAATCAGCAAGTTATCTGCTCTGGGGCGATGAGTGGCTTTCTAACGGCTGATAGGTAATGATACATAGTCAGAAAAACAGGCTTATAGGTAAGTAACCTTCATTTTTCCAAAGGCAATGCACACCATTTATTATACTGTCATGGTTCCATAGCTGGAGGCTTAGAGAGCTCTTAACTTGTAAATAGATTTTGGATAATGGTTAACTCCAAATGACTTCATTCTTGAGGCAGATTATGGGTAGCAATTTTTTAGGGAGATCTGATGTCAAGACTAGCTAGTTGCCTTGTAATTTTCCACTGTTGTAACATTTTGACCCTTAGAAAAATGTTGAAGTAGTGCTATTTGACCCTTTTTGTTGTTATTGCTAACAGATTTCAGTTGTTGTTAGAGTAGCAGCATCTTCTCAAATGTCTAAGGTTTCCATGATCCATCTAAATGATTTTCAACATTACTTTCAGAGACAGTTTTAGCACAGACTACACATAACTAGTAAGGCATAAACTGGAGTTTCTCTTAGGGTGGCAATATTTTAAAAGAAACTAAAATCTTAATACAAAGACACTCTAACTAGAATGTTAGACACTGGCACATATTTAAATATATGGGATTACTTAGGACTATATTTCTCAAGGCAGAATTATTTTTGCCCCTTTTTCCTATAAAGGTAAAGTGAAATGTCTTCATCAATATGTCCGCAAAATAGTATTTTTGCATACAGGGTCCTGTGTTCAAAAATGTTTATGTGACTCAGTACATTGAATTATTTGGAATTTTAAAAATATATTTTCTGTTTGACACAGCTTTCCCAAACATATATGACCATGGAATTTTTTAAATGTAAATTCCTATGATGTCCAGTGAAATACTACTTGAGAAATACTTATCTAGAAAAGAAGGACATTGACTTATCTTGGATTATAGTTAAATGATTTTTCCAAGGAACAAAGTAAGATAATACCAAGATTTTTAAAAAGCTATCTATGCAGTTAGTAAACAATAGATGTAAAATTATGTCATGTTGCCATACGTGAAATTATGTTAGGTTTTCACAATGGTTACCGTTCCCAATATTTTGCAATACATACAGCTCATGGAAAGCAATATGCAATGATCATAAGACAATCTTTTTTCACCTGAAATATTATAGAGATTTGAGTCACAGGAGAGCAGAAAGGGCATTATAGATTAATGGTGCAAACGCAGTCTCCCTCACCTGCTGGTATAATGTTTATTATAAAAGAGAGATGAAGGTGCAAAGAACAGTGGTCAGAACAAGAAATGCTTTGCATGCAAAGCCAAAGCCTTTGAACATGGCCTATAATCTGTGGAGAGGAGGATTTCATGTAGGGGGGATAACTGAGGAAAAATAAAAATGTTCATGGCCTGCATCTTTTTCCTGCAAATTAAAAGAGCTTTGTTGAATTCCATGAATAATATATATTCTTATAACTTGTATAATCTATTTTATGAAATAGAAAAATGTTACTGTGAAATTGGTACTGCTCTTTAATAATGAAAGTTAATATTTAGATCTAGAAATATTTTAGAATGAATATCACATCACAAAAACAGCTCTATTGTTAATCCTTCTCATTTGTGATTTGCTTTAGAATTTATCTGACAGTTTACCTGCATGATCTCACTGTATGCTCACTTTACAGCAAAAACAAGTTCAGAGACTTCAAGTTACTCTCTCATTCTCACATGGTAGAAGAGCTGGAATCAAACTGATTCCTTTCAATGCAGTGTTTATTGAACACCTATTGAGTATCAGGAACTGTGTGGTGCACTGGGAACAGAGCAATGAACAAAACAGTCCTCCCTCAGCCTTTCCAAAACCAGTCCTTTTTATTTTGTAGATATAGGTTCTCTGTCCACTTGGGCTAGCCCACCTGAAGCATCATTACCTCCTGAGATCTCCCGGAATAGTCAGAGGCTAAGGCATCCTTACTATCATTGAATTGCCCTCCAAATCCTAGATCCATGTGTCAGCAGGGACACAACATTGCATCATTCACAGCCTGAGCATATATACAAATTCCTTTTGTGAAACCCTTCACCCTCAAGTTTGTGGTTACATACTGGTTGTACCACATTTACTCTATCCTCCACTGCTTTTCCTTTGCAAAAAAATGAATGCTGCACTTAAAATCAGATTGCAAAGCTGAAAGGTTTATATGCTGGTGGTTGGCATGGAGTTGGTCATGCCTTTGCTGCCTGAGACAGAGCTGCAGAACAATTTGCACCAGGGGTGCACTGTGGCTTAGAAAGATAATTAAGGCTTATTTAGTAAAAATAAGAACTTCTACTTAGTGAAGAAAAAAATTCTTTAGGAATAAGACTAGATACCAATTGAGAGGTAAGTTGGAAGGCTGTTGCAGACAGCAAAATAAGAAACGATAAAAGTTCAGCCAAAGTAGAGGAAATAGGGTAAGAGAGGGTTGATTTGGACAGTATTTGGAGAATAAAATCTAAAATATTTAATGACTGACTAGGTAGAAATGAAAACAGAAGAATCTAGCCTAAGTTCTATATTTCTGAGTTGTACACTATAATACCTCTTTAAGGAAGAATGGAAAATGTAAACTCTTCTGTTTAAAAAAGTTGAATCTATGTTCTATTCACACATATAAAGGTTGCTATTTCCCTGCTAATTTCATTTTCTCATACTCAGATTCCTAGCAAATTCCATTATTATGTCACATATATAACAATCTCTCTATACTCTACTATATACTAGCTCTCTCTCCTAAGCTTCAGACTCTAATATCCACTTCCCTATTAGACACCTCCAACAAAATTTTCTACTGGTAAATTAATTCCGTATGTCCTAATATGTACTTATAGGATCTGTACCCAAAACTGTTCTCCCTGCTATACAACATGTATAAACTGTATAATCTGGGTTGGCTCCCTTTAGTTCTATAAATTAATTTCCTTATCTATAAAAGGAATAATGCCTACACTAGATTATTTCTATAAAGATTAATGAGACAGAAGCAATTAAAAATTGTTGATGATTTTTCATTCAATTCTTAAATGAATACTATTGAGTAATTATTTTGTGAAAGCACTGCTATAGGTACCAAAGATGGGGCAATAAACTAAATAAGGCCTCAACTTTCCTATAGCTTCATTCTAACTGGGGGATGATAAAAGCAAATGATAAACAATAAATATATGATGAAGTTGGTGGTATAAAAGCTACAAAGATAAATAAAGCAAGTTCTGTGAACCCAGAGAAATAGGGGTGATCTTTCTGGTAAAGAAGTCACTGAAGGTCACTCTGAAGAGGTGACATTTGAGCAAAGACATGATAAAGTGAAAAATAAATGGGATGAGGAGCTTTCAAGGCTGAGACTAAGGAACTGAAAAGGTACAAGCATGCTTGGTATATTTAAGGATTAGCAAGAGGTCAGTATGGCTGTTGCTGAGTGAGCAAGAGGTGAAATCCACAGGAGGTAAGTTCAGAAAGATACCCACAGGCCAGACATTCTGTGTTTATTTATCATATACTATGGATTGTCATGTATTTTAGGAACATCAGAGGGAGGTATAAAATAAGCTTCTTTAAAAAAAACTGTTATAAATGTAATAAATATCAATAATAACATAACCTTGGGTAAAGAAATAATGAGAAATTATTTAAAATAAGTCAGAGTGATATTGTGATTGGACTAAATTTAAATTAAAATGACTCTGTTTTATAGTTGTTTATATGCTATACTAAATCAGATTTTATTTTTTGTTTCTGTATCATTTGGCCCTTCTTATACATATTGTCCTTGAATATAGTTTACTTATCCCAACATTTTTTTTAATTACCAAAACTATTTTTAAAAAGTGATAAAAATTATGCATTTTAACATTCTTTAAATTTTCCTTTTAAAATGCATTTGGATCATTGTAAATATTAAAGATGCAATCATGTTCTATTTTGAATATCTTCTAGGAAATTCCATAATTATAGCATGTTTCATTAAAATGTTACATATATGCTTAACTCTGAGATTCTGCACTTCCCGTCAGACATCTTTTCATAATAAAATATATACCAGCTGACTCTCAATCCTAACATATTTTCATTATTTAAATTTGTGTTTTGGGATGGTGTTAATGCCAAAATGTTAATATTTACACAAAATACTTGATATAAACATAGAAGTGACATATTTTTTAATGTTTACTTATTTTGAGAGAGAGACAGAGAATGCATGCACAAGCAGGGGAGAGGCAGAAAAGAGAGACAGAATCCCAAGCAATCTCCACACCATCAGTGCAGAGCTTGATGCTGGGTTCGAACTCATGAACTTTAAGATCATGACCTGAGCCAGACATTTAACCGACTGAGCCACCCAGGCACCCCATAAGTGTCATATTTCTTTTAATTGGCTACAACATAGCTACACCTCAAGAACTTTTAAAGAAATAGAACTCTTTTATTAAAAAAATATGTTTGTATTTCTTTGTATATAGTGTTATACATACATCCTGAAAGCTTGATTTCATTAGTATTCAAAAAACTTGTAGGGACTGATCCCATAAAAACATCTAAACACTTTACTATGGAAGGAGATATAAACACCTCAAATAATAATTTATGTAGGGGCTGAATTTAATAATATGCTGGGCAAGGAAAAGTCTTGCCTCTGAGGAAAAGTCAGTAAGTCTCTTCAACTCTGACGTAGGACAGTGCCATACAGAACAAGGCAGAATAGAGTTGGAAAGATATTTATTGATTGCTTACAGAAGGAAACTGGAAATCCACCTTGCTTATTATTATTGCAGTGTGACACTGTTTTAGCAGGCCTAAAATGAGGCTTACTTCTTTAAAAGGTCTGAAATGTTAAGACTTGAGTTGGTTTGAAATCATGGAGGAGTCAGGCCCACACATATTCACATGTGCAAAACTAAACAGAGATCTCCTTTATCATTATTTATAATCATTATTATTATATATTTATATTCATTTATTTATTTATAATCATGATATATAATCATTACTTATAATCATTTAGCACCTGTACATAACCTAAAGGATGAAAACTTCAAGTATGTATTTTCAAGGTGTTGGTCTAGTTAACATAAATACTTTATACTTTTCTGTTTTTATTCCATGTTTTGACTACAATAAATTGGTTGCAATTACTCCATCCCTGGTATGCTGTTGACACCTAAATACCTTTGCATACACAGTTTCCTTTGCCTTTTATTTATTAACAGTGTTAATAAATATCTATTAAAATGTATATTTGATAGTACTTATTACACATTAATTATATGGTAAGAAATGGGATATATAATGGTAAAAAATAATCACAAGATTTATTCATTCAGTGAGAATTTCTTTTTAATTTCTACTTTGTGCTAGACATTGTTCTAGGAAGTAAAGATACCATAGTGAGCCAAACATAAATTACCACCATCAGAGTGTTGAAGAAAAACAGAATATGTCACTCCTACATATGTCTCTGACAAAAAAATATTTTGAGCTAAAGGCAATTAAGAAGCAGCAAATTCAGAGAGCTTTCTCTGCCATCCCAATGTCCTTTTCTGCTTCAACCCAGAAAAAAATACTTGTTTTGTTAGAGACAGATTTGTATCAACCAAAAGATGATACCAGAGGAATGTGCAAAAACAAACAAAAAAACAAACAAACAAACAAAAAACTATTCCATTAGTTTCCTCCCATCTATTTTCCTTACACACTTTGCCACCCTTGGAAACCTAAAACTGTTTTCCTTTGTTTCGTCTTTTCTCTACAAAGTTATTGTTCTTTGTTGAAAATGCTATGTAAACCAGAGTTCAAAGCCACCACTTGAGTTCCTTTTCACTGAGGTGTCTCCCATATGATGTGTGATCCATGTTAATAAACTATTTGTTTTTCTCTTGTTATTCTGTCTAAAAAGTTCTAGCTGAAAACCTACGATGGTTTAGAAGTGAAATTTTGTCTCACTTATAATATTTACATTCAAGTGGAAGGTTCAGAAAGTGAACAAGTAAATTATATAAGTCTTGTTAAGAGTATGCAAAAATTGCACTGGACCAAGTTAAACAGGCAAGGAAGATTTTTTTCAAGGCTACTACAATAGAGGAAGGAGGCCAAAGTAATCTGAACTCAATTTTACTGAAACAAAGGTTGAGATAATTTTTAAGAGTTAGGATGAACTAGTGGAAAAGTATGGAAGATATTTGAGAGGAGGCTGATCAGAGGGATGTGTGGAATACATTGAGTTATTAACTGAGTTTGAAGGTTTTTTTATCTGTGATTAGACCATTTGTGTTTGCTAATTGGCTGCCATGGAAATTAGGCTCCTGTCTACCTCACAGAGATGAGAGGTAGGAGCACTTCTTTCTTGATGATTACATTTCAAAGGGATGTCTCCTATGTCTGTGAGAAAGACATTCCTAGGTTGTTAACTGGAAGAGGCTTTTTTAAAAAGACTAACAAATATCTCAAAGGGGCATAGAGAGAATTCACAATTATGTTTTCTAAAGAAAATACTTTAGGAAAAGAGACGCCAGGGGCCTAAAATGAGAAAGAAACCTGTCTAAAATTCAGTCAAGCTGAGGTTCACGTGAAGGCTACCTTGGACAAAAGTAAGCAAGCAGAAGAGAGTAATGGGGAACAGCTAATTATGAAAGAATTTTAAGATGACTGAGGAGGTAATATTGGAGCAGTGGCAAAGAGGTGAGTATTTCAAAAGTATTCCAAAGAGTGGCTGAAGTTTCTTGGCAGGGAAAAAAGAAAAGATTTTCTTCCCTAATGTTCCCCTTTTAACTCTTCATTCTCAACATTGTCCTAAAACACCTGGAAAAATTAAGTAGTTTCTCTAGTTTTCTCTTTTATATCCTGGGACTAGTGGACAGCCCTGATCATAGAGGCTTCTACTCTCTAGCTCTTCAGCTCTGTAAGATGGCTCCATATTGAAACGTATCAAAACATGAAGATAACTCTCACCATTGTTATTTAACACAGTACTGGAAGTCTTAGCCACAGCAATCAGACAATGCAAAAAGAAAAAGCCATCCAAATAGGCAAGAGAGAAGTCAAACTTTAACCATTTGCAGATGACATGATACTCTATATAGAAAACACAAAAGACTCCACTGAAAAATAGCTAGAACTGACACACAAATTCAGTGAAGCTGTTGGATACAAAATCAACATTCAGAAATTTGTTGTATTTATATACACAAATATTGAAGCAGAAGAGAAATCAAGGAATCAATCTCATTTACAACTGCACCAAAACGCATAGGATGCCCATGGGAATAAAACTAAATAAGGAGATAAAAAGATCTGTACTCTAAAAAACTATAAAACCCTGATGAAAGAAATTGAAGAGGACACAGATATGGAAAGACATTCCATGCTTATTGGAAGAACATATATTGTGAAAATGTGTATATTACCCAAAGCAATTTACACATTTATTGCAATCTCTATGAAAATACCACCAGTATTTTTCACAGAGCTAGCACAAACAATCTTAAAATTTTCATGGAAACACAAAAGACCCTGAATAACCGAAGCAATTTTGGAAAAAAAAAAAAAAAAAAAAAAAAAAAGCAAAGCCAGAGGCATCACAATTCTCAACTTCAAGTTACATTACAAGGCTATATTGATCAAAATAGTATGGTACTGCTACAAAAATAGACACATAGATCAACAGAACAGAACAGAAAACCCAGAAATGAACCCACAACTATATGGTTAATTAACCTTTGATAAATCAGGAAAGAATATTCAATGGAGAAAAGACAGTCTGTTCAACAAACGGTGTTGGGAGGCATGCTAAATAAATAAATAAATAAATAAACAGAAAAAAAGAAAGAAAGAAAAAAAGAAAACTTGGGGGGGGGAGCCAAGATGGCGGAACAGCATGGAAGCTTTTTGTGTGTCTTGTGTCCATGAAATACAGCCAGACCAACACTAAACCATCCTACACACCTTGAAAACTGATTGGAAGAATAACACAACAATCTGCACACCCTGAACCACAGAATTCAGCAGGTATGTGACATGAAGAGCTGAACTTGGGGAGCAAGAAGCCTGGAAAGATAGGGACCCCTCTTGTGGGCAGAGAGAGGATGGAGACTGGGGGGGGAGCATACGGGAAAAGCACCCTCCTCAAAAGCAGCTGGAAAGAAAGTGGAAAATTGGAAACAGCCACAGGGACTAAACTAAAAAGGGAGAAAGGAGAAAGGAGAGGGTTTAAATTCCATTAAGACTGTAAACAAGGGGAGCGCAAAGGCTGCAACTCCACAGCTCGATACCTGGCGGTGCTCTGGTGGGAAAGGTGAATCCCCAGGAACAGAGTGGGGTCTGGGAGGTTCTCGGGCCACACGGGGAAAGCAGTTCCACTGCTGGAAGGACATTTGGTAGAGACCGTTGAAGTCACCTGGTCCCAGCAGATCCCGGAAGGCAGCCACATTCGCTGGTGCTGACGCAAGGTTGTTGAGGGTGAAGCCTGGTGCCAGATGTGTGTTGTGATTTTCCATGGTCTCTGAAACGCTGAGGCTACACTGTCTGGCGATCTTTTTGGGGGGCAGGCTGGCACCTGGCTGCAGTCTCGGGGCACTGGCAGCAGCAGGGTCCAGCAAGCATTCCTGGGTGCAGCCGACATTCGGCCATTGCTCAGTGAGACCCTCCTGCAGAGTGGTGGAGCCAGTCAAAGCCACAATCCTTCAGAAGTAAGGGGCTGGGGAAAACAGCCGCATCTGAGACAAAACTTGGGAAAGAGGTACTGCCTGGGGCCTGATCACGTAGAGTGGAAAAGCGGGGAGTAGACGAGAGCTGAAGACGGAGGACTGGTGTGCGATTGCTGATCTGGGAGAACAGACTGGGTGGCTGGGTGGCACCATTTTTCACCGCTCCTGCACATGCGCATGCACACCAAGAAGCACCACAACTATCCACCCCAGTAGGCTAGCAGCACCATCTAGTGGAGAGTGGAGCTGTTACACCGAGCCCGCCCAACTGGGCCAACTTCGCTCTTCAAGAACACAAGTCTCACCACCAGCTTAATTTATAGATGATAAAGAGATACATGGACTGACCTCTAGGGGAAAATGAAGCAATTTAATTCCTACTTCAATCTGATAGCAGGTTCATCTTTTCAATTTTTTTTCTCTTTTTCCTTTTTCTCTTTTACAATTCTTTTCTTTTTCTTGAATACAGAAAGAGAAAAAACTCATTTTTATTTTCAACTTTTTATTAAAAATATCTGTCTTTAATTTTTATTACCATATTTTTTACTTTTGTGTAATTGTTTTGAAATTCTACTTTACTTCCATCATTTTATTTTAGTCTACTTCAGTGTACTCACCTTTTCAAATTTTCAATTTCCTTTTTTCTTTCTTTTTCTTTTTTCTCTTTTTCATTTCTTTTCTTTTTCTTGAATGAAGAAAGAGAAAAACTTCATTTTTACTTTCATTTTCTTTTAAAAATATTTTTATTTAATTTTTATTACTATATTTTTTGCTTTTATGTAATTTTTTTGAAATTCTGTCTTACTCCCATCATTTTATTTCAGTCTACTACAGTGTATTCACTTTTCAAATTTTCAAAAGATTTCTTTTTTGTCTTATATTTTTTCTTTTTTATCTTTTTTCTTTTTCATTTTTTTTTCTTAAATACAGAAAACAAAAAAATTCATATTTCTTTTTGTTATTAAAATATTTTTCTATAATTTTTTTCTACTATATTCTCTACTTTTGTGTATTTTAGTCTACCTTAGTGTATTCATTTTTTCAAATTCTCAAACGATTTCCTTTTTTCTCTTCCCCCCTTTTTTTTGTTTTGTTTTGTTTTGTTTTGTTTTGTTTGTTTCTCTAATCTGTCAAACCACTTTCTACACCCAGACCAAAACACATCTAGGATCTAGCATCATCTATTCGATTTTTGTGTGTGTGTGTTTTTAATGTTTAATTTTAATATTTTTTTAATTTTAATTTTTTTAATTTCAAATTTTCTACCTCATTAATTCCTTTTCTCCCTTCAAAATGACAAAACGAAGGAATTCACCCCAAAAGAAACAGCATGAAGAAACGACAGCCAAGGACTTAACCAACACAGATACAAGCAAGATGTCTGAACCAGAATTTAGAGTCAGGATATAAGAATACTAGCTGGAGATGAAAATAGATTAGAATCCCTTTCTGCAGAGATAAAAGAAGTAAAAAATAGAATGAAATTAAAAAATGCTATAACTGAGCTGTAACCATGGATGGATGCAGCGGCAGCAAGGATGGACAAGGCAGAACAGAGAATCAGCGATATAGAGGACAAACTTATAGAGAATAACGAAGCAGAAAAAAAGAGGCAGATTAAGGCAAAAGAGCATGATTTAAGATTTAGAGAAATCAGTGACTCATTAAAAATGAACAACATCAGAATCATAGGGGTCCCAGAAGAGGAAGAGAGAGAAATAGGGGTAGAAGGGTTATGTGAGCAAATCATAGCAGAAAACTTTCCTAACCGGGGGAAAGACACAGTCATCAAAATCCAGGAAACACAGAGGACTCCCATTAGATTCAACAAAAACTGACCATCAACAAGGCATATCATAGTCAAATGCACAAAATACTCAGGCAAAGAGAGAATCATGAAAGCAGCAAGGGAAAAGAAGTCCCTAACCTACAAGGGAAGACAGATCAGGTTTATAGGAGACCTATCCACAGAAACTTGGCAGGCAAGAAAAGAGTGGCAGGATATATTCAATGTGCTGAATCAGAAAAATATGCAGCCAAGAATTCTTTATCCAGCAAGGTTGTCATTCAAAATAGAAGGAGAGATAAAAAGTTTCCCAGACAAACAAAAATTAAAAAACTAAACCAGCCCTGCAAGAAATTTTAAGGGGGACTCTCTGAGGGGAGAAAAGATGAAAATATAAATACATACATACATACATACATACATACATACATACATACCAAAAGCAACAAAGATTAGAAAGGACCAAAGAACACTACCAGAAACTCCAACTCTACAAGCAACAAAATGGCAATAAATTCAAATCTCTCAGTACTCACTGTAAATGTCAATGGACTCAATGCTCCAATCAAAAGACATAGGGTAACAGAATGGATAGAGAAACAAGACCCATCTGTATGTTGTTTACAAGAAACCCACTTTAGATCTAAAGACACCTTCAGATTGAAAATAAGGGGATGGAGAACCATCTATCATGCTAATGGTCAACAAAAGAAAGCTGGAGTAGCCATACTTATATCAGACAATCTAGACTTTAAAAAAGAAAACTGGATGGATTTCTTACACCATACACAAAAATAAATTCAAAATGGATGATAGAACTAAATGTGAGATAGGAAATCATTAAAATCCTAGAGGAGAATAGAGGTAGTAACTTCTTTGACATCAGCTGTAGCAACTTCTTACTAGATATGTCTGCTGAAGCAAGGGAAACAAAAGCAAAAATAAACCATTGGGACTACATCAAATAGAAAGCTTCTGCACAACAAAAGAAACAACCAACAAGGCAACTTACTGAATGGAAGAATATATTTGCAAATGATATATCTGATAAAGGGTTAGTATCCAAAATATATAAAAAAACTTATAAAACTGTATACTCAAAAAGCAAATAAGTCTGCTAAGAAATTGGCAGAGTACATGAATAGATACTTTTCCAAAGAAGACATTCAGATGGCCAACATATACATGAAAAGATGCTCAGCATCATTCATCATCAGGGACATACAAATCAAAACTACAATGAGATATCACCTAATACCAGTCAGAATGGCTAAAATTAACAGCACAGGAAATAACAGATGTTGGTGAGGATGTAGAGAAAGGGGGATCCTCTTGCACTGTTGGGATTACAAACTGATGTAGTCATTCTGGAAAACAGTCAGAGTTTCCTCAAAAAGTTAAAAATAGACCTACTTGGGGCACCTAGGTGGCTCAGTCAGTTGAGACTTTGGCTCAGGTCGTGATCTCACAGCTCCTGAGTTTGAGCTCTTCATCGTGCTCTGTGCTGACAGCTCAGAGCCTAGAGCCTTCTTTGGATTCTGTTTCCATCTCTCTCTGCCCCTCCCTGCTTGTGCTCTGTCTCACTCTCTTTCTCTCAAAATAAATAAATAAATAAATAAATAAGTACAAAATTAAATTAAAATTAAAATTAAAAAATAAAGTAAAATCTTCTTATAGTAGTCTATAATACCCAACAATCTAGTAATTGCTCTACTAGGTTATTTACCCAAAGGATACAAAAATACTGATTCAAAGGGATAGATGTCCCCTGATGGTTGTAGCAGCATTGTCAATGATAGCCAAATTATGGAAAGAGCCAAAATCTTTATCAACTATGAATGGATAAAGAAGAGGTGATATATGCATACAATGGAATATTACTCAGCCATCAAAAAGAATGGAATCTTGCCATTTGCAATGATGTGGATGGAGCTAGAGTTATCATGCTAAGTGAAATAAGTCAGAGAAAGACAAATACCATATGATTTAACTCACATATGGAACTTAAGAAACAAAACAACCAAACATGGCGGGGGGGGGGGGGCGGTGGGGAATGAGAGGCAAACCAAGAAATAAATTCTTAACTATATAGAACAAACTGATGGTTACTGGAGGGGAGGTGTGTTGAGGAATGGGTTAAATAGGTGATGGGTATTAAGGAGGGCACTTGTGATGAGCACTGGGTGTTGTATATAAGTGTTGAATTACTAAATCCTGTATGTGAAACTAATATTTCACTGTATGTTAACTAACTGGAATTTAAATACAAACTTAAAAAACAAACCAGAAAACCCCAAACTAAACCAAACAAAAAGAAACAAGTAACTTTTTTATCAAATAGATGAAACTTCGTTAATTTGTACATTTAAGAATGAGATGCTTGAATATTCTCTCAGGTATGTTAAATATTTCTCATGCAATTTTATTTTCTTCTTATTAAAATGGTTTATTTTTTTATACAAAACTAAGGGGAAAAAGTAAACTTTAGTCACAAAATTTCAGTGTAGTGTTTTATAATTTTCCCTCTCCCTCATAAACAGATGCACACAATGAAGTGAATTTTCAAAAAATGACTTCTAAAGTTGAATGCCTTATAAGTAACCTGATAAATACTGGAAAAATTTCACAAGGCATAACTGTACCAATTAGTTTATATGACAGTTTTCTAGAATTCTTGCTTATTTGAATAGTAATAATTTTAAGTAAAAAATGTTATATATCTCTTGGAGTCTTATATTATTAATGGCAACAAATACACACATTTCACTTAAGTAAAATTTTTAAATTTAAGCAAAATCTTTTTTTTTAATTTTTAATTTTATTTAAATATGAATTAGCAGATAGTGTAATAATGATTTCCGGAGTAAAATTTACTGATTCATCACTTACATATAACACCCAGTGCTCATCCCAACAAATGTCCTCATTAATGCCCATCACCCATTTAGCCCATCCCCACACCTAACACTCCATCAGCAACCCTGTTTGTTCTCTGCATTTAAGAGCATCTTATGGTTTGCCTCCCTCTCTGTTTTTATCTTATTTTTCCTTCCCTTCCCCTATGTTCATCTGGGTGTTTTTTCTTAAATCCCACATATGAGTGAAATCATATGATATTTACTTTTCTCTAACTTATTTAGTTTTGCATAATACCCTTTAGTTCCAACCATGTTGTTGCAAATGGCAAGATTTCATTCTTTTCGATCCTGAGTAATATTCCATTATATGTATACACTACCTCTATCCATTCGTCAGTTGACAGATATTTGGGCTCTTTCCACAATGTGGTTATTGTTGATAGTGCTGCTATAAACATTGGGGTGCATGTGCCCCTTTGGATCAACATTTTTGTCTCCATTGGATAAATAATAGTAGTGCAATTGCTGGGTTGTAGGATTAAGCAAAATCTTGATTAGGGTGAAAGTGGATAGTATGAACAGCAACTGATTGAAAAATTCTTAGTTGTTTTAAAAGTATTTATTAAAAAAAAACTAGATTAATGAAAATGTTATGGCAGAACATAAATTAATGAAGCCTTATTTAGATGTGAGTAAACTATTCTCTTGGAAACATTGCTACTAGTATGTGAACAGACATAAATTTTGATATTACAAAATTCCTTGTTTAAAAATATCTTTAATTACACTATAATTTAAATACATAGAAATAATTTCCCATGAAATGGAATTTGTTCTTCACTAAAAAATGAAGAGCTATAAAATTAATTAACATTAGCTAACATTATTAAATTACTGAGAATGATTTTTGAATTTCAGTAATTTGTTAATTTTAGTCGACATTTTTAGGCAGGTAAATGAATTAATAATTTATTAGAAGCAGTTGTGTGTATTTAAATGTAGCCTGTTGTCAAAGTATTTTTCAGCAATAGTATTCTTTGTTATGTAAATATTGGGTTGATATGGTCACCAGGCAGAGTTTTCTCGCTGATCATTTGACTATTTCCGCCTTGCCAAGGATAAAAATCTCCAATTGTTATGCATTATCACCATTGTAGGGTACAAAATAATGGCACTGTGAAGCAAGGAGGAAGCGGTCAATATCTCATTAGTCCTGCTGAGCAAGATTTACACTGCAACACATCCTCAAGCTTCAGTCTATAAATTATGTAGAACTGTTACCCCCAGTTCAGTGACATATTTGTGGCTGCTATTTAAAAGGTAGGCAGAACAATCCTTTCATGTACAGAATTTAACTAGAGGTCTGAGTTCTAAAAAAGCAAATTCTAATATAAACATTTTACAGACATGTTAACAGATGAAAGTAATTTTTATAAAATCATATTCTGTGAAGGTGGAAATATAGTGTGTTTGTAACTTTCTTTAGGACACATAACAAACAGAATAATATGAGATTTGAACTTATTTTTATATAAAAAAAATTGATAAATATTTTTGAATACCTGGGATTGTACCCAGACCTTAAGCAGTAGCCTGTTTTTTTATTCCCCTGAGAGGACTTAAAAGTAGTAACATGGCATAAAACCCACTTTATTGAAATAACAAAGATATTTTAAAACGGCAAAATAATAGTTTTCTAAAGAAAGTACAAGAATTTATTATATATTTTTTATAAATTAGGTAGGAATTATCTCAAAGACATCATTTGGACTAAGAAATTAGTGGGGCCTGAATTTGACTGCTAATATTGATAATCTATTAAGGGAAGTGAAGGTGGGCACATTACGTAAGCTTTCTGATGCTCAGTTCACTCCCCTAAAAAAAAATCAGGTAACGGTAATTTTTAATATTAATTATGAACCAAAAACTTATGTAAACTTAACATATGTACTAGGATCCATCAAAGAATATGCACCTCTAAATATTTAGGCTATTGCTATTTGATTTTTATTCTCGGTCCTAACACATGCCATCATCATTACTTATTTGTAATGACACACAATAATGTCCTTAGTGGTATCATTACTTTAATATTTTCACCCTCATATTAATCCCACCACCATCCTATTCACAAACTTTCTCTTAATTTCTTTGATCAAGTGTTTAAGGGCTTTTAATATTTTTATATTTTTTTAATAAATCTACTTTTTCTTTCCTCTACTTCCCTTCTCCAAACATACATACCTGTCAAACTATGTGACTTCTTATTTCTTAGATATTTTTTCCTCTGTATCTTTATGCATATCATTATTAACTCATTCGGAATTACCTTTCACTGACTGATGTTCTGGCCTATAATTTCTCATCTTCCAAGAATCAATCAAATCCTGCATATAATTTTTACAAACCTTCATCTTTCCTCTTCCTTATGTTGTATTATGCATAATTACACAACCCACATAACATATTGGTTTATGTTGCAATTGTGTAAACTTTACATCTACTTTCTTAAATTATAAGTGATATTATGGCCCCCAAATTGCCTTATAACCCTAACCTCTAGTATGTATGTATTGTATGTGTGTGTGTGTGTGTGTGTGTGTGTATCCACTAATATATATATCTAACCACTAATATATATACACATACTTTTTCTGGAGAGTAATATTTTGATACTGAGCTTATCTGAAGCATGTTTTGCTTATAGAAATGAATCAGTCCCCAAATGAAAATTAGGTAATTTGATCTGCTTTTTTTGGCATTAAACATAACACTTAAATATGGACTATATATTGCAATGTATAATAATAGTGTTATAGTCACAGTTTCCTGTAACATGACTTCTGATAATTTAGAAAGCAATTTGTAAATGCAACAGCAATAATCTTGAAACAAGATTTTTAAATTATTTTTTCGTATTTACAAAAGGTTAAGTAAGATATAACTTTATTGAAACATAACTAATTTATTGAGATATAACTTTACATATATCTGGAATATCAAAACACACATTTATTGAAGTTATTCTATAAATGAAGGCACAGAACACCTTTACAAGACTTTATTATGAGATGATTATAAACTAACTTTGAACTTTGAGGTTAACAACAAGTTTGCTTAAGAGTACTTAAAATTTTTTTTTACTAATACTCAGTGAGGCAATATCACTAAAACCTTTCAGGGAAAAAGAGTTATTTTATAATTAATATATTGTGTAATCTATAATTTGGATAAGAAACAGAAAAAGAATGTGAAAATATATTTAGACTGATGCCTTTTGCAAAAAGAATCTGGCAGCAACATTTTGTACCAGGTGGAGTTTATGTAGGTTCCTCTTGGGCCAGAAGCCAGTAGAGGATTGCATTAATCTAATCTTAAAATAACAAAAGCGTGAATGACCATTCCAAAGTCTAATTCAAATAGACATGATTATAACCCAATAGGGGTTCCTTTATGTGAAAGTAAGATAGAGTATCTTCCCTAGCAGAATAAATAGTTTAAAACAAAATAAATCCAGGAAATAGAAAAAGCAATAATAATATTTTATAATTATTCATTTTTACCAGTAATTGAAGCATTTAGCTCAATAAGAGAAAAAAACTTAAAAAAATAAATGATATTATTAAAGATATTAAGATAAAAAAGGAGCTTCTTTCAGCTTCAATTATTTCTGTAAATATTCTTCTACAGTCTGTAGTGAATATATATCATATACTGTAGGTAGCCTGGCTGGATAAATTATGGGAATCAAACAAATACAAACTACTTACAACTGACCATTAATTTTACTATATGATTGGAATCTAACTCCACTAGAAATACATTAAAATGTATAAAGTAAGCAATTTATTAGTGATGAACAGTTAACAATGAAATACTTGTAAAATCAAAAATCATATTTTAAAAAGCCAATCTTAGACTGAATAAAGAAGAGAATAAAAAACAGACCTATCTTGCCAATAGGAAGAGTAAAACCATGATTGCATATATGTATGAGTGACATATGAGTAAATAATATGAATGAATGTTTGAATAAATAATATTAATTAATAAATAATATGAATAATATGAATTTAAATCAATGTGGTTATGTATGTTATACACTATGGCCACCATCAAAAATCAAGTTACGCTCAAAGAAAACAAAAATCAACCTCAAAATAGTTGTTTCATGTTGTTGTTAACAGTGTTTGTACTTAAATAGGATTTTATATTTACAACATCTTTAGATCTTGAATTTCTATCCAGTTGGGAATTTAAATTATTATTACTTGTCAATTCATTCAAAACTGTTTGTTTGATCTCCCTCTCTCTCTCCACACACAGACACACACAGGACATACAATTACATAATCAGTTTATCATAACTGAAAACTCTTTCTTAACTTTGATGTTTAATGTTAAGTTTATCTATAGTTCCATGAGTTTACACAAAATAAGACTGAGCTAATAGATATTATAATAAGTGGCTAGCATTCCAAACTTATGTTAGTCTGTAGGCAGACGTCCCACACTGGGGCCATGTTGAAGGAACAGAAATGTTTATGTCTAGAGCTTTTATGAATCCTGATAATACAGATCTGTTAATATTCCACAGAGTCCTAAATGATGTATTCATAAATAGCTGTTTGATAAACTTAGGAAATTCTCCCTTTCCTTGAGATCAAGCTGTCAAATAATGAATTATGGTCTTGGAAAACTAAGAAGTGAATTTGTTATAAAATTTGCTAAAATACCCACAATAAATGATGGTATAAAATTTCCAAATATTTACATGACAACATTAAAAAATACATACTTGATCCTTCCTTAATAAAAAATAGCCTATCCTATTCAACCATGACAAACAATAACTTCTATTTATGAAATAATCAATTTGTAAACAGGGATTATGACATTGTGAAAACAGATTAAAATCTAATAGATGCCTGACTCCTTTATTTAGTGAAAATATCAGAGTCATTTTAATGATTCACAAAGGAATAGTTCTATACTTCCCTCTGTGAATTTTATGTGAGAGAACTTTAAGACCAAAATATGGATTATTATTAAGGCTATACTGAGGTTAGCAGTAATATACAAAGAAATACTGAATGTAAAAATAGCTATTTTTACAGAAAGTGGAGGCAGAGGAGGAGGAAGAGAAGCAAATGACCAGCTGAGTTCAAGCACATAGCTCAGTAAGAACTGCAGAAAGTTAACAGAGCAAAGTGGTTAAATTGTTCCCTCCTGGATTGTTGTAATAAATCATGAAAATAAACTAACTCTGGAGGCAAAAGTGGGTCTTTGATCTAAACATAAGCTCAAAGTCTAAAGGGTGTAGGTGGATTATATTTTGAAAGCAAGATTAGGAGACTGTCAAGAAATAACCAAAAAACTTTTGGCAAATATTTAGTGTTGGCAAAAGGAGAGAAATCTTGTCTTATTACTCATATTATCGAAAGAATCGAGATTTCCTGACCCTCAAGACAGTCTCTGATACAGACATACCATGGTATTTTCCCTAGCTTTTGTCATTAATTTTTGTACCTAGATAAAGACCTTCAGATTTATTATTAAAAAAAAAAAACACTTTAGAAGAGCATAATTTTCTAGTTCAGGGAATCTTGTGTTTAAAAAATTAAGAAGTAGCAGATGATCTACTAACCGCCTTCAGCATGTACCAGCAGAACCATCCATTTGTAGGAGATTTACTGGGAAGTACTACAAACTTCAGGGCTGTCATCAGTCCACATACTACCCTTCAGGCCAGAGGAAAATAATGCTTTCTTTTTTCTTTTCCACCTTCCAAATATCATGTGAGCACATTGTTTTAACAAAATCCAAACCACAATTTTGCTGACAACACTGTCTGGAAACTGGACTCTAGTTTGCCAATGTGTATGATAAAGGAAAAAAAAAATCAAGAAGACATAGATGATCATTGAGTCAAAATCAGTATCCAGAATTATTTGGTCATTAGTCAGCAATCAGAAAAAAAATACAGCCATAAAAATTGTGACAAAATGTAGATACTGGATGTGAGCAGCAGAGAAAGAGCCAGAATTTTTTTTTTTTTTTTTTGGACTAGTAGGACATATTGGCCAGTATCTGGACGGCAAAAACTTGAGAGGTGAAGAGCACCAAAAGTAAATTTATAAGTCTCACCAAAAATACTTTTAACTATGTGAACATTTTCCTAGGACTGACTTTTACTCTTTTCTCAGTGATTCACAAAGAGAGTAAGCACATTCATATGTAACTAGAGTATATAGTCTGATATTCAAACATATCTCTGTACAATACTGGCCAGATATTTTACTAAGATTGAAAAGTAATTAATAATGATCAAGTCATGTTACCATGATATGATTTATTAAGAATGAAAAAAAAATAGAAATTTAGAACTGAAATCATCTTTAAAGATCAACTATTCTAGCCATTGTACTTTAAATATAAAAACAATAGAAACAAAAAAACACTGAGTCTCAGAGAAGTTGTTTCTTGATATCACATATCTAGTAATTAGATCTATGTCTAACAACCTTGTTTCCTTATTCCTAATATTCTGCTCTCTTTATGCTACCATCTTTTGGTTATGTAGTAGGCAATGTTTTTTTTTTTAATATATGAAATTTATTGTCAAATTGGTTTCCATACAACACCCAGTGTTCATTCCAAAAGATGCCCTCTTCAATACCCATCACCCACTCTCCCCTTCCTCCCACCCCCCATCAACCCCCAGTTTGTTCTCAGTTTTTAAGAGTCTCTTATGCTTTGGCTCTCTCCCACTCTAACCTCTTTTTTTTTTCTTTCCCTCCCCCATAGACTTCTGTTAAGTTTCTCAGGATCCACATATGAGTGAAAACATAGGGTATCTGTCTTTCTCTGTATGACTTATTTCACTTAACACTCTCCACCTCCATCCACGTTGCTACAAAGGGCCATATTTCATTCTCCATTGTGTATACAAACCACAATTTCTTTATCCATTCATCAGTTGATGGACATTTAGGCTCTTTCCATAATTTGGCTATTGTTGAGAGTGCTGCTATAAACATTGGGGTACAAGTGCCCCTATGCATCAGTACTCCTGTATCCCTTGGGTAAATTCCTAGTAGTGCTACTGCTGGGTCATAGGGTAGGTCTATTTTTAATTTTTTGAGGAACCTCCACACTGTTTTACAGAGTGGCTGCACCAGTTTGCATTCCCACCAACAGTGCAAGATGGTTCCCATTTCTCCACATCCTCTCTAGCATCTATAGTCTCCTGATTTGTTCATTTTGGCCACTCTGACTGGCATGAGGTGATATCTGAGTGTGGTTTTGATTTGTATTCCCCTGATGAGGAGCAACATTAAGAATCTTTTTATGTGCCTGTTGGCCATCTGGATGTCTTCTTTAGAGAAGTGTCTATTCATGTTTTCTTCCCATTTCTTCACTGGATTATTTGTTTTTCAGGTGTGGAGTTTGGTGAGCTCTTTATAGATTTTGGATACTAGCCCCTTGTCCGATATGTCATTTGCAAATATCTTGCAAATATCTTGTCATTTGCAAATATCCCATTCCATTCGTTGCCTTTTAGTTTTGTTGATTGTTTCCTTTGCTGTGCAGAAGCTTTTTATCTTCATGAGGTCCCAATAGTTCAGTTTTGCTTTTAATTCCCTTGCCTTTGGGGATGTGTCAAGTAGGAAATTGCTACAGCTGAGGTCAGGGAGGTCTTTTCCTGCTTTCTCCTCTGGGGTTTTGATGGTTTCCTGTTATTTTTATACAAACAGCATTCATTTTTCTGCTTCTTGTAGTATCTCTGTCTTGGTTTGAGAACATCCATATTCTCACTACATATATTCCTTGTTGAACCATTAATCAAACTGCCAAATAACCCTCCACTATAACAAATTATGTACACCTCACAAAGCCAGGCTAACTAGATGCTCTATCCCTTAAATTTAATCATTAATAAGGTACACATGCCTGGAAAAAAATTTGAAATCCATTTCTACAATGATATCCTAAAGAGACCATGCATTAAATTTTGCTACCTAGCTCACTTCCTATTTAAAAATGGCTATTTTTCCTTTAAATTCTGTGATATAATTCACATAATTCCAAAAAAATTCCCTTTTGCTTACAGTAGGCAATATAATTATTATTATTTGCAATCAATCCTAATCATACAAAAATTGTTACCAGACAATGGATATGCTCAGAACAGACGGTCAGGGAAATGTAAATGATTCAGCATTGTGGAGATTCCAGTTCATGTTCTAGAATGGGATTAAGAAAGTGTGAAATGCAACTGGAGTAAGGGTACCTTGGAATATTCATGAGACTTGGAGATTTCTGAATTCCCACTTCCTTCTAAATACTCCACAGTTCATAAAGCTGTTCCTTCTGTGACAGATAAAACTAGGAAGGCCTTTTAGGGCTAAATCCTGTTTATTACTATGCAATTACCACATGCTCCTGATCTCAGTATGTGTGCAGCATGGTGGTGAGGTGGAATTATATAATCACCAAAGTAAGATTGAGCTTTAATAAGTGGTTGGAACTACTTGGTAATCACAGCTATAAAAATGGTTCAGGGGTGCCTGGGTGACTCAGTCGGTTAAGTATCCAACTCTTGATTTTGGCTCAGATCATGATCTCACTGTTTCTGGGTTAGAGCCCTGCATCTGGCTCCATGCTGACAGTGCAGAGCCTGCTTGGGCTTCTCTCTCTCTGCCCCTAACCCGCATGTGCACTCTCTCTCTCTCTCAAAATAAATATAAACTTTTTAAAAAAATCATTCGAATCCAAGAAATCACTAGATATGTATAAACAATTTGTATAGTTAAAAGCTATTAACAGTCAAAAGGAAAACAAATATTTTTGAGAACATAGCTCTGGTTTGGAATGAGATCATTCCAATTACAATTTTCAAGCTTGCTTCATGGACCAATAAGCACCTACGACTAAAGTCTTTTCTATGAAACCACAAGTGCATATCTTGAAATATTTTCTTAAATTTGTCAAAAATGTCCTATGGTCATTTACCAGGTAACTGTACTTTTTTTTCTTACATTAGTTTCAGGTATACAATATACTGATTCAAGAACTCTGTTCAGATTCAAGAGGATTGAAAAACAAAATCTACATCTTGATAGATAAGCGGCAAAGTTACATTGCAGAAGATCATATGAGATGAAAGTTACTGTTTTCACATCTTTTTAGAGACACCAATTTATTAAACATATTTTTTATTTTCCATGTTATTGCATGCAAGTATTTTGTGAAGCTTCTAATACTACACAATATGACTGAATTAGTAAAGATTTTTCAGAGAAAAAAGAACCAATAAGATCTACATCTATGTCTGTCTGTCTATCTATCTGTCCATCTATCTATCCATCTGTCTATGTAGGGAGAGATCTCCATAAATGTAGGTTGATCTCAATATAATAATATATACCCCTATGAAGAGATTTATTATGAGAAATTGGCTCATGTGATTATGAAGGTTGAAAAGGCCCATGATCTGTCATCTGCAAGCTAGAGATTTAAGAACACTAGTGGTGTAAGTCCCAGTCCAAGGGCCTGTGAACCATAGGAACTGTATTATAAATCCTGGTCCAAGGGCAAGAAAAGATGGATGTCACTCAAGTAGGCAGGCAGGAAGTAAAAGGGGCAAAAAAAAAAACCCTCCTTCCTCTGCCTTTTTTGTTCTGTTTAGGCCCACAATGAATTAGATGATGCCCACCCACACTGGGGAGGACAATCTACTTTACTGAGACCATTGATTAAAATGTTAATCTTACCTGGAAATACACTCACAGATGCTCAGAAATAATACCTAAATTGGGACCTCTCAGCCCAGGCAACTTGACACAATCAGTTCATGTGTTTCTCCAACATCCAATAAAAATGTCTTTTCTTCTAGTCTCCTCAAAGCCTTCAGATCTCTGCACACTGCCTGATATTAATACTAATGCCACATTGAGTATTTTTTAATAATAGTACCCCATTCCAACAACTAATTTCTGTTCCCATGATCTATTCTTGCATACCAAGCTATGACTAAAATTTAGTAGGTTAAAACAATCATTTATTATTGTATTGAGTATGTTTATGGGTTGTCTTAGCCTAAGTGGTCTTGCTTGTTAGCCTTCTCAACCATTATAGTCAGGTGGCAGGTAGGGCTAGAGTCATCAAGAAAGGTCACTGACATGGCAGTTGGTGCTGTTTGGCAGTTGCGGACTCAGCTGGCGCTTTCCACCACAGTACCTAAACATGGTCCCTTGGTGTGGCTTGGGCTTCAAACAGAATGCCACGTTTGTTCCCGCTGTAAGCATCTCAAAAGTCAGTATTCCAAAATGCGTAATGATGCAAATTTGATTGAGAACTACCCCCAGAACTAGAAAGGTGACATTTTTTCTTAATCTATCTGTTAAAGCAATCCCAGGATATTCAAGGGGCTGGAGAAATAAGTGTAATTTCTTGATGCAAAACTGGCAAGGTCACACTGCAGAAAAGCATATGGAAGTGGATACATGGTTTTGGTCATCTCTGGCAAATATGACATTGGGAGGGGTTTGTGATGGCATTAGGACATACAGCCTTTTCAGAGTACTTAAGTCATGAGGCTGGAACCCTCAAAAATGAAATTAGTGCTTTAGAAAAGAGGCTCCAGGGAGCCCCTTTGACCAGGTGACCACACAATGAGAAGTCTGACTGGGAAGAGGGTCCTTACTTGACTATGCTGGCACCCTGACCTTGCTCTTCCAGTCTCCAGAAATGTGAGAGATAAATTTCTGATGTTTATAAACTACCCATCCTCTGGTGTTTTCTTAGAGCAGCCCAAATGGACTAAGGCAGTAACCATATAAATATATTACCATTTCATTCTGGATATAGAGCTACATGGTATTTCTAATTTTACTAAGTTTTATTAATGGATACATCACTGATATATGACCAATATCACTTTTCCCAACAGAATGAACATAAATATGTGTGTGCCACTTCCACGTCTGAGCCATAATTCTACCAGTGTGTTATCCATCATATTCTTTCTCTTTTTAGTTGGTTAGGATAGTGATGCCAGGGAAATCTGGGATACCACACACTGAAGATGGCAGAAACTCTGTGACCCTGAATACCTAAATGACTGTGTGGATTAGACAG
The DNA here is from genome assembly GCF_027475565.1 of Acinonyx jubatus. NCBI lineage: Eukaryota > Metazoa > Chordata > Mammalia > Carnivora > Felidae > Acinonyx > Acinonyx jubatus. Next base: position 42,591,378 of record NC_069380.1, read on the forward strand.
AGCCATTACTGACATAAACCTCTCACCTTGATTCTTATGTCTGTGATGTGTAATGTGTGTAGAATTCTATTAATGATCACCCAATGATCATCACTCATGTATAATTCCCTCTTGCTGAATATGGGATGAATCTATAAATATGATGATCTATCACTTCCATGCTTTTGTTATATTCTATGGCAAATGAGAATTTGCAGATATAATCAGTTTTCTAAAGCAGCTGGCTTTCAGTTAGGGTGATTATTTTAGGAGGGCTGGATCTAAGGGGCTCTTTCTGATTAAAAAGATACAAAGACAAAGATTTGAAACATATCAAGGATTTGATGTGACAAATATTTTTCACTGCTGGCTGTGGTAAGAAATATGGGTGGCATTTAGTACCTAAGAGTGACCTCTGAATGACAACCAGCCAGAAAATAAGAATTCCAGTTCTTCAGCCATCAGGAACTGAATTTGGTCAACAATGTGAATGACTCTGGAAGAGTACCCCAGACTCCAGATTAACAACAGAAATGGCTAAAACCTTGATGTCAGCCTGGTGAAACCCTAAACAAAGAGCCCAGATATGCAGAACCTGGACTTCTGACTTACAGAATGATGAGGATGTGTTTTTTTTTTTTTTTCAATTCAGTATTGTTTTCCTTTATTGGCCAGATAAACCAAATGTAATTTTTAAAAATTAACAAACATTATATTTTAGAGAAGTTTTAGGTTGACGAAAATATTCCATATGAAGTACAGAGCATTCCCTCTCTCAACTCTCATAGTTGTATTAGCATGGTATATCTGTTGCAACTGATGAACCTATCCAGATAAACTATTATTAACCAAAGTCCATGGTTTACTTCAGGGTTTACCCTTTGTGTTGTATAATTCTATAGGTTTTGACAAATGCATAATATCATGTATCCACCATTACAGTACCATACAGTATAGTTTCACTGCTCTAAAAATTCCGTGTTATATTTATTTATCCCTCCCTCTCCCCCAAACCCCTAGAAACCAGTGACTGTTTTTACCATCTCTATAATAGTTTGCCTTTTCCAGAATGTCATTTAGTTGGAATCATACAGCATGTAACTTTTTCAAATGGCTTATTTCAGTCAACAATATGAGTTTAAGTTTTATTCATGTCTTTTTGTGGCTTGAAAGCTAATTTCTTTTTATCACTGTGTAACATTCCATTGTATGGATGTACTGAAGTTTTATCTATTCACCTATTGAAGGACATCTTGGTAGCTCCCAATTTTTTGAAAATTATGAGCAAAGCTGCTATAAACATTTATGTGTAAGGGATTTGTGTGTGTGTGTGTGTGTGTGTGTGTGTGTGTGTGTGTGTGTGTGTGAACATAAGTTTTCAGCTCATTTGGGCAAATATGTAGGATATAATTGTTGGATCAAATTATCAGATTATGTTTAGCTTTGTACAAAACTGTCAAACTGTCTTCTGAAGTGGCTATGGCATTCCCATCAGCAATGAATGAGTGTCCTTGTTGTTCCACATCTTGGCCAGGACTGGGTGCTTTCTTGAGTTTTGGATTTTAGCCAATCTTATAGATGTGTAGCGGTATCTTGTTGTTCTACTTTGCAATTCCCTAATGGCGTATGATACTGAATATGTTTTCATATGCTTATAGGACATCTGTGTATCCTTTTTGGTAAGGTGTCTGTACAGATCTTTGGTCTTCTTTTTGTCTTTATTGTTGAGTTTAAAGAATATTTATATATTTGGATACACGTCCTTTATCAGATATATACTTCACAAATATTCTTCTCCTAGTCTGTGACTTTTCATTCTCTTAACAGTAACTTCCATAGAGAACTAATTTTAATGAAATTCAATTTTCAATTTCTCTTTAATGGATTGTACCTCTAGTGTTGTATCTAAAAAGTTATCACTCAATCCAAGGTCACCTACATTTTCTCCATTGTTACCTTTCAAAAGTTTTACAGTTTTGTATTTTACATTTAGATCTATATTCCATTTTGAGTTAATTTTTATGAATGTGGTAAGGTCTAGACAGTTCTCTCTAGATGAACTTTCTTGTTTGCGGATGTCCATTTTTTTTTCTAGGATGATTGCTGAAAAGAATATTCTTTCTCCATTGATTTAATTGCCTTTGTTTTTTGTTTTTTGTTTTTTTTTTTTTTGTCAAAGATCAGATACATATGTTTGCGTCCTATTTGTGGGCTCTCTGCTTTGTTCCATTTACATTTTTGGCTATTCTTACTCTAATATAACAATGTCTTAATTACTGTAGCTTACAGGGAGACTTGAAATCAGGTAGTGTCATCCTCTGATTTTCTCTTCTTCTACAGGTATTGTTTTAAGTGGTCAAGTTTGTGGTAATTCCCTACTCATCCATAAAACAGATATATAAGTTTATAAAGGAATAAACATAGTTATCTAACAGTTTGCATAACTGTGTGTTAGTGCAGTAAAATCCACGCTAGATACACCTCTTAATATTATCTAGAAAAGTTTGGTAGTTTTGAAATCATTTTTTCCATAAATGCCTTGTAGAAATCTCTGGTTTAAGTTTTTTAGCTTTCAGTGCTATTTGTGGAAAAATTGGTTATTGATTTGAATGCTGCAAAGATTAGAGAAGTATTCATTTTCATTTATTCATGAGTTGGCTATATAAATTGTTTTCCTAGGTATTTGTCCATTTAATTCAAATATTCAAACACTTTGGCATAAAATTTTTCATGATATCCCACAATTTATTTTTCATGTCTTCACCATCTGTTGTGATATCCCTTTCTCATTGCTAATATTGTTAATTTGTACATTCACTCTCATTTTTATGCTCATGAAAAATTTTTAGTATTATTAGTTTTTACAAAAACCTTATTGAACAAGGTACTGAGCTAACTGAAATTTGGTCTTTCTATATTGTCAAATATTTGATCTATTTTTATAAATGTTTTATGGGTACATAAAAGGAATGGCTATTCTATCATTACTGGATGCATTTTTCTATATATGTACATTAAGTCAATTTGTAATTTGTGTTGTGCAATTCTTTTATATCCTAATTATTTTTGTCTCCTGTCAATTACCAGAAGAAATTAATTAAAATCTCCCAATATGATTGGGGATTTGTCTCTTACTCTTTAGATTTCTCTCTTTCCAGGGTGCAGCTGGCTGACTCATTTGGAGGAGCATACAACTCTTAATCCCAGGCTCATGAGTTTGAGCATCAGGTATGGTATAGAGATTACTGAAATAAATAACAACAACAACAACAACAAACACTAGCATTCTCTCTTTCCTCCTCCTTGTGCCCCTCCCTTCTCTGTTTTTTATTCTCTATTTCACATAATTTTCCATTTTTATTACATATTATTATTGTTTCTTTATACATACTTTCTATTTTTTGTTACAAAATTCTCTACCCTTATATTTTCTGCAATGTTGTTTTAAAAAAATGCATTTTGGGGGCACCTGGGTGGCTCAGTCAGTTAAGCATTCAACTTTGGCTCAGTTCATGGGTTCGAGTGCTGTGTCAGGCTCTATGCTGACTGCTCAGAGCCTGGAGCCTGCTTCAGGGTCTGTGTCTCCCTCTCTCTCTGCCCCTCCCCCCCTCAAAAAATGAATAAACATTAAAAAATAAAATAAAAATGTATTTTGTTTTTTATCTGGTTAGATAAATTTTCTGTTAAATTTACCCAATTAGTTAATTTGTATACTCTACTAATGGGTTAAAATTAACATCTACATCTGCACTTTTCTGTTTGTTCTTCCTATGTATCTTTCCTTATATTCAGTTCTTGCTTCCTTATAATTATTTAATTATAGAAAAGACAATTCATTTTCTTCTTATTCATTTAGTGATAACTCAAGAAATTACAACATGTACAGTTAGTTTACAAAGTATAAAGTTAAGCAATACATTTTGTTTTCCTTTCAGATAGACCAGGTTAGCTATATCTACTTCTCGTCTATGTAATACTGTTGCTGCATATACTATCTTATTCTTTTTAATACCACTAGACATTATAATTTTTTCTTTAGATGGTCAATATTAATTTACAATTACCTACTTATTTACCATAATGCATTAACTCTTTCTTCTTATTTTTCACCTAGAATTATTTTGCTAATGTATATTTATATTACTTTAATGAGTGTCTGCTATTTTCAAACTCTCTATTCTTGTTTATCTGAATTTGTTATATTTTGCTGCAAAATATGTTTTTGATCATTATTGACTTCTAGCTCATTAGTTATTTCATTTCAGCATTATTTTAAGTATGACACTATTAACTGACTTCAACTGTGACCTTATACTTTACTCCACATCCTTTAACCTCTTTTCTATCTTTTCTATTTATCTTTCTTGTTATTGCCTCCTAGATAATGGTTCTGATCTGTTTTCCAGTTCACTAATTTGTTCCTTAACTGTGTCAAATGGGATATTAAAACTGTCCAGTGAGTGTTTCATTTTTAATTTTCGTTGCCGTATGTCTAAAATGTCATTGGACTCTGTACATAGCTTTGATTTTGATTTCAGTTTTTAACACTTGGTAAATGTAGTTTTTTTTTTTAAATTTGTGTCCAATAATCCCAATCTTCTAATACTCTCTCTTAGTCTATAGTATAATAAACTATGTATCTCTGCTCTCTCTTCCAGTATTTCTCTCCCATCATTCTATTTGTTTCTCCCTGTGCTTGATATATTTTACATATCCTTTTCAAGTATGATGTTTGAAATACCTTTGAAGCCTGGGATAAAGATTTTGTTTTCAAGTGAGTATTTGGATATGCTTCTGGTAGACTCAAATCAATACATATTTAGTATGTAATTTACAGCCTGTTTACAGGACCCTAGTGATGTAAGCAGTTCCCTAGTGAACTGCAAATCACTGTGGAGGTATTCAATGCTTCTCAGAAACAGTTTTCCTTCTTCCTTCCCTATACAGTAACAAAGAATCTAAGTGTGAGAAAATTTCCAGCTGCAAATGAGCTCAATAATATAAGATATTCTCACTGTAGGTATCCTTACCTTTGCTTAAACAGCTATTTCACAGTTTTCCAGAAGCTAGTCCCTAGCACTAGGCTCCCAATATGTTACAGTGGTCAGTCATATGCCTTTCACATGATAAGCAATTTTTTTTGTAATTTTACTTGCTTTTTCTCATTCTCATTCTTTTTCTACTATTATAATCTGGGCATTTATTGAAGATCTCTATGATATATATCATTATTTATGAAAAATAATTCACATCACAGTACAGAGCTACTATCCATGAAACACTTTCTAACATTTACCTTATTAGTGGAAACAAGTTGTTTTTACTTTAGAATGCTGGTATGGTTTTTGAAAAGCAAATCATAGCAAGAGCAATGTGACAACACATTGAGATGTTCTAATACTTTCCAGCAGAATATGGAGTGGGCTATAAATTAGTAACTTATATATGATCCTATTCCTCCCATGTCAAGGAGTATGTACTGAGGATACAGGTATAAGAGTAGAAGAAGAGTCTATTATTATTATTATTCCTAAATAAATTCTCTAAATGTTTCTCTTCTTACCAAGATACTATGGGCTATGTTGGTATTGATGTTCCAATATTAATTAAAGGAATACATTTCAACAGAGATTGCTTTTGAGATAGCAACTTGGCCATTCTCAAGTCTTCATGACAAGGGTTAAAGCGAAAACAACAACAACAAAACAGAAATGCTGTGATGATTGGCGTAATTGGCTCAAACTTACACCCTGAAGTAGGGATACTACCACATAATGAACACCACCTGGAGGAGTACTGAACAATTCTGAAGAGGCCCATCAGTTCCCTTCTTATGTTACAATGTAGTTGGGGATGACTTTAGTTATTTGAGGGTGGCAGAATTGATGCTGGAAGATCTACCTCAAAGAAGGCTTTTTTAAAATTTATGTGCCTGATGTCTTGATACAGGTCAGTGAAGGGTTTGGCTCAGCTGGGTCTGATGTTCAGAGATGTTAACATAGACACTCTAGCATGATATCCTCTCTACAGTTGGGGTGGTACTCAGCTCAGTTTTATAGCAAACAAAATGGAAACTATATGATGTTTTATGATCTAGCCTTAAAAGTCACACAGCATCACTTCTACCATACTCTCTTTGTCAAAGTAGGCATACGATCACCCCAATTAAAGGCAAAGAAATATAGTTCAGTCTCTCAGTGGAAAATGTATCACAGAATGTTTAGTCATTTTTAAAGCTTCTAAATCTACTCTCTGCCCACAATTTAATTACATATCTCCTATGTGTAAAATAAACTCCTCCCTCCCAGGATCCCCCATACGTCCAATCTTTTTATGACATTAGCTCAGGTTTGTGGTTGAGAATCTCTTTATCTCAATTAGGTCAGAATGTGTAAGAACCTCCTCAGATTTTATTTTTCAGGTACAATCTCTATTAATCTGAAAACCAATGAACTAAAGAGACAATTAGTTTTCCCCTTGTAATCAACATAAATTGGAAGAAAAGGCATTGTTTAACAATAATAGCCACCCCTAAACAAAATGGAAAGAGGAAAGGCACACAGAAGTCACCAGTCCTAGCAAATCTGCCATCAAGTCAAGCAGATATGTTCAGTCAGGTTCCAGTCTTGCTTCCTTTCAGTTCTATTTTCTGGTTTCTTGGTTCTGCACTCTTAGTCATCCTTCCTTTTCTATAACAAATAGGCCAATGTCTGTAACTGAATAATTTTACCAGCCTCCTTTGTGCCCACTGAAGTTTGAGAGTCTACTGGAATGTTTTCATATTGTGTTTTGTGTCTATAGTCCAAGTGGCTATAATTTTTAAAAACTGAGTTTCTTATGAAACTATTTGTAATTCAATCCATTTAACAAAAGCCAAATCCAGAAATGTTGAAATTAACTCTTCTTTACCTTAGCTCTGTCTGAGTTTACCAAGAGACTACCACTATAAGATTCTCAGATATCCTACTGTTTAAGAGAGAGCAACTGTGAAACATACTTTTAAGAACTTTTTTTCCCAATCTGAAACATTTTAGGAGACACTAGTTTAATTTTTTTTTCCTTACCAGTGTTTTGAAAACTGTAGCATATTCTACCTTGAATAGCGAAAGCAATTTTGAGAAAGAAGAACAAAGGTAGAGGCATTATACTTTCTGATTTCAACTATATTACAAAGCTGTAGTAATCAAAATACTAATGTACTTGCATAAAGACAGACACAGATCAATGGAACAAAATAGAAAGTCCAGGAATAAACCAACATATATATGGATCAATTAATTTATGACAAAGGAGCCAAGAAAAAACAATGGAGAAAGGACAGTCTGTTCAATAAATGGTGTTGGGAAAACTGGACAGCAACATACAAAAAAATTAAAATAGACCACTTTCTTACTCCATACACAAAAATTAACTCAAAATAGATTAAAGACTTGGATGCAAAACCCCAAATCCAAAAACTCCTGGAAGAAAACCTAGGCAGTAAGCTCCTTGACATTGGTCTTAACAATGATTTTTTTTGGATTTGACACAAAAAGAAAAGAACACAAAAGCAAAATAAATAAGTAGGTCTATATCAAACTAAAAAGCTTCTACACAGTAAAGAAAGTGATCAGCGAAATAAAAAGACAACCTACTAAATGGAATAAAATATTTGTAAATCATGTATCTGATAATGGGTTAATATCCAAAATATAAAAAGAACTGATGCAAAACAATCTGATTAACAAATTGGCAAAGGATCTGAACAGACAATTTTCCAAAAAAGATACACAGATGGCCAAAAGATACATGGCAGATGTTTAACATCATTAATCACAGGGAAATGCAAATTAAAACCACAATGACATATCACCTCATACCTGTTAGAATGGCTTAAACATACAAACAAACAAACAAACAAGAAAAACAAGTGTTGGTGGGATGTGGAGAAAAGGGTGGGATATGCACTGTTGGTGGGAATGGACATTGGTGTAGCCATTATGGGAAACAGTATGGTGGGTCCTCAAAGTACCATACAACCCAGAATTTCCACTTCTGGGTATTTATCCAAGGGAAGTGAAAACACTAATTCCAAAAGATATATGCACCCCCATGTTTATGCAGCATTATTTACAATAGCCAAGACAAAGAAGTACCATAAGTGTCTACTGATGGATAAATGGATAAAGAAGCTGTGGTATATGTATATGATATAGTATTATTCAGACATAAAAATAAGGAATTCTTGCTCTTTGTCACAATATGGATGGACCTTGAGGTTATTATGCCAAGGGAAGTAAGTCAGACAGAGAAAGACAAATACTACATCACTTACATGTGGAACCTACAAAAAGAGGTGGGAGGTAGATGGTGAGCAAAATGGATGGTGGCCAAAAGGTACAAACTTTGATATAAAATAAATAAGTCTTAGGGATGTAATGTACAGTGTGGTGAATACAGATAATAATACTGCATTGCATGTTTGAAAGTTGTTAAGAGGGTAGATTTTAAAGTTCTCACTGTAAAAAACAAAATGTTCCTATGTGATGTTAACTAGACTTATGGTGGTATCATCTTGCAATATATACAGATATTGAATAATAACGTTGTAAACCTGAAACTAATATATGTCAATTATATTGAACTAAAAACAAATACCCACAATACCACATTCTGCCTACCACGTGGTCACAAACCCGAAGTCATGCATTTAAATTTTTGTTATGAACCGTATCACATCCAAGTAACAAACTTAGTTCAAGTTACTATTGCTGCCTAACAAACAACTCCAACATTACTGGTGTAAAACAGAAAACATTTTATTATCATTATGGATTCTGTGAGTCAGGGACTTAGGACACGGAAAGAATGTCTCAGCTCTGCTTCATACTTTATAGCTAAACTAAGAAGACCTGTCTGGAATGGCTGGTGATAACTTGATTTGTTTGAGAGTTGGTGAAATGGTACTGGAGTATTCAATCAGAGATAATTTCTTTATTGTTATGTTTGGGACCTTTAAGAATTGGCTAGAAATATGGGATTAGCTGGAATTATTGACAGAGTTTACATATAATATCTTCAGAACGGCAGTACTGGAGTAGTGGAACATCTTTCCTGATGGCTCAAAGTTCTGGCAAACAATGTAGAATCTGCATGACCTTTTAGACTTCAAAGTCATTTCTGCAGTTTGGTGTGAATCAAAGCAGTTCATTCATGTGAATTCATTCGTGTTCAAGAGTGTTTCAAGAAATTAGTAGTCAACCTTTAAAATTATCATGTTGGAAGTTTTATTTTTATATATGAAATGCAGTGGTTCTGCTTCTCTAGAGAACTCTACTACAAATTTTGGTACTTACAGTGGTTCTATAGGCACTGAATTTTTAGGATGAGTTTCCTGACTCAGTTTTAAGGTTTCTAAAATTGACTAATGTGATTAGATTTAAGACAAGAACAATTATTCCCAATACTAATTAGGGTCCTAGCAGTCCACTATATAAACTAGTCACAGAGATATGCAAAATATCTATATGGGATACTCCTAATTTACCACTTATAAGAAGCAAGGATGAGCTCAGAAGTTTGAATTACCAGTTTAAGTAGTATAAAAAATTACCTGAAGGCTTCTATGTGTGCCCTGAGGGAGACCCTTATCTCCTGAAGCTGCAGGATTGAGATTGCTAAAAAATCAAATAAAGAATCTCATCCTGTGGTTGGGTGCATTACAATGCAAATTCAACTCTCAGCTTGGCAGGGTGTTTACTTTTAAAGTGAGGGTACTGATTAGGGGGAAAATGGTATCCTGTAAACTAGGATGGTGCCATATGGGAATACCCTGATGAAGCTGGAGACATGAAGTCCCTAAATTCTGATGAGATTTTGCCAAGTGGCAGCACTCATCCACCAAAAGAAAGTTGGGAGTGGTTATCCTAATAGACAGGAGAGTTAAAATAGCAATCAGAAAAGTCTGACTCACATAGACCTATGGCATTCATGAACTAATTTTGGTGGTCCTATAAGTGAAATAGGTATAAAGCCAACTAAATTTGTATTCGATTTGTATAAACCGAAAATCATGATATTAAGTGAACAATAGTCTAGCTTGAATCATAAAAAGAGTCACAGTCCCTCAATCACTTCCCAGACTTGAGCCAGTTTATAGAACCAGAACCCTTTAAGTGAAGGAGAGAATGGGTTTGCCTTGAGGAAAGACCCCAATACACTGCCAAAAATTTAAACTATCAGTCATTCTGATAGTTTCCCAAGGGGACCTACAATATTTTACCAGGATAACTGTACATGGGGAAAAAGGAAATAATCAGACATCTTGGGGACTCCTAGACAAACACTGGATCTAAAATGACTATTTCTGAGAGACTAAAACATCACTGTGGTTCACCAGTCAAAGTAGGGGCTTAAGGAGATCAGATGATCACTGGAATTTTAGCTTGGGTTCATTTCACAGTGGGCCCAGTGAGACCTCAAACACACCCTGTGGTTATTTCCTCAGTTTCCAAATGCATTATTAAAAAAAGATATATTCAGCAGCTAGCAGAAGGCCCACATAGGTTTGCTGACATATAGAGTGAGGGCTATGGAGTGAGAAAGACTAGATAGAAGACACTAGAACTGCCTTACCTAGGAATATGGTAAATTAAAAGTAATACCAAATTGAGGAGGGACTGCAGAGATTAGTGTCACTATCAAGGTCTTGAAGGATGCAGGAGTGGTGATTCCCACCACTTTCCCATTCAACTCCCCTATTTGGCCTGTGCAGAAGACAAATCGATATTGAAGAATAACAATAGATTATTCTAATTCTTTATTTATTTATTTTGAATTAGAGGGAGAGAGAGAGAGAGAGCGAGCAAGTGAGCAGGAGAGAGGCAAAGAGAGTGGGAGAGAAGAAATCCCAAGCAGGCTCCACTCTATCAGTACAGAGCCCGATTTGAAGCTCAATCATATGAACCTTGAGATCATGACCTGAGCCAAAAATAACAGTCAGATGCTTAATCAACTGAGCCACTCAGGTGCCCCATAGACTATCCTAAATTTAACTAGGTGAGGACTTCAATTGCAGGTGGTATGCCAGATGTGGTTTCATTGTTGGAGCAAATTAACACATTCCAGGTATCTGGTATTCAGTTATTGATCTAGAAAATGCCTTTCTTTCTCTCTTTCCCTGTCAATAAACCAACCAGAAGCAGTTTGTTTTCAGCTGGAAAAGGTAATAATATACCCATACTGTCCTTATATCAAGAATATCAAGAATATAGAGCTTAGCAACTCTCTAGCTCTATGTCATAATTTAGTTCACAAGAATCCTTATCATATTTTATTTCCACAAGATATAACACTGGTCCATTACATTGACTACATTATGTTGGTTGAATCTAGTGAGGAAGAAGTAGAACCATATTAATTAAGTATTGGTGGTAGTACTTATAGGTAAGATATTTGTGTGCCAGAGGTTGGAGAATAAGTCTGACAAAATTCACAGGTCTCTATCTCAATGAAATTTCTAGGGGTCTACTGGTGTGGGGCATGTCAAGATATCCCATATAAGGTGAAAGATAATTTGTTGCATCTGGCACCTCCTACAACCAAAACAAAAAACCAAAACCAAAAAACAAAACAGCCACAGGGCCTAGTAGGGCTCTCAGAATTTTGGAGGCAACATAGTCATCATTTGGGTGTGTTACTTTGGCCTATTTACTGAAAGATTTTAAAAGCTGTTAGTTTTAAGTGGCGCCCAGAATAAGAAATGGTGCTACAATAGGTCCAGGCTGCTAAATAAGCTGCTCTGTACCTTGGGCCATATCATCCAGGAGATTGAATAGTGCTTGAATTGTTAGTGACAAATAAGAATGATATTTGGAGTCTTTGGCCGTCCCATAGGTGACTTGCAGAGCAGGTCTCTAGGACTTTAAAACAACACCATGACATCCTTGACAAATCTCTCCTTTTAGGAAGTGGTCTGGACCTGCTATTGGGCCTTAGTAGAGATTGACCACCATAGGCCATAAAGCTGGATGTACACAGCAACACTGCGTCATCAAATGGAGATGGTATGCATGTGATCACTAATGACCAGCCCCTCAAAGGACAAGTAAGTAACATGAAGAAGTGGCACGAATGCCCATGATCTCTCCTTTTGCTACAGTGCCTTCTCTACCTGCCTGCATTATGGCCACATGAGGAATTTCCTATGATCAGTTGACAGAGGAAGATAAGACTCAGATCTGGTTTACACATGGTTCTACACAATTCACAGGTACCATCTGAAAGTGGACAACTCAAGCTGTACAAACTGTTTCTGGGACATCACTAAAAGAAATTTGTGAAAGGAAATCCTATTAGTGGCAGAACTTTGAGCAGTGCACCTGTTTACTTTCCTTAAAAAAATGCATGGTCATATGTGCAAGTATATACTGACTGATGGGCTATGACCGACCAATGGTTTGGGTGGATGGTCAGGGACTTGGAAACATGAATGGAAAAATGGTGTAAATATGTGAAGTATATGGACTGGCTTTTCTGAAGAGTTAAAAAATATGAAGATATTTGTGCTCCAGTGAATGCTCACCAAAGAATAACCTTAGCAGAGGAGGATTTTAATACTTAGATTAATAGGATGACTCATTCTGTGAATACCAGCCAACCTTTTTCTCCAGCTATCCCTGTCATTATCCAAAGTGTTCATGAAAAGCATTACCATGGTGGCAGGGATGGAGGTTATGCAGAGGCTCAGCAAAATGTTCTTCAACTCACCAAAGCCAACTTGGCTACAGCTACCACTGAGTTCCCAATCCTCCAACAGCAGAGACTAACACCAAGTCCTTGATATGGCATTATTTCACAGAAAGATCAGTCAGCTACCTTGTGGTAAGTTGATTACTTTGGACCACTTCCACCATGGGAAGGACACACTTTTTCTACTGGAATAGACACTAACTCTAAATATAGATTTGTCTTCCTTACACACAATGTGCTGCCAAACTAACATCCATGTCCATGTACTTACAGAATGTTTTATCTACTGTCAAATTATTCCACATGGTATTATCTCTGATCAAGAAATTCACTTCACAGCACACAAAAAAAGAAATAAACAAAGAAAAGAAGAGAAAAGAAAAGAAGAGAAAAGAAAAGAAGAGAAAAGAAAAGAAAAAAGCAAACAAACAAAATCTGCAGCAATGGGCCCATAGTCATGGAATCCATTGTCCTTACCATTACTGTTCACCATCCTGGAGCAGCTGCTTTCGTAGAATGGCCTTTTAAAGATTTAGTTACAGCACGAACCAGGTGGCATTACCTCACAGGGTCATGGCAAGGTTCTCCAAAAGGCTCTATATGCTCTGAATCAGCATCTAATACATGGTGCTGTTTGTCTCATAGCCAAAATTCATGGGTCCCAGAATCAAATGATGGGAATGGGAGTTACACCACTTACTATTACTATTTTTGTTTCCTCTTCCCATGAGCTTATCCTCTTCTGGTCCTGAAGTCTTCGTTTCAAATGGAGGAATGCTTCCAGGAGACTCAACATGATTCTATTGAACTGGAACTTAAGACTGCTGCCCAGTCACTTTAGACTGCTCATTCCTCTTAATTAAGTAAAGAAGATAGCTACTGTGCTGGCTCAGGTGACTGATCTTATCTATCAGTGGAGAAATTGAACTGTACAATGTTCTACTGTACAATGGAGGTAAGAAAAAGTATGTCTGGAATACAGGAGATAGCGAAGGGTATTTCTCAGTGTTACCATGCTCTGTGATTAAGGTCAACAGAAAACTACAACAACCCAAACTAGGCAGGACTACTAATGACCCATATACTTGAGGAATAAAGTTTTGGGTCAATGCCCCCAGGTAAAAAATCATGACCAGCTAATGTACTTGCTGAAGGCAAACACACCCCTCCCTCTCCCCGCCCCCCAACATAAAGCCACAGAATGTGTAATGAAAAAAGGTGGTTACAATTACCAGTTACAACCACATGACTGATTACAGCAATGAGGACTTGAACTGCAATGAGTATTCCTCATCATTATGTGTGTTTATGTGTGAACTTGACTGGATGGCACGAAGCCTAGGTATCTGATTACTGATTAAACATTATTTCTGGGTATATCCACAAAAATGTTTCTGGATCCATTTGAATCAGTAGACTGAGGGAACAGGATTGCCCTCCCTAATATGGATGGGCATTATCCAATCCAATGAGGACACCAATAAAACAAAAAGGTGGAGAAAGAAAGGATTCATACTATCTGTCTGAATGCCTCAGCTAGGACATTGATATTCTCCCTTCAGTGCTCCCCTTTTTCTGACCTTCAGGTTCAGATGAGAATCAACACCATGAGCTCTCTGGTTCTCAGGAGAGAACTACAACTCTGGTTTTCCTGGGTCTCCAGCTTATTGATGGCAGATTGTGGAAATTCTCCATAATCACATGAGACAGTACCTTATAATAAATCAATCTCTCTCTCTCTCTCTTTCTTTCCCTCCACTTCTCTATTTACTATTCCAATTGGTTCTGCCTGTTTTTTGTTTGTTTTTGTTTTTTGTTTTTTTGTTTTTGAAAACCTTGATTAATCCACTAAGGAATGTTAAGTGTAAGGACCATAGATTTAGTTGATTTCCTCAGGACAACTACAAATAAGTGGCAGAGGCAGGACATGACACTACATAGTCTTTTTTTTTTTAATTTCTTTGTTATTTTCAGAATAGAAGGAATGAAAAATAATGGGTTATGGCTCAAATCAGTTCAACTTCTTAACATGACTGAATTTACTATGAAAAGGAAAAAAAAAAAAAAAAGGTGAGACAGAAAGCCTGACGTAAACTTCTATCTATTATGCTGTTTCTGAGTTTTTGTTTTTGTTTTTTGTTCTTTGGTATTTTGTTGTTTTTTGTTTTTTTGTTTCTGTTTTTGTTTTTGTTTTTTTGGATATAGATGAAGCTTTTTGAGAAGCTCTTTCTCTTGATATACTGGATTATATTTTGTTTGGTAAATCTTTCCTCTAATCATGTACTCTGCTCTACAAATAACTTATACAATTATCAAGGATAAAGTAATCATTTTTTGTTTATACCACTTTCTAACATTGCCCACATGACCTCATAAATGGTATTAATTCCATTAATTATATAAAACGTAAAGTTATTTCAAAACAATTCACCTGCTGTTTATGTTTATTTTTGTGTGCATGTATGTGTTCAAATATGAAAACTTCACACATTACTAAAGATATTGCATTTATATCAAATGCTCAAAATTACAGATTAATTCAAATGTGAATAAAAACTCAGCTGTGGGGGATAAGCTTAGGAATCCCCCAGGCTTACACCAATGGGTTAACAAGGCACAAAGAAATACAAAGTCAATAAAATGTTCACACCTGAGTTTGGGTAAACCAGACTGGCACTCCAAGAATAAGTGGGTGCAAAGACACCCTGAGAATATAGAGGCACAAAGGTGCCAGGAATAGGGAGGTGCAAAACACCCCAAAATAGGGAGGGGGTGCTAGCCCCCCAAAATAGAGAGAGGCAAAGACCTGAAATATAAATGGTGCAAAGGTACCCAATACATAGGAATAACAAGATTAGATATTCAGGGTGAAAGCACCCCAAATTTAGTACTATAGCAGAAAGCTGCTTTCATAGAAGAATAGGGCCAGGTTAGGTAAATTGGTGAATTGGAATTTGGACCGCTGCGCTCCAGGCAAAGCAGCCCTGAGTGGAGATGGTTACCAAAAGAAAAGGTGCCTTATTAACCCTGCAGTTATTCCCCCTATCTGTCTCATCTAGGCTGGCAAAGATAAACAGGCACTGGGCCTCCTGTCTGCTGTTAACAACCATCTACCCATCTGCCACTGCCTGGATTTTGTTTTATATTGACCCAAACCCCAAACACTGTATATCTTCAAAATCCTCTTTTCCCCTTCACATCCACAAGTTAATGTTCCTAGTTTCTTTATGTCTTTGTACATACCCATCACCTTTGCAAGCCTTCTGATATGAATAAATACGGGGCAAAGACCCTTATTCAGGGCTCTAGTCTTTTTCCCAGACATTAGCCATCTCTCTTTTTAATCCTGTGTCCGCTCTTCTGCTAGACAAAAGAGAACTTTAGACAGAGTCTACGACACTCAGCAAGTGTAGTTTCTCAGTTATTACCAATATTAAATAGACATTCCATAATAATCAGGACAAAATAGAATGTCCATTTAGCATTTAAAAATTTTTTTAATGTTTAATTATTTTTGAGAGATACAGAGACATAATGTAGTGGGTTAGGGGCAGAGAGAGAGGGAGACACAGAATCCAAAGCAGGCTCCAGGCTCCGAGCTGTCAGCACAGAGCCCGAGGCAGGGCTCGAACTCACCAGCTGTGAGATCATGACTTGAGTGGAAGTCAGATGCCCAACCAACTGAGCCACCCAGGCGCCCCTGCCCACTTAATATTTTAAAGGCTTTTGTTTTCCTTAAATAATCAAAAAATAAATGTCTTACATTTTTATTAATATAGCACTGTCTTGAAACAAAATCATCGTCCAGGGGCTCCTGGATGGCTCACTCAGGTGAGCGTCTGACTTCGGCTCAGATCATCATCCAATGGTTCTTGAGTTCAAGCCTGCTTCAGGCTGTCAGCCCACAACCCACTTTGAATCCTCTTCCCCCTTCTCTCCCTGTCCCTCCCTCGCTTGTGCTCTATCTTTCTCTCAAAAAACAAACAAACAAACTTAAAAAAAAAAAAAAAAAAGAAAAGAATCCTCCATATTGCTTGCCTTTATATTTAAAGTTATCTTAGGCCACAGAGAAGCTATAGAGTAAATATATACAATTTTATGATTTATAAAACATTCTTTTCCACTTATTTATTGAGTAAAATCAGTGAATTGGGTGAAGTTTCATTAAAGAGTATGGAAAAACAATGCTCATTTCAGCAGTATACAGTTTGCCTCAGTTAACACAACACATAGACTGTGATATGTAACAGATGGTGGTATAAAAGCGAAGTAGTGTTTCCCTTTTGGTACTTTTATATTTATGTGCCTATTTATTGGGGGAAGAAAACGGCTAATCTGCAAATTTTTTTAAGAGAAATGGAGTTTTAAGAGAAAATTTCTACAGACAGGACTGCTATTTTGCATGTTATATTGAAGCTACTAAAAACCTATAGAAATAAAAATAAAATTTCTTAAATTCACAGTCTGCAGGGTATAGCAATGGAAGAAATGGCAAGGGCATTTGTAAAGTTTTGACTGTGTTTGCAAAACCATGATTAAATTCCACACTTCCTCAGTCTTTCCACTGAAGCTTGGTATATAACGAATTAACTGGCTTATCTTTGTTTTTTAAAAATTTTTAAAATGTTTTATTTATTTTTGAGACAGAGAGAAACAGGGCATGAACAGGGGAGGGGTAGAGAGAGAGGGAGACACAGAATCCAAAGCAGGTTCCAGGCTCTGAGCTGTCAGCACAGAGCCTGATGCGGGGCCTGAACTCACAAACTGACAAACTGTGAGATCATGACCTGAGCCAAAGTAAGATACTTAACTGACTGAGCCACCCAGGCATCCCTGGCTTATCTTTGTTTTTAACAAAGAACAGTATTATGTCAAATTAACTCTGTGTGTGTGTGTGTGTGTGTGTGTGTGTGTGTGTGCGTGTGCGTGTGTGTAAAGGGGCTCCTTAACCCTGAAACAAATGAACTCAAATACACAATTAGAGAATACCACTGATTCTCTTTGTGTACAATCTAATGCACTTACATTTATATTTTTTCTTACAATTTTCACAAGTTTAATTTTATTTTCTTAAATAAAGAAATTGAAGTTTAAAAAGGAATTTATCTAAATTTACAGAGTAGGTATGTGGTGGTCCTGGGGTTATGCTTTACTGTATAATTTTTAGAAATATGGCACAAAAATCAAATTTCAGTAGTCAATTTTGACTTTATATTTTGAGGTCTTGTTATTTTTTTAAAAATTTGGAATGAATTAATCACTCAAGCATGAACAGATGTAGATTGTTATGACATTAATAAAGTTTTGGCTTTAGGATCTTAAAACCTTCTAAACTGGGCACATTTTTCCATATGACCCACTAGATTTTAATTCTATTATATTTCAGAACCCCTGCTTTTAGGTTCTCCATGTTATCATGTGGAGATATAATAATCTACTGTCCTCATGCTTTAAAAGAATCTGTAGCCATCTTGAAAAAAAAAGAGAGCAATGTGGTGATAACTATGGATTCTGTCCCTCAGAATAATATACTTTAAATTATTTTTCAAGTGGTTCTCAGACTTCAGCTCTATAGAACATTTCCAAACTCTGACCTTGCATGTAAGAGACTTGAGAGCCAGGATTGTGTGTTATTCATCATTTCACTCTGAGTATCTAGAACAGTGTTTACCAATAAATACCTTGATAAACTGAAATGCCCCTCGTTTATTCCAGACAAGAATAAAAAGGTTAGTGTACTGAAGGCTCTACAGCTTTATGAGTGAATAAGAACTCTTCAGAAACAGTAATTATTTCCACCACTAATCACCTAAGAATGAAAGCTGTGCATCTTTTCATATATTGGATAGGGGATCAATATGGGTGGATTTAAATAAGAGGGAAATAAATGTTATACTTACCTTGATCACAACATAAATTACATTTTTTTACATTTATTTATTTAGTTATTGAGAGACAGAGAGAGAGACAGTGAGACAGAGAGAGAGAGAGAGAGAGAGAGAGAGAGAGAGAGAGACTGAGAATGAGCAGGGGAGGGATAGAGAGAGAGAGAGAGGGAGAGAGAGAATCCAAAGCAAGCTCCACATTGTCGAGTTCGATACAGGGCTCTATCTCATGAACTGTGAGATAATGACCTGAGCTAAAATCAAGATTTGGACGCTTAACTGACTGAGCCACCTAGGAGTCCCCATAAAATAAATATCAAATTGAATATATGTCTACTTTATAGATGCTGACTGGGAATGAGAAAAGTAAGACCTGAAGAGTACACTACAATCTGTAGATATAATTAATAGGCCAAATTATATGATGTCATGTTATTTTCTGTATAAATTTCTATGTATCTGGATATATGCATGTGGCTTCCATGCTTAGGTTTTACTGCACCATAAAATAGTACACGTTTCTTCCCCTATTTCTTTGTTTACTAATATGCAATACTTTTACTACTAACAAACATGCACAAACACACCCAAATCTATAATATGCACATACACACTTTTTTTTTCATTTTTGTACTAGACTTTTCATCTGTTGGGATCTTTATGTCTCCTAATTTGAGATTTTAGCATTATTAGAGCTTCAGTAAAATAGCATTAATAATCTGATTAAGTTTGTACATTCAATTCAAAGAGCAAAAATTTTTTAATGGAAAAATCTCAAATATATTACTTTTAAAAATCCCTAGTTCATCAACTTCTTAAAAAGACAATTCAGAGAAGAACCCAGTCAACCATGCAAAAATTGATGAGCACAGGGCAGGGAGAGTCAGAAGAATTAGAGACTTAGTACAAAATCTAATGTCATATACACACAAAATGGCTCTTATATTTTAAGGATCTAAAACATGTTGAATTACTTTGGTGAGGTTGACAGGAATAATAGTGCTGAAGCCGAATTTTATTACTAAATATATTAAAACATAAAACATTATGTAACAAAGCAATGGTAATTCTTACAGCACTATTTAAAAATTATTCTATTGGATACACTGTAGCAGATACCATCTTATCTTGATGTTGTTCCCTGCTACTAATAAAATAAAGGTATTAAAGAATACAACGTACCCTGAGCTGACCCTGACCAACCACATCCTTAGACTCAATACCTAAGCAAAACAAACCACATGCTTTCTCATCCCTGTGACTGTACAAGATGTTCGCTCCATAGCAAATCACCTCCTAATCTCAATCTGTTTTGCTCACTCATCATCCACATGATAAAACTTCAGCATCAATATCTCTGGGTAAGCCTTTTTTATGAGACCCATGGTGAACTAAACACTTCCCAATTTCCCCTACTAGACTACGAGCTCCGTGATGTCATAGGTTATTTCTTTCTTCCGCTAACCTGGCATAAGGTAAAAAGAGAAGCATCTCTCCCTACCTACTAATTTTAACATGTTTCCTTCTTTGTTTAGGACCAACTTCTTCCAAAGATGAATACTCATCCCAACAGGGAGAAAATACCTCTTCTTGTGATTTTGCAGGCACAGCATAGGGTATATATAATAAAGGATTCGTTATTATATAAATAAATTACATTTTTTTCCTTATTCAATAAAAGATAAAGAAAATTACATTGTAAGAAATTTTTAATAATTCTGAAAAATAATTTAAAATAATACTTTATATAATAAATGAACCATGAATTAACCAAATAAGTTAAATACAAATTATTCATGTTTTAGGGATACAGAGTATTTATTGAGTCTATTTGTCTTCATTTCCTTCTCTCAGTAGCTATTTCACCAAATATAACAACTATATTTGAATTTTAGAATTTTGATTCAAGAATTCTGCTCTTTCTTTACCTTTTTTAAACTACTGGTGGGTAAGCACATTGCTAGATCAACTTATGAAAAACATTAAATTATATGGTTTTGGTAGAATTATACAGAATTAACATAGTAAGGTTAAGCAGTGAAAAGAAGTGGTAGGTGAAACAAGGTCTAAAACCAGATTCTTGTGCAAATCTCATTTCTGATGTCTATTAACTTGTGACTTTGGACAACATCATACTGAATTTTCCCATCCATAAATAAATGGATAATAGCAATCCCTTCAATTTAGGGTTGTTGGAGACAGCGAATGAAATAAGAATTATATAAAAAAATATTACAGTGCTTGGAACATAATAGATGTTCAATAAATGTTAGCTATTATTCACTTTAATAATAAGGAGGGAACTAGCATAATTAATAATACAGAAAACAATCTGGAAAACAAAAAACAAAAAACTACCAACCCTCATATCTAGGCTCTCTAGTTGAGGATCCTAGGAAATACTCAGTTATTAGGATTACAAAATGTAAGATGAAAAAAATTGTGAGATGAAAGTCTATGTGACAATTGGAGATCAGACAGAAGGGTCCCACTAACGACCTTGGTGAGAAAAAACAATCAGCAGAATCAGTGATCCATAAAGCATGCTCCAAGGTAGCCTAAAGGAGATCTATGAAAAGAGAAAATCAGCACAGAATAAAGAAGCACAGAATTACAGAAGCAATCGGGAGAAAACCATTTTGAGAAGTTTTGAATTGGTTTTTATTTTTATTTTCAAAGACATCTTGATGAAAGTTCTTTAAATGTATTCTGCAATTATTCTTTTAAAGTCTAAAAGAAATAAAACGAATGGAATAGGTGCTGACTGCAAAAGGAATTCTACCCATGACATAGCACTAACTAAACCATAAAGAAAAGTATACTATTTTATATTGACAAAATGTACATCAAATTCTATAAATAGCAACATGTTTTGTTATTGTGTCAATGTAATATTAACAGTAACAAAGTTATCCCCCCCAAGGTTAATTGTTAATTAGTTTCATGCTTTAAAAATGCACTAACTTTTAAGTGCTATTAGTTGTCTAAGGAATTTATTCAAAACACATAAATTTAAAAACAGTGGCAAAATGATAGAACAAAGAACAGATGTAGCTGTATACTGCATAAAAGGAAAATACTAAATTAAGGATCTACCTGTATTACAACTGTAATTCTATTACCAATAACCCAAGTTTTCTGGAAATCTGCAACAGTGTTGAAATTTCTGTTGGGGGGGGTGGTTTTCATTTTTAATGGCATGAGTAAAAGTTTCAGCTAAAGGAGGTCCAAATCATTCTTCACTAAGGTGTCTAAATATTTTCATATAGTATAGAAGTAAGATGATCCACAGTCTAGTAGTTTCAGTGAATCAGTAAAGACCTAGCTGAATTTTTTGGTTCAACACTGTAATAGCCTCATTCTTAAATAATATCTCACTATGCCTTGGGTTTCGGGCAGTACTGATTCCTCTCTGTCCTATAATAGATATGAACTAAGTTCTTTATAATACCCAAATGTTAGGAGTCATTTAAGAAAAAAATATGACATAATCTCAAAAAGTAATTTTGAACCACAAGACCAAAAACCCAAATAAGTAAATAAGTGTCCAAGTTTTCATTTTGGCTCAGGTCATGATCTCATGGTGGGTGAGTGAGTCCCACAGTGCAAAGCCTATGCTGACAGTGCAAAGCCTTCTTGGGATTCCCTCTCTCTCTGTCCCTCTCCCACTCTCTCGCTCTTTCTCTCTCTTTCAAAATAAATAAACTTAAAAAAAAGCTGTGATTCTTCTTAGAAATGTATTTATGTAGTCTTAACAAAGTTTTAAAAATTAGGACATTTTACACGAAATTAAGGGACTTTTTTGTCTTTTGAAAAGCTGGAAAATCTGGCCATCCTGGGTTTATATTCCCACATGCTGACTGTCTCCTTTAGAAAAAAAGAAACTGCAATAAGTTCCCCACCACTTATGTTGTCTTATTTCAGAGTCACATCACATTCTGCTTTACCTGCCTTGTTATGTAGACATTTGATACTGTGCTCGCCAATGTGTAGTATTATGCCACTTTGAACCCCACCCCTTCTGCCCCTATATACACTCATATACACATATATTTAGCTTGCAGAAGGATAGGAAAGGAAATACAACAGATTTAACACTTAACTTCAGAAGAAATATAATTAGAACAGGATGGTGGGAAGATTGTTAACTTTTTTTTAAAATGTTTATTCATTTTGGGGAGAGAGAGAGACAGACAGACAGACAGACAGACAGACAGAATGTAAAGCAGGCTCCAGGCACTGAGCTGTCAGCACAGAGCCTGATGTGGGGCTGGAATTCATGAAATGCAAGATCATGACCTGAGCTGAAGTCAGACACTTAACTGACTGAGCTACCCAGGTGCCCCAAAGATTAACTTTTTATTTATATTTCTCCATATGGTTTGAATTATTAAAATGAGTACATATTACTTTGAATTCAAAAGAAAATCTCATAAAATACTATTAAAAACTGAAAAAAAAAGACTGAAAAAAGCAGAAAGAAAAGGAAGCAAGTTATCACTGGGATCAAGAAGCATGAACATACACATGTACCAGGATGTAAAGAATTCCACATAAACAGGTCTAGTTTTGTCAAATCTCAGCTATATAGTCAATATTAAAAAGACAGTTAGCCAATACCAGAAAAAGGGAAAATTCTGCAGGCTGAAGAATCTAAATCTTTTCCCTTGAGAAATTTATAATCCATTGGGAGAATATGAACAACAAATTAACCAAAAAATAAAAATAAAATAAACAAAGAAATAGGTAAGAGCATAATTTAAATAGTAAAAGAATAAGTGTAATTTTCTAAATATGTATTATATGTTTAGTACTTCAAAGTTTTCAGTTTTTAAAAAATGTTTATTCATTTTTATTTTAGAGAGAGAGTGAACACATGAGTGGGGGAAGGGCGGGGGTGGAGGGACAGAGGATCTGTCAGCAAAGAGCCCAATGTGGGGGGTTCGAACTAACGAACCGTGAGATGATGACCTGAGCCGAAGTTGGACACTTAACCAACTGAGCCACCCAGGTTCCCCAAAAGTTTGCACTTTTTCAAGTCTATTTTTCATCTGTAAGTCTATTAATTCAACTTATGTTCACAATACACTTAATAAATAAGGAGGCAGGTATCATCATTCCTGTATTTCAAATGAAAAAAAAAAGAAGAAAAAAAAAGTATGCTCAGAAAAGAATTTAACTCATTGTGCTTAAACCAACTTGGAAACAGAAGTAAAATTATTTGATTTCTCCCTAGACTACTGACTGTCCCTTTCACTGCAGTGTTCTATCTTAGAAAGTATTTAAAAAGGTCAGATAATGGAGTATACAATTTCATCTTCATAAGATGGAGATGGATTCTGACAAAATTGAAATGTGAACATCATTGTGAGTAGAGGCCTATTAAGTTATATTCAGAACATTTTCTCCTAATAGCTGCCTGGCATTGGTCAGCACCATTAGAATCTTCTGAGGTTGATGAAAATCTCAGATTTTCAGTTGATATAATACAGATTTTTAGAACTAGTCCCATATCTGATTAATAGGTGTGGGGTTGGAATAGAAATATGTGCATTATTTTTCCAAGATTTCCAAGATTAAGAAACTGCTAATATTTATACAAATGGAAAACCCTCTGGCTTGCCAAAATGAGAAGTAGAGAGAAAAGAGTTGATGTATGTTGAAAATGTGAGAAAAAAAGACTCTGAGTGGGTTTTGTTGTAAGAGAAGAACAATGTGCAGACAAACTTGACTTGAGTGGAGCATATAGGAGTTTAATCTGGACAAGGTTAAATGAATGGATTTTAAAGTTGCTGTCAACTGGGCTCCATCTGGCCATGATTTTGCTGTTCTGAGAGTAGAGTCTCTTTCAACTCAAGGTCAGCATCAATGTAGTCTTAAAACATCAACGGGAGTAAATTTGATTCTGCAGGAGCCTGGGGCTATTGCTTGTATTTTCTCTGGTTCTATGTCTGTATCTGTTCCCAAATGCCCATTCAAATAATCATTCACATCATATATTAATAACAGAACTTACAAGGTTAGACACAAAGTTTCCAATGAAAGTGCGCTGAGAAAAATGAATCTTAAATTTATTCTGTAAACTTTGGAATAAATAGAAGCTTTTTAATCGGTGCTTAATATTTATATTCCATTGTTTAGTTCAAATATTTTTGCAAAGTGAAGGGTTAGTTGAAGGAAGGAGTGATCAAAGGCTGGCTGAATGGTAAGAAAATTATTTAATAATCTCCATAAAATATGATATAGATGTGAACTAACTGAATGGGAATGGAAGAAAAAGGGCAGTTAACGAAGGTATTTTAAGAAGGAAGATTTGAAAATACTTGATGATGGGATGAATATGGAGGTAATTAGATAAATGTCAAGAATTTCAGTGAGTTTAGTTTCCTGACAAAATCATGATACTTTTTTTTTAATTAAAAAAATTTTTAGTGTTTATTTTTGAGAGAGAGAGAGAGAGAGAGAGAGAGAGAGAGAGAGAGAGAGAGACAGCATGAGTGGGGGAGGGGCAGAGAGAAAGGGAGACACAGAATCTGAAGCAGGCTCCAGGCTCTGAGCGGTCAGCACAGAGCCCCACGTGGGGCTCAAACTCATAAACCGGGAGATAGTGATATTAACCGAAGTGGGACGTTCAACCAACTGAGCTACCCAGGTGCCCCCATGATGCTTTTTTTAAAGGAGGTCCAGAGAACAAGCCGATTTTAAGAAATATTGATGAGTTTACTTTTCAACATGTTGAGGAGTTTAAAGTGAAAGGAATGCTAAATGGAGATTAAAATGATCTGTAAACTTGAATGTTCAAAATTGACTGCAAACAGAAGTAGCAATTATGCATAAATTCAGATATAGGAAGGACAACAGTGGTTTTTAAAACATTTTTAATGTTTATTTATTCTGAGAGAGAGACAGAGAGAGAAAGTGAGCAGGGGAGGAGCAGAGAGAGAGGGAGAGAGAAAATCCCAAGCAGTCTCCATGCTGTCAGTGCAAAGCCTGATGTGGGGTTTGATCTCAGGAATGTGAGATCAAGACCTGAGCTGAGATCAAGAATAGAATGCTCAACTGACTGAGCCCTACCAAGGTGCCTCTGCCCCTCATATTTTTAACATCCTCCTATTGAAAGGTGGAGCATATGGCCAGACCCTTGAATCTGGGCTGTTTTGTGAATGCCTGGAGTAAAAAGTGCAACAGAATTGACATTATGTGCCTGCCAAGGCCACCTGGTTCTCTCAGGATGCTCTCTCCATAAATCCCCTCTCATACTGTCTTGCTAGAACATGGCCACCATGATGTGAGAAATATAGGCCAATGAAGAAGACACACGTGGACTCTCTGGTTCTTAGTCCCAGTGGAGCCCATCCTACAGCCATTAGCCAAGGTTCTGACCATATGAGTGACAAAGATATCTTGGAGATGGATCCTCCAGTCCTTTGAATCTTTCCAGCTGTTGCTCCCTTTCTAAATCCTGGGTATACAGAAACTATGAGCTTAATGAAAACAAAAACAAAACAAACAACTGTGGTTCTTTACACATTAAGATTAGGATGCTGTGTTACACAGTGATAGTAACCAAACCAACCTCTGTTAGCAATCCCTAGTCAGTTAGATCTTCTCAACTGAGATCCAGGCATTATGGCACAGACACAGCCATACCTGCTATGCCTTGTAGAATTCCTTATCCACAGAATCCATAAACATTATAAAACCTTTTTATACCACTAAATTGGGGTAGTTTGTTATCTGGCAATAATAACTAAAACAACCTTTTGAAAACATGATGAAATTCATTGATATATTCCCTGCATTGCACTACACCAAAAATACTGTTTACAACATAAGGCGTTCTCAAACCCCCTTGTTTTTATCACACTAACAAAAATAATTAATTGAACAAATGCTTATGGGAACACACCATAAAGAACAATTTATCTGAACAAACTGATATCTCTCTTAACTATGGAGGTAAGTCCTCCCCTTATCCTTATTTAACATATACACACCACTGCCTAAAACTCTGTAAGATAGAATATTGTTATTTTACTTCAATATTATATATAAAGAAACTGAAGCTCAAAGGGAGCAAATAACTTTTCAAATTATTTGATTATTTAGTTATGGAGAAAGTATATAAACTCACAATCTAGCTTGATACTGTGCTTTTAGCTTCTATATTCTCATGCCTCTCAACTAATCCAAGAGAAGACAAGGACCCCAAGTAAGATGAAATACTTGGTTACAGATTGTGTTTAAACTAAATTTAATTTTATTAACTCCAATTCCATGCATTTTCATTCAGTCTGCCTCACCAAATGATTAGTTAATAATTCTTCTACTTTTCTATGTGAATTGAACAGTAATTAAGTTAATTAAGATGTGTTTTTCTAAAAATATAAGACTGAAAACTTACACAAGAAGTATTTACATTGGGCATAGCAGGATACCAATCAGGGGTCATTAAATAAAAGTAAGCTAATTAAACTGTTTCTAGGCATGGTGATCTGACCTAAAAATATACAGCCTTTTCCTGCTCTATTAAATTTGAATTGTGCCCTTATAGATCTCTTCCTTTTGGAAAAAGCTAAAATATACTTGGAAGTAGAAAACTGGAACATCAGAGGGTATTTACAATCTCATAGGAATGTCTTATTATTGAACTTGCCTCAAAGTCTTTTTATTATGGATGCTTTAACAAGAGAGAAGTGCTTATCATGAAGGATGAGTAATTGTTTTTTCCAAGGTTGATATTCCTTTAACTGGGAGCAGGAGGGATACTTGTGAACTGGGAAATGACAGAAAGGAAAGAGCCATGTCAGCTAAATCAACTGATTCACATTCTGTTAATAGAGGGACAGCTGTTCATCTTAATCACTCCCATGCCCTCTTTTGCTGTGCTGTGTTTCACATTGTCATTTCCACAGTTCCCTTGGGCATGTGCTATCTCTTCTGCATCAGAATGTTATATCTGAGCTAACAGTGGTTGCTTTATAAGGCAATGCATATGACATTTGCTGTGTCCCAGTTCTTTTTCAAGCATCTTTAATATAATGTTGATTCTAATATTTGTGGTCCTGTTTATTTTAATCATATAGATACAGAAAACCTTTGGAAAAATGACATAATTCTTCTTTATTTAATGTCTTTTGTTGTCACTCCTCTAATCAGCTTGTTTTGTGATACAGTCTTCAATGTAATCAATCCTTTATGTCTACGGTTAAACTTTGAAGTTTTTTCCAACATTCTTCTAATTAATGGCTTCTTTCTTGTTACCTTATTTATTCTGTAAATTGATTCAATATTATGCATTTCTTGCCTCCTTAAAGGAACTTATACAGAAAAGACTGACTCCTGTTTCTTAATTGTTTCAGAAATGTATTTTCTTTTTGATCAAATTACACATAAAGTCATATACAAGAAAATTGGCAAACCTATTTCTAGTAAGTTTCTAAGTTTCTTCCTACTTCCACATTTTAGTTTTACTCTCTTCATATTTATATTAAATTGGTATTATTGGTTTTTATTTTGCTACAAAGTGTACAGTGAGAATTCTCCATGACCTAGTCTTTACTTTTAAAACTTGGGTAGCATGCATATCTAACACCATTTAGTTTTAATTCCAGAATAGTTACCATGCAGTTTTATATTAGTTTCAGGTGTACAATATAGCGATTCAAAAATTCTATACATTACTCAGGGCTCATCATGATAAGTGTACTCTTTTTGTAAAATGTTTGTTTGTTTGTTTGTTTAGAGAAAGAGAGAATGTGCACCAGGGAGGGGCAGAGAGAGAGGGAGAAAGACAACTCCAAGCAGGCTCTGTGCTGTCAGCCCACAGCTTGACATTGGGTTTGATCTCATGACTGTGAGATCATGATCTGAGCCCAAATCAGCAGTCAGACACTTAACTAACTGAACCACTCAGGTGCCCTGATAACTGGACTCTTTATTTTTTTTTCATATTTTTCAAGTTTATTTATTTTGAGAGAGGAAAAGAGAGAGAGAGAGAGCGCATGTGTAAGTGGGGGAGGGGCAGAGACAGAGAATCCCAAGCAGGCTTCACACTGTCAATGCAGAGCCTGATGCAGGGCTTGAACTCACAAACTTCGAGACTGTGACCCAAGCTGAAATCAAGGGTGGGACACTTAACTGAATCAGCCACCTGGGTGCCCCTATAAGTGTACTCTTAATCTTATTAACCTGTTTTACCTATCTCCCTGCCCGCCACCCTTCTGGTAACCATCAGTTTGTTCTTTATAGTTAAGAGTCTGTTTTTCAGTTTGTCTCTGTTTTTGTTTGTTTTGTTTCTTAAATGCCACATGAGTAAAATAATATGGTATTGGTCTTCCTCTGACTCATTTCACTTAGCATTATACTCTTTAGATCCATTCATATTGTTGCAAATAGCAAGAGTTAATTCTTTTTTATGGCTAATTCCACAGGGTGTGTGTGTGTGTGTGTGTGTGTGTGTGTGTGTGTGTGTGTGTGACCACTTCTTTATCCATTCATTTATTGGACAGTTGGGCTGCTTCCATAATTTGACTATTGTAAATAACACAGCAATAAACATAGGGGTGCATAAATCTTTTCAAATTCGTGTTTTTCTATTCTTTGGGTAAATGCCCAGTAGTGGAATTACTGCATCTAAGGTAGTTCTATTTTTAATTTTTTGGTAATTCTCCATACTGTTTTTCACAGTGGCTGGACAGTTTGCATTCCCACCAACAGTGCATGAGGGTTCCTTTTCCATTACATCCTTGCCAATACTTGTTTCCCGTGTTTTTGATTTTAACCATTCTGACTGATGTGAGGCAATATCTCATTGTGTTTCTCATTTGCATTTCCCTGATGGTAAGTGATGAGGTATATATATTCATGTGTTTTTTGGCCATCTGTAGGTCTTCTTTGGAGAAATGTCTGTTCATGTCTTCTGCCCATTTTTACCTTTTTAAAAATTTTTAATGTTCATTTATTTTTGAGAGAGAGAGAGAGAGAGAGAGAGAGAGCAAGAGGGAGGGGGGCAGAGAGAGAAAGGGAGACACAGAACTTGAAGCAGGCTCCAGCCTCCAAGCTGTCAGCACAGAGCCCGACGTGGGGTTCAAACCCACAAACGGTGAGATCATGACCTGAGCCGAAGATATATATAATCATGAGTTTATTTCTGGGCTCTCTATTCTGTTCCACTGATCTATGTGCCTATCTTTGTGCCAGTATCATACTGTTTTGATTACTACAGCTTTGTTGTATATATTGAAATCTAGGATTATGATACCTCCAGTTTTGTTTTTCTTTTTCAAAATTGCTTTGACTATTCAGGGGTCTTTTGTGGTTCTATACAATTTTAGGATTATTTATTCTAGTTCTGTGAAAAATGCTGTTGGTATTTTGATAGTCTCTAACATCATTTAATAAATAAAGCCTGACATTTCCATTTGAACTTTTATCTTCCCAATTCTAACAATTATATATATTATATTCTACATATTTATATGCATAACATTATACTATTTATAATAATGTACTAATTAGATTTATATTATATATTATAATATACACCTATATTAAACTGTTTTATTTAATTAAATAATTGCATTTATTCCTACTATGCTAGCATACATTCAAAGTGCATATCTCTTTTTGGTTCTTAAATACCTATTAATTCTGATATTTTTTCTTATGTTCAAGGGTACATTATCCATGGAAGTAATAAGACCTATATCAAGACCTTTTCATTTTATTTAAGACCATTCATTATAAAGTTCTTGCTCATCTATCCCGTCCCAGCTCCTGCCACAACCCTTTACTGTGTATGCTGTAGCAACAATGAACTATTTGCAATTTCTGAAATGTTACAATTATACCACAGAAGTGCAATTATTGGCACCAAAGGCAGAGATTGTGTTTTTCCCATTGTTGTTTCCCCAACAACTAGCAGCATGGGGGCATAAATATTTGTTCAAGAAATTAATAAACAGATTGTCATTCATAGTATTTACTAAATATTTATTGAATAAATTAATAAGTGGCTTATCTTTTACACATGTTTTGTTTCTAAAATGCTTTCATCTGATCTTTATTTTCTGCATGCTTTCTCTTGACTATGGGTTATTTACTTACTGATCTGAGTTTTATTTAGCTCCACAGTCTTGGAACATTCAGCTCAGCAAGATATTTTGAATTGCGTGAATGACAAAGTCAGGTCTATGAGACAGGTTTGCTAAATCCTACTCTTCTAAAATTTCTAGGAGTCCTAGGACAATATTTTGGAATATTAATTGTAATAACATTATTTCAATGTGTCAATGTATTTAATTAATACATTAATTAATTAGTTGATTTTAAAATTCTGAGAAAATGTTGATTTTTATGGGAAACTTTTCTTAAGTGAAAAATAGTGGCTTTACAATCCTTGTTGATAAAGCAAGTATTGACAATTTTACTTAGTAATTTTAATGAAGGAATTGTAGCACCAAGTCTGTTACGAAGTTCTTGATAAAAGTGCTGCTCTTTGTGATAGGAATAATTATCACTGTAGAATAGGCATAAAATATATACCCCACGATAGTCAAATACCCACAAATATAAATGCAAATTACAAAAATTCATTGAAACACGATTGAATGTACATAAATTGACCTAATCTAGTCCCAATAACTCATATTCTAATATCATTTACAATTCAATCAACATATTGGTCTCAAATGCTTTTCACATATCGAGTCAGTGCAGTGAGACACAACATTGTTGCACATTAGTACAGATAACTTCATTAATCAACCCTGGATCTTCAAAGATCAATCCTGGAGACTTTCCTGTCTCCCTTCAGTCCTTTGAATAAATGGCATCCTGTTCTTTCCTAAAATTTTGCCAAGTGTGACTGAGGAGAACTCAACGGAGCTTATATGATAGGTTTGGGCACCAGTTATGAAAAAAATACACCAATAAGTGTAGTCCCATGTGTTCTTGTCTGATAAGTATAATACCCATGTTCCTTTTTCTAATTTTCCCTATTCTCTTTATCTTTACATTAAATTTCATCTCTTAATTAGAATATAGGTTATTAATACTTGGTAACATATAGTAAGAAAAGTATGTGTGCACATGATGAACAGTCTTTTTGGTTTTACATAAACCCAACTAATAAGATAGATTTTATTTTATTATTTATTTTAGAATATTTATTAAGTAAATACCTTTTAAATTTTTATGGTAATATCAGAAATGCAGTCCTTATTTTAACAAATGATGTGAAGAAAACCATATTTTTATTATGCTTCATCTAGCAAACATGAACAGAAAGGACTTGTCAGAAGAAAGACTAAATGCAAAGATTTAGAGGGATGTAGGAACTTACTCCTTATAATTTTGCAGATAGTATCTGAATCTTGGGCTCCATTCTTTTGCACTTAATCACTAGATTTTGCTTTCATTCAGTCCAAAGAAACTATTTCATATCTTTCCCAGGCACCTGTTCTTAAGTAAGGAATCTCATCAACATCCCCTACTCACAGTAGACTACCCCTACTCACAGCAGACTATTGTCTTGGAAAAAATAGGGATGCCTGGGTGGCTTAGTCAGCTAAGCATCTGACTCTTGGTTTCGGCTCAGGTCATGATCTCATAGTTCCTGAGATTCATGAGATTCATGAGATCAAGCCCTGCATCAGGCTCTGCACTGACAGCATGGAGACTGTTTTGGATTCTCTCTCCCTCCCTCCCTCCCTCCCTCTCTCTCTCTCTCTCAAAATAAATAAATATTTTTTTTAAAAAAAAAAGGAAACAAAAAGAAAAAGAAAATAAAGGCCATCTCTTGAAACTTTTCTCAATTGTTTTTTTCTTTTCTACCTTTAAACTTTCCTCAAGGGGAGAGTATCCCCTTCTGTGCATTTGATTATACCTTCTTGCCTCATTTTGGCAACCTTGTTCTTTTAGTTGTAAGTTCCTTTATTATATTTTCAATCCCCTCCCACCAAGAGTCCCGTTTCTTCCCATAAATGTCCATTTTAAAAGAAATGAAAAGAAATAAAAAAACAAAAATTGTTCACATTTCCAACTTCAAACCACATTACATGTTATTTTCCTTTAAACATCAAAACTTCCCCAAATCACTCATTAGCTCTCTCTCTACTTTATTCTTTTCTTGGTTCTTTCTTAAATTACGCCCTTTCATTATCACTTATTAAGTAAAAACTATGTAATAAATACTTAACATTCACAGGACTTCCTGCTAAATGCTGACAGTGTATAGCGAAAAGAAATTGCCATCTTTCTTGTACATCAGGAGTTATAGAAGTCTGACCAATAACAAACTATTACAATACACTGTGTTCAGTCCAATGAAAAGAATGAGAAATAAATGAAAACAAAAGGACCAATATTTTGTAAGTTAGAGATTCTTCAAAAATCAACTAGAAAAAAAACATCCAACAGATATTCAGGAGTTACCCATTTATTAATTTCTTTCACTTAATAAACACTTACTGAGAACTATATGCTGGGCATTGTATTAAGCAGTGAATACAGCTAATAGAATAAAATAATGAACACAGCTCTTAGGTAAGTAAATATTAGGTGAAGGTGATATAGGAACTATGGAGGCAAAGGAGAGGTGACTATTCCATGGGGATAGCATAGGAAGATTCTAGAGAAAAGGTTATTTGTGACTTGAGCATGCAAATACTGACAGTTAACCAGGTGAGTCTAAGGAGAGGTGGAGGAAAGTGTGATAACCACAGAGGATGTCCTGTGCACAGGCTTCTCACATTCTTTCATGGAGGTACATTTAACTACAAAGAATAATGCCTCATATGCTCAGGAGCTCAAAGTGGTTTTGTACCAGGAACTAAATTTCTCCATTTGACTTTAAAAATACATACAAATTGTACATATTCATGAGAAAGAGCTGTTTTTTTTTTCTTCTAAATTTGATAGGGAGGTAGCAAAGGATATTCAGATGGAAAGTGGTATGATTATAGCTGATATTCAGATACATCATTTTGTCAGCCTTGTTAAAATTAAATGTAAGTCAAAGGGGATACATATTGATGTTAAGAAGCTATTTAAACAACCAAGGTAAAAATGGTAAGAATGTGAATGAAGGTTGTGGCAGTAGTAATGTAGAGAAAGGTAGAGATTTAAAGATTAAAAAAATACAATGCATTGTGTTTGAGGACTACTTGGGCAAAGATTTTAAGGCAGAAGGAAGAATCCCTGAAAACTCACAGGGTTCTTAACTGCACTTTTGAATGAAAGAAGTTACTCTTTATTGAACTAAGTAACATAAAAGAAGTTTTGGAGAAAGGGAAAGATCATAGCTTAACTACTTCAAGAAATCCCATCATGTATGTAATGGCGTTTTTATTACTGTGTAACAAATAGCCACAAACTTAGCAACTTAAAACAACATACATTAGCTCACAGTCAGAGATCAGACTGAGTCAGGCATGGTTTGATTGGATTCTCTGCTCAAGTCTCATGAGGCTGAAACCAAAGTGCTGGCTGGGACTGCAGCTTCTCCCTGGGCCTCAGGCTCTTCTAAACTCACTAGCTGTGGTAAGTTAGCCAAATCCTAATCACTGAAATCTTGGGATATTACCTTATCTGGTAAAGTCTTTGCAAATGTGATTATGTATCTTCAGGTTATTCAGGCGGTCCCTACTGCAATCAAGAAGGAGGCACAGGGAGATAAAAATCACGCACAAAGAGGAGAAGGCCATGTAAAGATGGACAAGAATGAAAATTCAAGATTCTGGCCTTGGACATTGGAGTGATGTGGCTACTAGCCAAAGAATTCTGGCTGCCACCAGAATCTGGAAGAGGCAAAGAACAAATTATCCCCTATAGATGCTGGAAAATGTTAGCCTCTGGTGAAAACTTAATTTGACCCAGTGATACTGATTTTAAACTACTGGCTTCTAGAACTTTGAAATAACAAATTTTTGATGTTTTAAGCCACCTAGTTTATAATTATTTATTTAGCAGTCACAGGTTGTTGGCAGAATTCATACTGTTGTAGTTATAGGACTGAAGTCACCATTTTCCTAATAGCTCTTGATGTGGACCATTCAGCTTCTAGAGGTTAGTCGCATTCCCTCTCCATGTGATCTTCATAGCAGTTCACAACATGGAAGTTTGTTTTCTTTCAGACCATACAGAATGCCTTTTTGACTACAACCTACAGTTTTCTACGACCAGTTGGAGAAAACTATCTGAATCTAAGGACTCACACAATTAGGTCAGGCCCACCAGAATTATCTTCTTAGCTTATGGTCAACTGATTTGGAACCTTAATTATTCTGCAAAATCCCTTCACAAGAGTTTCCAGTGTTTGGCTGAATGAGAAAGAAGTTGTGTGTACAACTCAGTTTGCCATCTTAGAATTCTGCCTACCACTGTCTTCTTATTATTCAGTGTGTCCTAAATTAATATAAGAATCAACCGAGCACTTGCTAAAACTAATGATTCTCCAACCTCAACTCAGACTTACAGAAACAAATACCCAGAATTAGAACCTGGAAACCAGCTTTTCTTACAGTTTCCCTGTGAGAGGAGGAGGAGGAGGAGGAGTCTTCTTCTTTCTTTTAGATTAAGAGAGAGAACGCATGAGCAGGGGTGGGAGGCAGAGGGAGACAGAGACAGAATCCCAAGTAGGTTCTATGCCCAGCATGGAGCCCAACAGAGGGCTCTATTCTACAACCCTGGGATCATGACCTGAGCTGAAATCAAGAGTCCGATGCTCAACTGACTAAGTCACCCAGGCGCCGCTACCTGAGATTAGCATCAGTTTACTGTACACTGCAAATTGTCTGCAAGAATACAAGAATCAGTCTAAACTTCTAAAACTGGCCACACCAACACCCTCAGAAGTTGTTGGAGCCTCCAAAGGAAAGGCTGGGTTTTTATTCAATAATTGGAAAAGTTGCTTAAAAGTCTTCAAAAAAAAAAAAACTAACTAAAACTTGACTAGTTATGTGAATAAGAAATAAACTACTTTTGTGTTTGAGCTATTATACTTTCAAGTCTTACAGCAGTTTAGCTTACCCTAATGAATATGGTGAGGATTTGCTGTGTACGATTCTCTGAAAACAAAACTAAATTAAATGTTAGACATTTTTAGAGAAAACATTACATATTAATCCAAAATAATATTGATGGCATAATTATTAGCTTATTTACCAAATTCATAATATCTATCAAGATACAGATGTAGCTAAGTCTAGACATTAAATATTAACAAAAAGAAATTTTGTTAATGAAGATGTAGTATCACACTAGTTATGATAATAAAACTTCATGATCAAATTATTGTATCATGATTGTATACGTAAGTTTTTCTTATAAAATTAAAAATATAAAGTTCATGCTCATAGCACGCAATCTATTGAGTTTTAGTAAAAAAAATTCCATTAGTTAAGGCATAATAATAGCTTATATGACATTTATTTTGTATCTTTTCCTTTGATCAAAATATTTTATTGAACACATAATATAAGCAAATAACTGACTGTTCATCATACAGTCTGTTAGGAAAAAAAGAAATGAATAGGCAATTATAATACAAAGGGTTTAGTGCTACACAGGACTACATACAAGTTACCAAGACCTCAGCAATTAAAGAAATTTGGAACTTGGTGGGATAAGTTTAATTATGTTCTAAGAAATGAGTGTACAGAATATTTGGGCATTTGAGTGATACGTGAGTGTATACACAAATAGGTGCACATGCACACAATGATAATAAAAACCATTTGGGTATTAATTTTCACTAGATCCTCAAAACAATAGATGCTAAAATATAAAATGAATGTAAAACTAACTCAGAAATATCTCAGGTTTGGTTCTCTGACAGGACATGCTCTGATAAAGTTTAGTTTACGAGACGTATATTAGGGATATCTCTTATAGAAAACAAAGGGAAAGGAAGCAGGATTGGGTAGAAGTCATCCTGCTATGTAGGTCCTGTAAAACCTGTCAACCCCATCAGGAACTCTTTATAATAATGTAGATTGTCAGAGTTGTCCTGCAGTGGCTTAAAATGGTTGTATCTGTACACTTAGGGCTTATGCAGGCAAGGGGTATCCCCTTGGTAAAAGTGGTACTATGAAGTAGAGGCAAACCCTGAAATATGCAACAGCTGGAAATTGTGTAATGACCACTGGGGCAAGAAGTCTGCCCTTTGACAGGGAGCTAAGAGGCACATCTCCATGTCCCCTGGAACCTGGAACTAGGACTTCCGCTGACTTAATACATATAAATAATGTGAAAGCTTTATAAATGAGCTGGCTATGGAAGGAGGAGAGGTAGGTAGGTTAGGGTTGGTCCCATATCTAATAGTTTGCCAGAGCATAGTATCCTTGGAACATGTACTCCATGTACCAGAACAGTAACTATGAACAAGAAGGAGCTAGCATGGGTTGTTATAGAACTCTTCAATACAGTTTGCTAAGGAGATAAGAAGACCTCAATAGAAAACACCTAGAGCTGTATACCTCCTGATAACTAGACATCAACAAAAGAGTTGAAAACAACAAAATAGGATAAATATTCATGTTAATTACTGAACTTAAGTTGTTCTTATGATGAGAAGTATCTAAATAATCTTTTATTAGGTGAAAGTCATCAGAATATTGGATCTATTCTAGTTTTACTCTAGAAAGACAGGGAAAAATTAGTCTTGTAGAATAAGATAAATGGAGAATGACAGAATGGTTAATAGACTGTTTTCTGATTATTTTCTGTGGATTCTACTTGTTCACTCTACAGAATGAATACTCACATTAAACTTCATATTTTTTATCCTGCTTCCATCATTTTTGCTTAAAATATGTTAAAAAATTATATTTTCCAAAACATGAACTGAAGTTAAATTTATCATATTATCATGATTCAGTTCTCCTTTATGTATCCTGAACATCTCTTCTATACTTTAAAAAAGCATATTAAAATATATGGTGTAAAATATATTTTAATAATTTAATAGAAAAATAGTTCATAAAAATCCTGGTAACCAAAGCTTTTGCACTTTAAAATCACTGTAAATATCAAAATTAATAGGATTCAAAACATCAAATTAATAAATTTCAAGTGGAAGAAACTGGACTGTGCTGAGTACCTATGTTTATTCTCTTATCACTTGAAATCATTTGCCATCATCCTCAGAGAGTATAACAGGGAACCTTGTATTTGATAATGATATAGCTTTGTTTGGACTAAATTAGGAGAGACTTTAATAAATAATAGGTCTTAATATATAGTAATTACCTGCAAGAATGGCTCTGTAATAGTCTTCTTTCCTCTTTCACACATAATTTTGCCTATCAGAGCAGGTGCTGGTCACTTAATCCTTACTTGACTGAACTGCCTTACTCTACAATCAGTAAAACAACTCAGTTGTAGCTTTAACTTGAAGTGTTTTCACTGACAAATTATAAAAAAGTGTAATCAGAAACTTAAAAAGGAAATCACTGTATATTGTTTTTTTTTTTTCACTCCCTTATGTAAGTTACCACACTTCACAGTTAGTGAATGACATTATTGTTGAGAATATTCACCTTGTGTAAAAATAGAAATTAATCATGGCCATAATCACATCCTCAGGGAATAATAACACAATAGAACTGGAAGGATTTTAGCAATTATCTAATCCGGTGGTTTTATAACTGGATCTATGAGCATTAGGTTCTCAGAGATGCCACAAGGACTGCTCTGGGAAAAGAAGACCAATTTGGGGGTTTCACTCTATCATCTCAACCAAAATTCAACTTTTTATCCATTCAATAGATTTTAAGGGAAATCAATTTGATTTGCTAGAAAAATATTCATAATCACTGAGTTCAAAACACTTCATTGTGCATATAAGAAAACCAAAACTAGGGAGAAGCAGGTTCTTTAAACATGGATAAAAATTAAGTTATTCTGTACAACTGACTCCTAGTATAATATCTTTATCACTTTTCTTTGGGACAATTGGAATAGCTTCCTTTTTAAAAATTTTTTATGTTTATTTTTGAGAGACAGAGAGAGGGAGAGAGAGCAGGGGAGGGGCCAAGAGAGGAGGAGACACAGGATCTGAAACAGTCTCCAGGCTCTGAGCTGTTAGCATAGAGCCTGATGTGGGGCTCAAACTCATGAACAGTGAGATCATGACCTGAGCTGAAGTCAGGGGTTTAACTGACTGAGCCACCCAGGTGCCCTAGAATAGCTTCTTAACTTGCCTCATTGCCTGTATCATCTCATTTGTAGCCAATTTATACCACCTCTTCTACTAAAATGCCTTCATTGGCTCCTGTCAGCTGCAAGATACAATTTAAACTCCAAAGTACAGTTGACCAATTATTTTATGAATTAGAACCTATTATTCCTTCCAATCTCAGCTTTAACCATTCAGTTCTAAACAATTCATACTATAATTCCATTGTTCCCTGTTCATACAATGGTTTTCCACCTAATATCTGGACATGTTATTTTAATTTTCTGGAATAAAATTGAGATATCTCTGCCTATTTAAAAACAATACAAAACAAAACAAAACAGCTTTCAGAATCGAGTGTAAACTCCTCTATGAGACTCTATTTCAGGCAGGTTTAGCTACTACTACTTCTATGCCTTCACAGATAATTTCCACATATCCATTGTTATGTCGATTGTACTGTTTAACCAAAGTATACATATGCATTAACTCATTTGTGAAAGAGATACAAGCCTCCAAGAATAGGAGATTCCTCATCTGATCATCTGCCAACTTATCAGCACATTGCCTTCCATTTGACTATTTTTCTAAATACTGTTCTTTTCCATCCTAGTACATAGACAAAAAGACATTTTTCTTTTTAGGAAGAAATCCTAATATAAACCACTAACTATGGTTTGTAGAGGCAGTCCATTTTTCCTGGCTATGATATCTTCTGTCTATAGACTAATGAGGTGCTTCCCTGGGCAGGCTTGGCACTCATCTCCTGTTCTTTAATTCCTAATATCCTCTTGGTGTATTTGATACAATTTGTCTATGACAAATTGCAACTATTGAAGAATACCTTTACCTTATCCCAATCTCTCTTCTCTTTTATTATGTATAGCTCTGTTTTTGAACACTCCATGGTCTCAAGCAACCAGTTCAGATGCATTTTTGTAACTGACACTACCTCTGGTGTTCACCAGTGGCAAATTTCCCAACTCATAATCAAGTAAGGAGGGATACTGCTGAAGAGATAGTGAGCTTTTTGATTTGAGTGTAAAAAGGACACTTGATAGAACTAAAGGGTCAGGGATATCTGATGAACCAAAATCCTGACAAAATGAATCAAGGATACTTAGTCAACTATGGACTTATTCAGGGTTGAAAACCTTTTGAATTGAGAGTGGCTAGCAGAATTCTTGTAAGAAGATCCTTAAACTAGAGAAACATACTCACCCATCATCATCACAGACCTATATTGATTTGATCTTGCAATATATAACTTATGTTAAATCTAATCTAATTATTTTAGTCTAGAAAGGAAACATGGTGGTATTATGCTGATTGTCAGAAATCTCTAAGGTACATTTGTGAACATGTATCTGGCAGAAAAGATAAGTATCTTGGAGAACTAAGCTGTGATCCCTCCACCCTGGCAAAATTGAGCCAGTCATTATTAGAACATGTGTCCTTCAGAGATTTCCTATTTAGCTTCCTTCATAAGCTGAGGAGATCAGTGAGAATTTGACATCTCAGCCTTCACAAAGAGCATACATTTTTGTTGCTGCTGTTCCAAACTCTCACAGATGGAGTATTTTAATTTAGAAACTTTATAAATTAAGATAAAGTAATAAACATCCTTTTTGATAAAGGATCATTATCATTAAAATTTCTCCCATATATAAGATTCTATGATAAAATTTTATCAGTCACTTAAGTTTAGTTAATAAACATCAAACAAAATTAAAATGTAATAGTACTGCACAAATAATACCAAAAATCAGAGTTAAGTCTTATTTATTTACTTAAACTAAAAAAATAAAGAAAATTAAAGAAAGAGATCACAAGCAGGGGAGAGGGGCAGAAAAGAGAGAGAGAATCTCCACAATGAGTGTGGAGCCTGGCACGGGCCTCTACCCTATGACCCTGGTAATCATGACCTGAGGTAAAATCACGAGTCAGACACTCAACTGACTGAGCCACCCAGGTTCCCCTAGAGTTAAATTTTAAAAGAAATTTCTACTTTTATTTTTGCCTGTCGTCTTCTCTAAATTCCCTAAGAATTATCTCTGGTGGACTTAAATACTATGAATCTTATAGTTGAAGCAAAATTTATAAGAGCTTTATAAATTATATAATAAAAAAAATTCAGTGCCTTCTGGAAAATTGTATAAAGAAGATGTTCTAATTATTTTATTTTTAAGATAATGTCTTTATGTACTTTATGTATTTTTATGTACATCTAGCATTGACTATTTGTTTTTTTAATTTTTGACACAGAGACAGAGCATGAGCAGGGGAGGGGCAGAGAGAGGGGGAGACACAGAATCTGAAGCAGGCTCCAGGCTCTGAGCTGTCACCACAGAGCCCGACACGGGACTCAAACTCACAGAGTGTGAGATCATGACCTGAGCTGAAGTTGGACGCTCCACCGATTGAGCCACCCAGGCGCCCCTAGCACTGTCTGTTTTAACAAGAAAAAAGATATATCTTCAGCCAACATTGACTAATGTTCACAAGCTGGTGTAACCATATCAACTATATCATGAATAAAAATAACATACATAATTACATGTATTAAATAAATTATTAATTAACAATACACAATTAAATAACACATAATTATTTAATGAATTAAATTAATTATTATGAGTGGGGTAGGGTCAGAGAGAGACAAAGACACAGAATCTGAAGCAGGTTCCAGGCTCTGAGCTGTCAGCACAGAGCCTGACCAGGGTCTCGAACTCACGAATCATGAGATCATGACCTGAGCCAGATGCTTAACCAACTGAGCCACCCAGGTGCCTCAATAGCCATCATCTTGTGGGCCCTACAAAGGGAGGCTCAGTTAGTTAAGCGGCTAATTCTTGGTTTTGGCTCATGTCATGATCTCACGGTTTGTAAGTTCGAGCCCCACATTGGGCTCTATGTTGACAGTGAAGAGCCTGCTTGGGATTCTGTCTCTCTCTCAAAATAAACTTAAAATAAAAGCTATCATCTTGTTATTGAAGACAAGTTTCTTTCAACAGAAATAAATTTTTGCAACTTTTCAGCCACCTGGTTGTGTGCTATTTGGATTTTTAAATCTCCAAATATATGTAGATACATTCCCAAATTATTTATTTGCATATCCTCACAACCTAATAGGTAATATATACCTCTTGGATTTAGAGGGATGATAATCATAAATGATAAAAACAAAAACAAAAACAGAACTGAGACACTGGATAAGTTTTCGGGGGGAATACAAAATATAACTTCTATTGAAGGCCAATGAGAAGACTCAAAACAGGTGTATGGTTACATATCAGTGACATCCAATAGAAAAACAAAATGTTGCTCAAGACAGTTTCAGACAATTATGTAAATATAAGCAAACATTATTCTGTTTATAGATACTGAGGATACAAAATAAAACTTTATTCACAAGGAATATTAGGGTATAAAGTAGAGCTCTAGAGTTGGAAAAACAGGAATATTAAACAAGTTACAAGGAAGAAACTTTTGATATGTATTAAAAAAGACAGTCATCCAACTATTAGAACTAAATTATAAGGCAAGGGTTCAGCTATAGAAGATAGCTTTCATTAATTAACTCATTCATCCAATTTAAAGTATTATTGAGAAACTGCCAGTAATAATTTTAGGTATGGGCATACAAAAATAAACAAGACATACTTCTCTCAAGAAACAATAATCATTTGGAGATAGACAAAAATGTAGTGGAGTGTGACATATTATAATTGAAGTCTTCTCAAAGTATAAGATGACACAAAGAGAGAATGTTGAGTTTGTTAACAAGCAACACAGAGAGAGCTTCAGAGATGTGTTCAATCTTTAGTCTTATATGAGTTGCAAGGCTTCTCTTAAAATGGTTGTGGTAAGTAATTTGGGAAGAACATTAATGAGTGAAAACAGCAATATGTTTGAAGAAATAAAAGCATGGAAATTCTTGGTATGTTCTGGGAAAGGCATAACTGGTTATGACTAAAGAAAACTATCTGAGGGATAAAGTGACAGGAGCTGAGTTTGGGGAGATAAGGCCAAGACCAGACTGAGAAGTACTCATACAGAAATAAAGCTGCAGTCTCCATCTGTGACATGGAAGATCCTGAAAGTTTCCACAGTGGTGGTAACAAGGGACTAATGTCACATTTTTAGAAAATTAGTTTATAAGCTGAAAGACTAGTCTGGTAGAAAGAATACAGATAGTAAGACAAGTTAAGAAACTGTTGAAAACTTCAAAGGCAGAGATGAGGAGGAACTGAATAAATGTGTTGGCTGACTAGATGGAGAGTAATGAATGTATTAGTAATCTCTTTGAAACACTGAATATAAAACTTCATTGAGTATCATGGGTGAGAGAAAAGAATAGTGACCACACCTAGATTTCTGGGTCTTATGATTTGCAGGTGGCAGCATCATTCACTATTTTCGCACTTTGCACTTAGGTGGAAGAAAAGATTTCAGAGAGAAATAATGACTCAATTAAGAGTTTCTGTTGCTATTATAGCTGCACCTGTGGAACGTACCGGATTATATTAGCCTCAAGTTGGTTTGAAATTACTATGACATGTCCATGAAGAATGTGAGCCTGGAAATGAAAAGTTAAGATGTATAAGGCTAGAGGAAGCAATAAAAATAAAGGTTACTATGTAGTTTCAACGCTTTGCAATTAGAATTAAGAAAAATTTGTGTATGTAGGCTTAAAAACACAATTACTTGTCTGTCAGTGTTCTGATTGTCATCCTAAAACCTTTTAGGGTGGTCTAATTTTTTACTTTTAGTAAGAGTTAAAATATAATGATTAGCCTATGAGTCATCTTGTTTACCTATCAACGTGATTTTAGTGCTACCCAGAACTGATTAATTGCGAAAGGTCAGTAGTAAGTAGAAATTGGCGTGCTTATTTGCTCTCCTGGAAGTGAAGCCCAGACTATGAAGGACAGATTTCTGGAAATGGCTTTTTAAGAAAGTCACAATCTTTACAGAATTTTAGTCTCTAATACACAACTCTTTGCCATCCTCCCTTTGTGGTTCTGTTTTACTAATAACATTATAAATATGTTCAGTCATATGAAATAATTAGAATATTCAAGATAATGGGGTGACAAAGCTTTCCAAGCATATGTGATCAATTTATGTGAGATTAATGCCAAAAATGATTATATTTTGTTATTCTGTAAAATTATCAAACCACAGATAATAATAATCAATACTGCTGGGTCATAAACATCAGTGATGGTATGAAGAGCAACTAACTACCACCCCCTAAATGTGGAGATTCTTGCCAAAGATTACTATTGCCATTGTATGTTGAATACAAACACGGGTATTTATAAATGCTAATTTTGAGTGATCTGGGAATTGTTTTACAAAAAAAAAAAAAAAACAACAAAGTTTATTGGAAAAACTAGGAGTTGAAACAGTAGGAAAATGTTTGATTAAGAAATATTGGCGAAAAAAAAAGACATCTAAGAAAGCAAAACTGAAACTACTAAGAGGTGATTCAAAGGAATTAGGAAGAACTTTTGAGGGGGCTCTATTTTAATGAGAACAGCAATTCCCTTTTTTGGAAACTAGATGGGAAAGAATGTTCTGTTCATGCTGTCACAGACCTTCTGGACAATTTCAGTGAAAACATAAGTTCTTTCTCTGAGAAACCAGGAATAGCAAAACAAAACAAAATAAATTAGTGAATACACAAAATATTTATCTTGTTAGTAGTAAAGGATATTACAGAGAACCTTTGTTATTTTTAAAGCATAAGCAGGGGGAAACTAATTCAATAAATCAAGCTTTTCATTTGCACATTGTAAAGCAATCTCAACTGAAGTTGAGATTCATCAGAAGTTTGACGATATTTGAAATCATTCAGAAGAAGAAATAAACCTGCACACCAAATGACTAAAGTATCTCAAACAGCACTATAGCTTCTAGTGAGTACCATTTTGTTTCTGCTTATTTGCACCTGTTGCAATATTGATATTGTTGCAAGTTCCTCAAATTGAACTTGATTTGTCTATTTTATTCCTGCTCTTAGATTAAGTCTTTACCTTTAGTCATTCCTGACTTGAACCACTTTTATTTTTTAAATTCATCC
Organism: Acinonyx jubatus; assembly: GCF_027475565.1. Classification (NCBI taxonomy): domain Eukaryota; kingdom Metazoa; phylum Chordata; class Mammalia; order Carnivora; family Felidae; genus Acinonyx; species Acinonyx jubatus. The sequence continues at coordinate 42,636,238 of NC_069380.1, forward strand.
TTCTTCTAGAGACCTTAATTGATATCTGAACAATTTCAGCTTCTGTGTTCCTATCACTTATCCTCATTCTGCATTAGATCTAAGCTTGAGAAATCTCCAGTTGTACTCAACTTTACCACAAATAGCAAGTCCGCATTTATGGTACATGTTACAGAAGTTGTTGGCATTTCATCTGGGCACAAGGTAGGGTAACTTACCTAAAGAATTCAGGACACATCACTATTAGTTGCTTTTGTACTATCTCCTAAGTGCTCTGAAGCCAGAAAAACTAAAAAAAAGGTCTTAAGAAAGTCTCTAGGTAAACTCTTTGAGTTCATATTCTACATGATGTGGTAAAAACTGTTAAGAGATAAGGCAACACTTCATATAATTCTGAGACTGACACTGACACATTTTAGTAAGCCAGCTGACAAGCCAGACAAAGAAGTGGGTTAGGCCATACAAAGGACTAAAAAACTAAAGTTTCCTTTGATCAGTATGAAACAGTCATGACAGAAATAAGACAAGGTTTTAGAAACGCCTACATTATATGAGACGTAAAATTACAAGTACCACAATTATATCATGGGGGGCCAGGAATCAATCTAATAACAGGCAGCATCATCTTCCTATCATTTCTGAATATAGTGATTTGAGAAAGTGCTGTTTCACCATTTTACAGACAGTAAAAGTCTGTTTATTTAGGAAAATTTAATTAAAAAATTAAATCTTATTTTAGACCATCATTTTCATTGAAAGTGAAAAAAAAATCCCTGAAAAAAAAAACATACATTTCTCTCTAATGACAGAGGAAAGTTTCCTTCTTTCTATGTTACTATATAATAATCTTGAATTTACTATACATGTACATATGTATAGATTTTTATCTTAGAAATGTTAAAAAATAGGTTGTAAAAGTGTTACACATTTCCAAAAATGTATTTTGTATAATTATTCTGTTCTATAAAACAGAAATGATGTAAGAATATACAGTATTTAAGAAATTATATTCAACCTAGTTTATGAATATTTATAAATGTTATGCATACATCCAAAACCAACTTTGAGAACTGAACTTTTGCTGTGAAACAGAGATTTCTAAGCAGTAACTTGCAGATCATGTGTCATCTATCATCTTCTTGAAGGATATTTTGACATGAAGTTTAATTTGAGTCATCAGTTACCATCTTTAAAAAATCCCACAGTGCTTGTTTTCTACCATCCCTTTTTATCAATTGTCAGAAATGAAACTAAGCCAAAGTGCCTTTATGACCTGCAATTTCAAAAATAATGCTCATCTACCAAACTCAAATATGCATAAGGAGCTTGCTTAAGAAAGAATTTTCATTACTAAATTAAAAGGTAGGTCAACATTTCTTTCTCAGTTAAACTATAAGAATAAACACAATAGCCCTTAGCTATTTCAGACAATGTGGAGAATGTGATGGATAATGTTTTCTAGAGCATGACTAGAAAGGGAAGATGAAAAAAGCTTATATTAAAGGCCAAGAATGATAGTTAAAAGCATTGAGGACAGGCCATAATTTTTGCCTTTGAAAATTAAAGTTTAATTCTAATAAAAGTGACATTGTATTATATTACATGATAAATTAGAATTTATGGATTGTATGTATATAAAAATGGATATATCAAGGAAACACATATTGTTTCAAAAACTCAACCTGGGATGCTTGGGTGGCTCAGTTGGTTAAGCATCCGACTTCAGCTAAGTCACAATCTCCCAGTTCCTGAGTTTGAGCCCTGCATCAGACTCTCTGCTGTCAGCACAGAGCCCACATTGGATCCTCTGTTTCCCTCTCTCTCTGCCTCTTGCTCCCACCTCAAAAATAAACATTTAAAAAAATCAACTTCTATTTGGAATTTTAATTAGGAGTAAGGGAACACTAGATTTGTCAAACAACACACACTATTTCGTAGATGGGGTTTGTATAAGCTAATTTTGAAAGGAGGGGGAAACATATCTTAAACTCAGACATGTTTTATGTTTCTCCAAGTGAGGCTGATATTAGGACATTGCACGAAAGTTTTTATTCTGAACGCATACATAAATGATAATGATCTCATATTAATTTCTGGGAATTTTCTAATAGTTCGGGAATCACTGTATTCCTAAAATAATAAGTTATATAATATCCAACTACACAGTTTTTGATTTATATTAATATAAAAGATTAATGGCCACCATGCCAAGGTAATCAAAATTGTTCTCTTATTTCCATAGTGATGCCCCATTTTTTGAGCATATCAATATAATCCATTCAAGTGGAAAATAAGCCATCAGCAGCAGTAATTTATATTCAGAATTTCTCTAAATTCCAACAGTGAGATACAGACTTCCAAGAAACAAATTAGAGAACACATGAAACATTAAGTTTATCATTTCTTCATCACCACAAACATTATTAAATACCTAGTAACACATGTGGGAATAGGATTTTGAATTTCTATTGCTTGATACAGTTATAGCAACATCATAGAAAACAAAAACAAAAACAAAAACAAAACAAAATCTTTGGATTATAACATGAGACCCACTATCTATCAATGATTCTACTAACCAGCACTATAGTTTATAGTTTATGGTAAATCACTTAATGCCTTGTGGTAGACTATAAATGAACTGGCTCATTTAAAAAAATCTTTATTTTATAGAGAAACTAGGTTTGAATCCCAGCTCTGATACTTATGAGTGCTATTATCTTGAGAAATTTATTTAATCTATATTCTTAGAGTTTTCTCACCTGTGAAACAGAAATAATAAGAGTATTTAACTCATAGCATTGATGTAAATAGTAAATAATACAGCCTACTGGGGTTTCTTTTAAGTGTTGTTTCTATTATTACATGCATTTTCCCCACATTCTTAAGGGTTACTTAAAAAACATTTTTGGTATAAATAATCATGCATTTAAGGCAATTTTCAATGTGCTTGCATAGAAGTAGAACAATGTGTACTTAGTGTTTTTTTTTCTATGTCAGAAAGCCTAGATTATGGAAATGTATAAGTGAACTTTAGAATGTCTAATTAATGTAAGTTCCATTTATTTTTACTTTTTTTGCCCTCCATGACATCCACAGAATGCTGTGCAAATAGTATTCACACTGTGAATAGTTATTACTGCTTATTGTATTGCATTGATTTCAGTTGAATTAAAATTTCTATATAAAGTAGCTGAGGATTAGATTTATGCATTTGGACAAAGGTATACAGGGGTTCTGAAGGTGTTTCTAAGCTAGATAGATAAATTGGATAATATGTAATAAAATTATCTAATACTTGCCTAACTCAGTCACCAACCAGATACAAAAGGCAGACGCCTATTTCAATGGTGTTGACAAAGAGGAATGTAGTGGAAATGGCTGCCATTCTTTGTCTTGCAGAGTTTGGATGAGATTTTCTTAATCTTAATTCTTTGACTATATTTAGCTGGCGATAGATGAGGTGGTAATGACTTATTTTGGACCATGGCTTAACTTTAGTATTGTGGCTGACGCGCTTTAGCTATTTGTGCAAGGGAGACACCGTGTGAATGATTTGATCTCAAAGCATTATATAATAAAGCCTTACCTATGTCACAGCAGCCCCTTGTTTCCTATGTCCTTTTTAAGAATGTGAACCATAGTGCACCATTATTACTGATTAAAAGTTTTTCCACTTTTATATATGCCCTAAAAAGCAGAGGCTAACAATAGTGACTACTGTTTTATAAATCTTAAAATGATTATTTAACTAATGGAAGAAGAATAGGTAAAAATAAAATGTTAAATATTGAATTGCCCGAATAGATCCCTTTTTCTGTACCTGGAGATCAGGACATAGCTTCACCAAATTTCATTTGGAAATGTAAACTACTTAAGATACCAAAACTTGATATATAAAGAGTATGTCAGAACTGATTCTGTAGGTTACCCATGTTTTAACATCAATCTGAATATATTTAGCTATGCTCAAGACATAGTCTTGTTGAGTATGGACACACTCTCTCTTTAGAATTTCACTAAACACTTTTATTTTAAGGGTAATCATTTCCTTGATCATCCATTTCCTGGGAGAGTTCTCCAAATGAGAACATGTGAGATTATTTTAGGTTGACAGTTCTCCAGTGGCATCTTACTTAAACCAGTAATAAGCTCATTAAATCTAAAGATTTCATAGAAACTGTGATAAGAGACACAATCAACTTAAGGGCTTTTTAGGGAAAAAATCATAAAAGTATACTCTAAAACAACTGAGTAAGAGCTATTTGATTGCCACCTTTCCAAGTACTACCAAGTCAGTCTCAGATTGATGGGTAATGAGTAGCAGAAATTCACCAGCCTCACTGCTCATTTCAACAATGTACACCTTGCCTGGAATGCTCTTCATTTCTCTCATCTATCAAAATCCTGTCCACTTATCAAGGCTGAGCTCAATATTTCTTTTCCATAAAAATCTCTCTGAATATGACACCCTTCAATAATTTTCTGCTTTTCTGAATTTCTATGGTGAATTTAGTCTACATGACCTTGTTTAACATTTCACCACAGGGTTTTCTTTTGAAATTCTATTTTTAGTGCCACAATCCTATTTGACATAATTATTGACTAAATACTTCTATTTAGCAGTATATATCAAATTATAGGAGCTTCTCAAGTCTGAAAACATTTTGATCTTTTGTAGGCTGAACTTCCTAGAAAACAAACTCAGAGACTGAGATTATTATGCAGGCAGGACATTTATTAGGAATATATTTATTTTGGGATAAACATCTGTGGGAAATGGGGAGGAGGGTTTGGGGTAAAAAGACAAGTAGTGTTGTGATTTAGTTTCACAATGACCTCATATGACTCCACAGGGAGCTCTGAAACTGGGATGGCTCTTCAGAGATGTTCTACATTGGAACAAAGAAGGCAAGTCTTCAGATGTTCTCACTAAACAGTCATTAGGGATACGACATACAGGGAAGGTGGGTGAGGCAACTCTTTCTAATTAAAAACAATTTATAAAAAGGAATAAAATCTGAGAGTTGCCTGCTGACAGTCTCAGCAACTGGGGAATTAAGTCAGTGTTGAATAGAGATTTAGGTGGCATGTAACAGTATCTATTACATAGCCTTAAATGAAAACTGGAAAATGAAAAAGGAAAAATTAGAAAAGCAACTCAACTGGATGTATCAATTAACAAAAGATGCAGTATCAGGTTAGAGAAAACTACACCAAAGCAAACAAAGGGTATAAAATGAACCTATATTTGTCCCTCTCTGCAAAACAGAACAGTGTGGCAGGGTTATTTTGTTAGAATTCCCCCATGGGATTATGTGAGTTCATTATCTAGACTGTTTTCCAGCCCAACTTCATCTGCCCAGATCTGCCTCTTTTTTTTTCTCTTACTCTTTTTCTCCTAAAGGTACACTAATAAAATTCCTGCTAGCAAATTTGCATTTCAAAATTTAATAGTATACACATGGTTTTCTTAGATCAGAAAATGGAAATATGGCTTTGTTACTTCTTTTGAACTTTCTGGAGCACTTGCATATCTAAAGTACCACTCCAAAATAGCAAAGAAGTTTTAGTATAAAATTACTGCAATGGAGACATAAGATGAAAGGATCTATACTACACCATATATTGCATATCGTATTTAGTAGGAAAGTGAACTTTGGACTGTGAAGTTTTTCCTTAATGCAGTGTCAGCTCCTAATGATAGGGCAATAGAAGGCTACAACCACATGGTACCTGTTTCTAGAGCATAAGCTAGCTGATCACTATCACTTTAATGAAATGTCAAGACTCAGTGATAGGCTGCAGGTAGGAGCCTTAGTGGAGATCTGAGATATTGAGGTGGTGCAATAATGAGCAATGAATCATGAGAGGAAGGTGGTGGAAATGGTAGGTATAAGGAGTGGAAGTAGGTTACAAGTCATCTGAAGAATTTAGAAGGGGAGATGAACACTTAAAAGAGATTTAGCAGCAGAGAGGTCATATTAAAACTTCGAGGGACAGTGTATCAATGGAAAAGAAAGAATTTGATAAAGGGACTAGGAACAGAAAGGATATGAAAAGTTAGTTTTCAGGCATCATGGATACTAAATGATCAGTTAGTAAATACATTAACATAGATATTGGGTGATAGTCTCAACTTAGTTCTAAAATTGTGTAGGGGTGCCTGGGTGGCTCAGTTGGTTGAGCATCCAACTTAAGCTCAAGTCATGATCTCACAGCTTGAGTTTGAGCCCCGCATGGGGCTCTGTGTTGACAGCTAGGAGCCTGGCGCCTTCTTTGGATTCTGTGTCTCCCTCTCTCTCTGCCCTCCCCCGCTCACACTCTGTCTCTCTCTCTCTCAAAAATAAATAAACATTAAAAAAAATTTTTTAATTGTGTGTATGTGTTATGTATGTGTATATTTGCTATGTATTATGAGAAAGTAAAAATCTGGTAAAAAGTAGCAATACTAAATATTTAGTTAGTGTGTACCATATAATTTACTAGACATTAGGTATTCAACAAATAAGCACTAGTTCAACATATATTTATTGAGTGTCTACTATGAGTTAGTGTTCTTAAGGATGAAGATATAGAATGAGCAAAACGGGCCTTCCTGCCCTTATGATATTTACATTTCAGTGGGTAAGTAATAACATTTTGTAGATATGCAATAATTTTCTAAAGTGGCCTGACATAGGGGTGCCTGGGTGGCTCAGCTGTTGAAGCGTCCAACGTTGGCTCAGGTCATAATTTCACTGTTCGTGAGTTCGAGTCCAGTGTTGGGCTTTGTGCTGACAGCTCAGAGCTTAGAGCCTACTTTGGGTTCTGTGTCTCCCTCTTTCTCTGTCCCTCCACCACTCACACTGTGTGTCTGTCTCTCTCCAAAATAAATAAATAATCATAAAAAAAGTGGCTTCACATACCACAAAGGCTATTAAACCTAACTCCATAACTAACATTCCAGGTAAAAATCAATGTGTACCCCTTAGATGAACTCTCATAAGATTTGGAACAAACAATGAAACCGAAGCTATCTTCTGTACTTTTTCAGTTTCTTTTCTTCTGTATGCAAATTGATGGAGAAGTTTTCCTACAGAATTCCAGTTTAAAATTGGATGCTGAGAGGCAATTGCAATAGCAACATAACACTATATATTTTTTGTTCTTGATCTCATGACTAGTGTCATAGGCTCATAGACAATCCAATAATAGTGGATTCCTACATGAGTCTGTTGTTCTCATTTTCCAGGACTCATCCTGGAGACTCAGTTTTGGCTGCTCTTGTAGATATTTGAACAATTTTGTTAATATCTAATTATCTGTACAAAATGTCTTCTTACTCAAAATATCTAGAGTGATTTCTGCTTCCTTTAGTGAACTTGTACTGATAATGTAAGTACATTATCTTATCACTCCAGGTTGGATATTTTCTTTTTACTTTGCTAAATTAATTAGAATGAGTCAATCTACCTGACAATAAAATTACTTCAAATACATAGAAATAATAGTCTGACTTGCTCTGTTAGGTAATTGCAAATAAACATCTTTTTCAGTTTTAACTAGACTCAATTAGTTTCAGTAACAACAAAACAACACTCAAAAATTCTACTCATTATCAGCAGACTTTCTTTTCCAATGCAAACAAGGAATACAACTATCTCACAATTCCTAAGTAAGAGGAATTCTTTCTATTTGATGTTGGCTAAGACATCATGGTAGAGAGTACTTTACATGTGAACATGCTAAAGAATCCTCCCTTCTTCTACTATATTTATGTTTCAATACTGTCTCCATCTTTAACATTATTAATCCTATCTTAATTTATTCCTGGTTCAAATGAATTTCATTTCTCTTTTAACAGTTAAATGTTAATTTGCATGTAACTAGGCTTTATCAGGCTTTTGAACCTTTGTAAATGAATGTGCTGTTTGGCCATAAAATTTTTTAAATTTCTGCATTGTCCAGGCTTCATTATTGAACGTCAGACATGACATTTGCTTATAAAAGATAGCCACAAGCAACTTTCTTATCTGTCTCTGACTCATTTGTTTATATTCCAGGGTAAAGACCTTCCCCATCCTTCCATAGAGATGTGTTTACTTAGAGAATAAAGTCTGTTTCTCTCTGGCTAAAGACCAGCAGATGTGACAAGTTGGTCTATTTAACCTCCAAGTCTTATACTTTCATCATCTTCTGTGGTACAAGCTACACCATCAATTCAAGTACATTTAATGTATATCACATCATCCTATGGAAAACTGGGGCAAGGGGAACAAGTGAAGCTAAGATTATCTGTGAGTAATTAAAGTTCTTCTGATGGAGAGATATTATATTTCCTCTCAGAATAAATGAATAAATGTAGACATGGAAAAACTTAATCATCATGTTTTCATGAAGGCTTAAATTATGATGATTATTTCCCCCCATCAACTCATAAGAATTCAACAGCGTTCCAGAGACTTAAATACCTTTTTACTACTCTTATACTTGATTAACACTTTTTAAAAAATTAACTTCACATGTAACTTAGATGTATTTTCATTACGAAAGGAATATAATATACTAAGACTGGATCTTTAAAAACTCAAAACCACATTTTTGTTTAAACTTGTAACTCTGCCTAGCATGTGTTCTGTGCTATGTGTTATACTGAACATATAAACAAGCATCTCCTACTTGCAACACTTTCCTATAAGACTCTAAAATGATATAAATCTTTCCGGCTACTTTAATATTTATATATACTTTTATTCAATCCTCTGCTTCTCTTGTATTATCTTCTTCAACATGTAATTTGTTTTTCAACAATTTCTCTATCATGTTAATGATGATCATATTTATATACACTGATGGATAATCTCACTTTGTCATGTGAAATTCAGCTACCATTTATATATGAATGAACGATCTCGTTCTTCCTAAACATCCTCTAAGCCACAAATGTCTTAAAACTTTCCATACAGTTCAGAGCATGTTTTGATTAAGATGCCTATGCTACAGATCATCCTTGTGACAAATATATGTTTCAGTTAAATACTGAATTATAGAGAATTTTTTCTTCTTTTCAGATGATGAAGTACAAGAAAAATAGAGGAAACTCTAGTAAACAACAGCAGAATTGAGGATGATTTCTGGTCAAGATGGTGTTTTGAGTTTTATATCTTGGCACGTCTTCTCTGATCATGAACATGTCATGATTACTATAGCTCCTTATTCTGTAGCAGAGGACTAGTTGACCTTGTGACAAGGTATAATTGGAAACAAAATGGCTGGGTTAATTTTCTACATTAGTCCATCTAATACCTCTGTGTATCATCCTCTTTGGTAATTTACTCAGTGCCTATTTTAGGGGTCACACAATCTGTGGATACTACATAGCTAGTGCAGTTTGAGGGCCCAGAAGTTTTTAGGAGGAACAAAGCGTTTTGCAGAATGGATGTGTGCTTTCTTTGGTAGTACAGACTTCTCAATAGCATAATTGGTTTTCAGTTTATCTGCTTCTCGCCTATTAATCATGGGGAGTGACAATGATTAGACATGAGTTTTAAGCATCTAAATTCTACCTATCTTACTCAATTTAATGAATCTACTTGGAATCTAAATGGAACTACTGGCTTTCCCTGGAAGCCTATAATCTTATTCCTGAATCTGTTAGCCATCTCTTAACCTTTTGTATGGTGCTACATAATTTTAATATACTGTTAGTGCTGCTCATACGGTGTTTCTTCTAACTAATTAATTGAGAGAATCATAAGCTGTTGGATTTTCAAACACTTTAAGACTGTAAATTATGGTGTTCTCATTTATCTTAGTTTTTAGACCTCAGGCAGACGTTGTCATTGTAAGAAGAGATGTATTCTCTTTCATGATGGCTTGCTTTGCACACTAGTTATCTGTCATATAAATTCATCTCTTTGGGGAGCTTTGCTAAAACTATAAAGAAGCAAACAACACATATCAATATTCTGAATATTTTCTCTTATTATTCCCCATGCTGAAAATTTGTTGGCTTCAATTTTTGGTATTAAGAGTCAGTTTTACCAAATCTTTTACTTAGCCTAACAAGAATCATTAGCTCTCTAGCCTCTCATATTGAATTTTTGATATTTAACATTTAACTACTAAGCCAACACCAATTTTTTATATGTATATGTGTGTGTGCATATCTGTTTTAGGTTTTGTTAAACATAGACCCTCATTTCCAGGTTAGTTAGGTCATTATACTCGGCAGCATGAAACCAATTCCCTAAGTACAGAACCTCAAGCAAGATAAAAGCTGACATAAATTACAACTGTAGTCAGTTCAGGCTTGGTATGGCAATACTCAGTCATTAAGGACTCATGATGCTTACAGCTTCCTACTAATTCATCTATAGGATATGGCAATCTTCTTCATACATCAAGATGGAGTTGTAGCTATCACATCCACATTCAAAGCAGCAGAATGAAAGAAAGGGCAGTAGAGTAGAGTGTTCGGGTATCATTAAAGGAAATATGCCAGAAAAGGCTTCCTTTGCTTATATCTCACCAGCCAGATTTTAAGGACATGGCCAGACCTAGCTTCCAGAGAGACTGGGAAATGATGTCTTTACCCTGAGTTGTCATATACCCAGGTAAAATTATATTGCTGAGGAAAAGGAAGAGAATGCATATTAGGAGACTGTTAATAGTCTCTGCTAAACCTAGAGAAGAGATCATTCCAAACTCATACAAATCCTTTTTAAAATAGAGAAGATGAAAACCTGCTCAAATTTCTCTTTTGGGCTAATAAAAATTTTTATAACCAAACCCAGATATTGACACTATAAGAAAATGAAACATAAACCAATCTAACCAAATGCAGTGCAAAAAAAAAAAACCTGCTAAATAAAATACTAACACAAACAGATACACACATACACACACACCAATAATGTATTTATTTTTGTAATTCATATTGAAGATGGTTCAACAATTGAAAAGAGGAAATTCCTTAAAAGACCATTTTAATAGGTGAAAGGAGAAAAATATACGATTATTTTAATAGATGGGAAAAACACTAAATACAATTTAAAGGATATTTAGTTAGTAAATCAATATCTATATATCATAGGTCAACTTTATATCATGAAATCACAATTTTAGGCACTACATATGGTAAACATAGAAGAGAATCTCCCTGATAACTTGGAGCTTAAATTATAGAAAAAAACTCTCAGGATAATTAGAATAAAATATAATTGCTTAATTTGCCAGATTATCAAAAAACATCTGGTAAGAGGTTAATCTCCAAAATATAAAGAACTCCTACAACTTGGTAGCACAAAACATTTAATAAGCTGATTAAAAAATGAACTAAGGACAGAAATACACATTTTTCCAAAGCAGACGTACAAATGCCCAAAAAGGATATAAAAAAATGCTCAAGGTGACTAATCATTAGGGAAATGCAAATCAAAACCACAATGAGATATCACCTTAAATTTGTCAGGATGGCTAACAACAACAACAACAACAACAATAGATTCCAAGTTTTGGCTAGAATGTGGAGAAACTAGAACCCCACAAATGCTACTGCTGGAATGTAAAATGGTGTGGCCATTATGAAAACCAGTATGGAGATTCCTTAAAAAATTAAAAACTTAACTAGCATAAGCTTCAGCAATCCCACTTCTCATTACTCATCCAAAAGAATTAAAATCCAATTGGGAGGGAGCCAAGATGGTGGAACAGCATGGAAGTTTTTGTGTGTCTCACCTCCACAAAATACAGCCAGACCAACACTAAACTATCCTGCACACATAGAAAACTGATCTGAGGATTAACACAACATCTGCACAACCCGAACCACAGAATTCAGCAGGTACGCAGCACAGAGAAGTGAATTTGGGGAGAGAAGCTGCAAAGGGCAGGGAGGTACTTTGGCGGGAAGAAAGAGGACGGAGATGGTGGGGAGAATACGGGAAAAGCACCCCTCCCCAAAAATAGCTGGAGAGAAAGTGGAAAATTGGAAACAGCTGCAGGGAATAAACTAAAAAGGGAGAAAGGATAAAGGAGAAAGGAGAAAGGAGAAAGGAGAGGGGTTAAATTCCATTAAGACTGTAAACAGGGCAAGCACAGAGTCTGCAACTCTGCAGCTCGATACCTGGCTGTGATCTGGTGGGAAGGGTGAATCCCCAGGAGCAGAGTGGGGTCCAGGAGGTTCTCAGGCCACATGGGGAGAAGCGGTTCCGCTGCTGGAAGGACATTTGGTACAGACTGTGAGGCCAACTGGTCCCAGGAGACCCCAAAGACCGGCCACAGCCACATTCACTGGCGCCGGAACAAGGTCTTTAAGGGTGAAGACTGGTGCCAGATGTGTGTGTGGTGATTTTCCATAATCCCTGAGGTGTTGCTGCTACACTGTATCACAAGCTTTTTCTGGGACGGGCTCACACCTGGCTGTAGTCTCTTGGCATCTGCAGCAGCATGGTCCTGTGAATGTTGCTGGGTCCGGCCAGCATTTGGCCATTGCTCAGTGAGACCCTCCGCAGAGCAGAGGAACAGGTCAAAGCTGAAGTCCCTCAGAAGTAAGGGGCCAGGGAAAACATCCACATCTGAGACAAAACTCAGGAGAGGTACTACCTGGGGCTTTGTCATGGACAGTGTAAAAGTGGGGAGTGGATGAAAGCTGAAAAGGGAGGACAGGTGCATGATTGCTGATCGTGGAGAACAGAGTTCTGATACTAGAGACTGGGTAGCTGGGTGACACCATTTTCACCACTCCTGCGCATGTGCATATGCACCTACAAGCACTACAACAATCCACCCCAATAAGCTAAGCAGTGCCAGCTAGTGGAGGACAGAGCCATTACACTAAGCCCTGCCCAACTGGGCCAACCTCGCTCTTCAAGAACAGAAGTCTAACCACCTGCTTAGTTTATGGACTATAAAGCACTTCATAGTCTGACTTCTAGGGGAAAACGAAGTAATTTCAGTCATATTACAGTCTGTTTGCAGGTCCCTCTATTCCATTTTCTTTTTTTTTTCTTTTTTTCTTCTGTTTTTCATTTCTTTTCTTTTTCTTGAATACAGAAAGAGAAAAAATTCATTTTTAATTTCAATTTTTATTAAAAATATTTTTCTTTAATTTTTTACTATAGTTTTTAGTTTTGTAAATGTTTTCAAATTCTATTTTACTTCCATCATTTTGTTTTAGACTACTTCAGTGTATTCACTTTTTCAAATTTTCAAACTATTTCTTGTTGTTTTTTCTATCTTTTTAATTTCTTTTATTGTTCTTGAATACAGAAAGAGAAAAAATTCATTTTTATTTTTAATTTTTATTAAAATATTTTTCTTTAATTTTTTTCTATATATTCTTTACTTTTGTGTAAATTTTCTCAAATTATATTTTACTTCCATCATTTCATTATAGTCTACTTCAGGGTATTCATTTTTTCAAACTTTCAAAAAATTTCCTTTTTTTTCTTTCTTTTTTTCTCCCATTTTTTCTCTATTCTATATAGCCACTTTCAACACCCAAACCAAAACACACCTAGGATCCAGCATCATTTATTCCATTTTTTTTGTTTGTGTGTTTTTAATTTTAATTTTTTTTAATTTTAATTGTTTCAATTTTATTTTTTTCAACCTCATTAATTCATTTACTCCCTTCAAAATGACAAAACAAAGGAATTCACTGGAAAAGAAAGAGCAGGAAGAAACGACAGCCAGGGACTTAACCAACACAGATACAAGCAAGATGTCTGAACCAGAATTTAGAATCACGATAATAAGAATAATAGCTGGAGTTGAACATAGATTAGAATCCCTTTCTGCAGAGATAAAAGAAGTAAAAACTAGTCAGGATGAAAAAAAAATGCTATAACTGAGCTGCAATTATTAATGGACGCCACAGTGGCAAGGATGGATGAGGGAGAAAGGAGAATTAATGATATAGAGGACAAACTTATGGAGAATAATGAAGCAGAAAAAAAGAGGGAGATTAAGGCAAAAGAGCATGATTTAAGATTTAGAGAAATCAGTGACTCATTAAAAAAGGAACAACATCAGAATCATAGGGGTCCCAGAAGAGGAAGAGAGAGGAGAGAAATAGGGGTAGAAGGGTTATGTGAGCAAATCATAGCAGAAAACTTTCCTAACCGGGAAAAAGACACAGACATCAAAATTCAGGAAGCACAGAGGACTCCCATTAGACTCAACACAAGCAGACCATCAACAAGGCATATCATAGTCAAATTCACAAAATACCCAGGCAAAGAGAGAATCATGAAAGCAGCAAGGGAAGACAGATCAGGTTTATAGGAGACCTATCCACAAACTTGGCAGGGCAGAAAGGAGTGGCGGGATATATTCAATGTGCTGAATCAGAAAAATATGCAGCCAAGAATTCTTTATCCAGCAAGGCTGTCATTCAAAATAGAAGGAGAGATAAATAGATTCCCAGACAAACAAAAATTAAAGGAATTTGTGACCACTAAATAAGCCCTGCAAGAAATTTTAAGGGGGACTCTCTGAGGGGAGAAAAAAATGAAAATATAAATACATACATACATACATACCAAAAGCAACAAAGATTAGAAAGGACCAGAGAACACTACCAGAAACTCCAACTCTACAAGCAACAAAATGGCAATAAATTCAAATCTTTGAGTACTCACTATAAATGTCAATGGACTCAATGCTCCAAACAAAAGACATAGGGTAACAGAATGGAGAAGAAAACAATATCCATCTATATGCTGTTTACAAGACACCCACTTTAGACCTAAAGACACCATCAAATTGAAAGTAAGGGGATGGAGAACCATCTATCATGCTAATGGCCAACAAAAGAAAGCTGGAGTTGGGGCACCTGGGTGGCGCAGTCGGTTAAGCGTCCAACTTCAGCCAGGTCATGATCTCGCGGTCCGGGAGTTCGAGCCCCGCGTCAGGCTCTGGGCTGATGGCTTGGAGCCTGGAGCCTGTTTCCAATTCTGTGTCTCCCTCTCTCTCTGCCCCTCCCCCGTTCATGCTCTGTCTCTCTCTGTCCCAAAATTAAAAAAAAAAAAAAAAAAGTTGAAAAAAAAAGAAAGCTGGAGTTGCCATACTTATATCAGACAACCTATACTTTAAAATAAAGACTGTATCAAGAGATGAAGAAGGGCATTATATCATAATTAAGGGGTCTATCCACCAAGAAGACCTAACAATTGTAAACATTTATGTGCCAAATGTGGAGCACCCAAATATATAAATCTATTAATCATAAACATAAAGAAATTCATTGATAGTAATACCATAATAGTAGGAGACTTCAACACCCCACTCACAACAATGGACAGATCACCTAATCAAAAAATCAACAAGGAAACAATGGCTTTGAATGACACATTGGACCAGATGGGCTTAACAGATATATTCAGAACATTTCATCCTAAAGCAGAATATACATTCTTCTCCAGTGCACATGGAATGTTCTCCAGAATAGACTGCATACTGGGACACAAATCAGCCCTCAGCAATTACAAAAAGATGGAGATCATACCGTGCATATTTTCAGACCACAACTCTATGAAACTCAAAGTCAATCACAAGAAAAAATTTGGAAAGGTAACAAATACTTGGAGACTGAAGAACATCCTACTAAGGAATGAATGTGCTAACCAAGCAGTTAAAGAGGAAATTAAAAAGTATATGGAAGCCAATGAAAATGATAACACCACAACCCAAAACCTCTGGGATGCAGCAAAGGCAGTCATAAGAGGAAAGTATATAGCAATCCAGGCCTGCCTAAAGAAGTAAGAAAGATCTCAGATACACAACCTAACGTTACGCCTTAAAGAGCTGGAAAAAGAACAGCAAATAATACCTAAAACCAGCAGAAGATAGGAAATAATAAAGATTAGAGCAGAAATTAATGCTATTGAAACCAAGAAAATAGTAGAACAGATCAATGAAACCAGAAGCCGGTTCTTTGAAAGATATAACAAAACTGATAAACCATTAGCCAGTTGGATAAAAAAGTAAAAGGAAAGGACCCAAATAAATAAAATCAAGAATGAAAGAGGAAAGATCACAACCAACACAACAGAAATAAAAACAATAATAAGAGAATATTATGAGCAATTATATGCCAAAAATGGGCAATCTGGAAGAAATGGACAAATGCCTAGAAACATATACACCACCAAAACTGAAACAGGAAGAAAGAGAAAATTTGAACAGATCCTTAACCAGTAAGGAAATTGAATTAGTAATCAAAAATCTCCCAAAAAACAAGAATCCAGGGCCAGATGGCTTTCCAGGGGAATTCTACCAAACATTTAAGGAAGAGTTAACACCTATTCTCTTGAAGCTGTTCCAAAAAATAGAAATGGAAGCAAAACTTCCAAACTCTTTCTATGAAGCCAGCATTACCTTGATTCCAAAACCAGACAGAGACCCCACTAGAAAGGAGAACTATAGACCAATTTCCCTGATGAACATGGATGCAAAAATCCTCAACAAGATATTAGCCAACCTGTTCCAACAATACATTAAAACAGTTATTCACCACGACCAAGTGGAATTTATACCTGGGATGCAGGGCTGGTTCAACATCCACAAAACAATTAATGTGATTCATCACATCAATAAAAGGAAGGACAAGAACCATATGATCCTTTCAATGGATGGAGAGAAAGCATTTGACAAAGTACAACATCCTTTCTTGATAAAAACCCTCAAGAAAGTAGGGATAGAAGGATCATACCTCGAGATCATAAAAGCCATATATGAACAACCCAACGCTAATATCATCCCCAATGGGGAAAAACTGAGAACTTCCCCCTAAGGTCAGGAACAAGACAGGGATGTCCACTCTTGCCACTGTTATTCAACACAGTATTGGAAATCTTAGCCTCTGCAATCAGAACACAAAGAAATAAAAGTCATCCAAATTGGCCAGGAGGAGGTGAAAGTTTCACTCTTCGCAGATGATATGATACTCTATAAAGAAAACCCAAAGATTCCACCAAAAAACTGCTAGAACTGACTCATGAAGGGTATAAAATCAATGCACAGAAATTGGTTGCATTCCTATACACCAACAATGAAGCAACAGAAAGAGAAATCAAGGAATAAATCCCATTTACAGTTACACAAAAAACCATAAAATACCTAGGAATAAATCTAACTCAAGAGGTGAAAAATCTATACACTGAAAACTATAGAAAGCTTATCAAAGAAATTGAAGAAGACACAATGAAATGGAAAAAGATTCCATGCTCCTGGATAGGAAGAACAAATATTGTTAAGATGTTGATACTACTCAAAGCAATCTACATACTCAATGCAATCCCTATCAAAATAACACTAACATTCTTCACAGAGCTAGAACAAATAACCCTAAAATTTGTATGGAACCAGAAAAGACCCCGAATAGCCAATGCAATCTTGAAAAAGAAAAGCAAAGCAGGAGGTATCACAATCCCGGACTTCAAGCTATACAACAAGGCTGTAATCATCAAGACAGTATGGTACTGGCACAAGAACAGACACTCAGATCAATGGAACAGGACAGAGAACCCAAAAATGGACCCACAAATGTATGGCCAACAAATCTCTGACAAAGCAGGAAAGAACATCCCATGGAATAAAGGCAGTCTCTTCAGCAAGTGGTACTGGGAAGACTGGACAGCGACATGCAGAGGAATGGACCTGGACCACTTTCTTACACCACACACAAAAATAAACTCAAAATGGATGAAAGACCTCAATGAAAGACAAGAAGACATCAAAATCCTTGAGGAAAAACCAGGCAAAAACCTCTTTGATCTTGGCCACAGCAACTTCTTACTCAACACTCTCCGGAGGCAAGGGAAACAAAAGCAAAAATGAATTACTGGGACCTCATCAAAATAAAAACCTGCACAGCAAAGGAAACAATCAACAAAACTAAAAGGCAACCAACAGAATGGGAGAAGATATTTGCAAATGACATATCAGATAAAGAGTTAGTATCCAAAATCTATAAAGAGTCTATCAAGCTCAACACCCCAAAAGCAAATAATCCAGTGAAGAAATGGGCAAAAGACATGAACAGACACTTCTCCAAAGAAGACATCCAGATGGCCAACTGACACCTGAAAAAAATGTTCAACTTCACTCATCATCAGGGAAATACAAATCAAAACCACAATGAGATACCACCTCACACCTGTCAGAATGGCTAACATCAACAACTCAGGCAACAACAGATATTGGTGAGGGTGCGGAGAAAGGATCTCTTTTGCATTTTTGGTGGCAATGCAGGCTGGTGCAGCCACTCTGGAAAACAGTATGGAGGTTCCTCAAAAAACTAAAAATAGAATTACCCTAGACCCAGCAATTGCACTACTAGGCATTTATCCAAGGGATACAAGTGTGCTGTTTCGAAGGGACACATGTACCCCCATGTTTATAGCAGCACTATCAACAATAGCCAAAGTATGGAAAGAGCCCAAATGTCCATCAATGGATGAATGGATAAAGAAGATATGGTATATATAAACAATGGAGTATTACTCGGCAATCAAAAAGAATGAAATCTTGCCATTTGCAACTACGTGGATGGAACTGGAGGGTATTATGCTAAGTGAGACTAGTCAGTCAGAGAAAGACAAAAATCATATGACTTCACTCATATGAGGACTTAAGAGACAAAACAGATAAACATAAGGGAGGGATACAAAAATAATGTAAAAACAGGGTGGGGGACAAAACATAAGAGACTCAGGAGAACAAACTGAGGGTTACGGGAGGAGTTGCGGGGGGGGGATGGGATAAATGGTTAAGGAGCACTAAGGAATCTACTCCTGAAATCATTGTTGCACTATATGCTAACTAATTTGGATGCATATTAAAAATAAATACATAATGAATTAAAAAAAATTAAAATCCAGATCTTAAAGAGATATATGTATACCTATGTTCACTGAACCACTATTCACAATAGCAAGATGTGGAAACAATCTAAATGCTTATCAACAGATAAATGGCTAAAGAATGCGGTATACACATAACAGAACATTATTCAGCCCTAAAAAAGAAAATCCTATAATACATGACATCATTGAGGACATTAAAATAAACCTGTCCACAGAATAAAAAATACTGCATGATTTCACTTATATGAGATTATTAAAATAGTTAAATCCATAGAATAAAAGAGTAGAATGGTGGTTTTCCAGGGAATAAGTCAGGGGGACCTGGAAGATTACCAATGGACATAAAGTTTCAGTAAAGCAAGATAAAATAAGCCCTGGAGATCTTGAACACAATTGTACCTGTTGTCAACTATAATGTACACGTAAAAAACTGCTAATGGGGTAGGTCTTATGTGAAGTGCTCTTAGCACAGTAAGTTTTTTTTAAAAAGTAGACTAGTCATAATACTTAATGATGACACTTAATAGGCTTTCGCATCAAAATACTGAAAAGGTATGCATGGTTCTATTATTGCTATTTTACATATTATTAACGATGTCTAGGTGAGTAAAATGAGAAAAAAAATGACCTGAGGAATACCTTTTAGGAAGGAAAAGATCAAAGATCCTTTTCCTCTTATGAAATGGAGACAGAAGAGTTGCATGTGAGGACTAAAACATGATTGTCCCCAAATATTTTCCAACGAAGGCTACTAGAAAGCATGAGTCAATGAATATATCAAAGAGGGTCCTTTCGAATCCATGGAGGAAGACTGGATTATTTAATATATGATAGTGATACAATCAGTTTTTTTACAGAAAAAAAAATTAGATATATGCCCTATACAATTGGAAACTGCCTTAAATATGAAGATCAAATCTTTGAAACTGATATAAATTATAGAAGACTACCTTATGTCCCCAATAAAATTATAGAGAACAACACAGCTTACTAAGGTGAGAATGGATTAACTTAAATACAATAATTTAAAATTTTCTTTACAAAATGTCATCATAAGGAAAGTAAAATTATATGCCTCAGAATGGAACAAATTATTTTGCCAAATATTAACACAAGCAAAAAAAAAAACAAACTAAACAACAAAAAAACAAGAAAAAAGAAAAAGAAATTGAATAAAGGAAATGAACAAATGATTCTTTTATATGAGAAGATGCTCAGCCTCATTAAACAATTAGGAAAATGCAAATCAAAACCTTGAGAAATCATTTTATATGAGACCTTTAGCAATCTCTAGCAATACTTAAACTGTATAATAAATCTAAGTTTTTGAGATATGCTTAGATGACACTAGTGGAATTCAGAATTTGTACAAATTTTTTGGATGGGAAACTGGAAATTGATAATACTGAAAGATAATGAACCACCTTATCTACTTGAATAAAGATCCTAAAGAGAAATTCTCACACATTCATCATCAGACCATTGTTTGTTGAAACAAAATAACTTAGTACAATAGGAAAATTGACAAATAAAGTATATATTTTACAGGAAATCATATACAGAATTTAAGTGATATACAAAGTATATCAGAAGAGATAAATTCCAAAAACATGATGTTGAATTGAAAATTACACTAGGGAATGATAGGTATTCTGCAAAATATAATTACTTTAAAAAAATTCAGTGGGACACCTGGGTGGCTCAGTTGGTTAAGTGTCTGACTCTTGGTTTCGGCTCAGGTCATGGATTTCTTGCTTTGTGTGAGGTTGAGCCCTGCATCAGGCTCTCTGCTGACAGCTTGGAGCCTGCTTGGGAGTCTGCTTGGGATTCTCTCTCTCTCTTTCTCTCAAAAAATAAATAAATAAACTTAATAAAAAAATTCGGAAGTAGAAATAGTATAAAGACATGCAAAGAAATGTTAAATATCAAATTTACTCTAGTGATTA
The DNA here is from genome assembly GCF_027475565.1 of Acinonyx jubatus. Classification (NCBI taxonomy): domain Eukaryota; kingdom Metazoa; phylum Chordata; class Mammalia; order Carnivora; family Felidae; genus Acinonyx; species Acinonyx jubatus. Next base: position 42,657,017 of record NC_069380.1, read on the forward strand.
GCTAAAGAAAGAAAAAGGAGAGGATAATGCTTGACTGCTTCTATTACCTTGTATAAAAAATACTAGAAAGGAAGATACTGGATATCATGGTTATTTTTCTTCTCTTGGAGATTATTTTAATGAAGATAATTTCAGCAGAAAACAATAATTACAGTATTAAGATAGCCAATTAGTTACTATGCATTTGCTGTGATATAAAGGTCTCTAAAAGCACTAAATACTTGCTTCCAGTTAATTTTAAAGATCTTTGGTTCATTGTTACAATTTAATTTCTAAACTAATTTCCATGCTAATTAAAACCTTTAGTACCTACACTGGAGGATCCTATCAAAAGTAACTTAATTTTTTATGAATCTGGAAAATAAATCTAGCCTTTAAAAGATCTGAAGTAATAAAATGTGATATTTGGGAAGCACTGGATTACAATGATAAGAATAGTTTTCTCGTAAGCAACTTTTTCATTTTACCCTTTCCCCTTAAGTAAAATTAATTATCAAGAGACTGTTAAACCACATGTGAATTTATAAGAACAAATATTTGGAAACAAGCCCTTGTGATCTTTCCTTATTTTCCAAGTAATCATAAGTCCTTTTTCAAAGGAGATATTTAAGATCAGTTTCAAATTCCCATACAAAAAAGATGTTAAATGATTTGTATCTAAACGGTATTCATCAAACAGCTGCATTATTCCATATTCTGCTGGAATTTGAGGCTAAAAACAGGTGAAAAGGTGCAGTCCCTGTTTTCAGGCACTCAAATAAGATTAATTTATTTGACTGATATTGATAATAGCATAATCAAGGAAATACAAAAGAATATATTCTATAACTCTTAACAAAATCAAATCTGTTCTAGTATAACTATATGATTCAAACCATCAGTCTTGGGCTCTGTCACACACTAATTATTTGACCTTGAAAAATATATAACTCTTTTAAGCCTTGATTTCTTCATTGGTAAAATGAAACTAATAATACCTCATAGGATTATTAGAATGAAATGATATGATCTATTATTATACTATAGTACATAGTACAATGCTTGGAACAACAGCAACACTCTTAATTATTGTTACTAGGTTTGCAATTCAGAATTTTAACATGTCAGCAAGATTACTTTTAATAAGATTATTTTTATGCAATACATTATAGGTTGATTATTTAAATGAGAGCTTAATTTGTGAATATATCTCTTATCTTTAATTATTTGTAAAAAATCTAAGTTAAAATATGCAGTTCATCCCACCAACATGGTCTTCATAAATGAGCTGCATTTTGAATTAAGCTCTCAGCCAACTGCAGTTTTAAAATAACATATTGTGAAATATGTGTCATATATGTGGAAAAAATCCAGTTCTATTATTTACATTGAAATAAAAAGAAGATCAAAAAGGATAAATAGCACAGAAAATGACCCATTGGCAGTGTTCTAAAAAAGAAACTTGCACCAATTTAACAAAAATAGTATCAGTTATAGGCACACTTTTGTTATAATTAAATATTTGATTATCAAGCTTCAAATTTGATATTACCATATAAGCATTTATGTAAGACAGTAAGCTAAAGAGTAAAACATGAAAAAAATAAGAAGAAAGTTAGTTATGAATCACAGCAAAACTGGCAAAGAATCTCAAACTGTGAAACAGCATTATTCACCACTAGGAATACCATGAGTCTTAGAAAAGAGGACTGATTAAAATGTCTTGTTATACAGTACCTTGCATATCCTTTTGTGTAGTACAGTTGCCTTTGTAAATCTTTTAACCCTGGGACACCTGGGCTGCATATGTATTCATTTATGAATGTAATAAATTTCTTTAAGTGACTCCTGTGTACCTGACATTCCAGTAGATGACTTCATAGATTCTTAGGTTTATTTTGAATCTTATAGAACTGCTACAGTTCTTAATGCATAGTAGATACTCAGCAAAAACTTGTGATTGGTCAATAAATGAATAAAGGCAATAGGTACTAGCTGGTTTAGACTGGGGGGGGAAATAAATAAATTTTTAAAAAGCCAACACTGCTACATTAGGTTAATTAGCAGCCAAAATCAGTTTAGGGTAGATAACTTGAAATAAAATCATAGTAACTATGCCAGTAAAAAATAAAGATATGAAAAGAATATGAAAAAATCAACTATGTAGATTAAAAGACCAAAATAGGCCATTACAACTCTTTTGCCTCTTGTGAATAATGTTCTAGTGAACATTTGTGCACAAGGTTTCCACTGGCACTTTTATTTCTCTTGAGCAGATACCTAGGAATATATTTGTTGAATAATATGGTAACTCTACATTTAATATTTTGAGAAATTGCCAAGCTGTTTTCCAAAGTGTCTACACCATTTCATATTCCCACCAGCAACATATGAGACTTCTAATTTTTCCACATTCTCCTCAACACTTATTGCCTTTTTTAAAAAATAGCTATTTTGATGGGTCTGAATAAGTATCTAATTATAGTTTTAATATGTATTTCAAAATGTCCATCAACTGATAAACAAATAAAATGGTGCATATCCATGTAATGGGAATATATCCAGCAATAAAGAAAAAAAATGAAGGTATATGTGCTACAATATGGATGAACCTCAAAGAATTACACTAAGTGAAAGAAGCCAATCACAAAAGACCACATATTATATGATTCTATTTGTATCAAACATCCAAATAAGCAAATCTAGGTAGCAAGGAATAGGTAGTGGTTACCTAGGGTTGGGGGACTGGGTAGGTACAGATGAGAGGGAACAAGGAGTGACTGTTAAAGGGTACAAATTCTGGTTTTGGCATGATGAACTGTTCTAAAATTAGATTATGGTGGTGCCTAAAACCATAAAAGTCATAAAAACCATGAAACCAAATGGTAATGGCTAAAAGCCACAAAAACCAAGATTTAACTATAAAGAACAAATAAGGTTACTGGAAGGGAGTTGGGTGGGAGTATGGGTGAAATAGGTGTTGAAGATTAAGGTGTGTACTCGTCGTGGGTGATTTATGGAAATGTTAAATCGCTGTATTGTATCAAACTAATTTAACACTGTATGTTAACTATACTGAAATTAAAATTAAAAAAAAAACATAAATAACAACCATATGGTGATATACTAAAAACCTTTGAATTGTTAATTTTAAGAAGATGACCTTTCTGGTATGTAAGTCATATACTAATAAAATCTATAAAATATGAATTTTAAAATTTAAATAAAATTTAAATAAAATTAAATAATTAAAATTATAAATTATTTCAACAATTAGTTTTGTGGATATTACATTCTGTGTTTCAAAGTTCGTGAGTAATTCAATCCTTTACTCACCAAATATGACTGAGAACGTTTAATGTGTCAGGTACTATGGCATATATTAGAACAACAGTAATGAAATAGAAAAACATTTTCCTGTCATTATGCAGCTTAGAAATTCTTAACACCTCTGCAAACATCACTGATTATTATGTCTAAGCAGAAGAACCCTTTCTTCAAAGGAACTTTTGTGTATGGACATGTAATAGAAGTGCTATTCTTATTGAATCAAGGGAACCTTACCCATTCATCTTGCTCCAAGCCACCTTTATGCGCTATGTGAAACCTTTTGATTTTTTTAAAATTTATGACACAAGTGAAAATTAGTACACTTTCATATAATTTTTGGTCCAGTTTTATCTAAAAATGTATAATATCCCAAAGATAGATAATGCCATTGTAATTATAAATAAGCTTTATAATTCTTCAATTTGTTCTCTTATGATTTAGATTTAAAAAAAAAAAAGTAATGTTTATTTATTTTTGAGAGAGAGAGAGACAGACAGAGTGTGAATGAGGGAGGGGCAGAGAGAGAGGGAGACACAGAATCTGAAGCAGGCTCCAGGCCCTGAGCTGTCAGCACAGAGCCTGACGTGGGGCTCGAACTCAGGAACCATGAGATCATGACCTGTGCTGAAGCTGGATGCTTAACCAACTGAGCCACCTAGGCACCCCTCTTATGATTTACATTTTAAATGTAATTCAGGACGTCTGCTGATATCAAATTATGTAATTCTGAGGAAAACTTAAAGAGCAGATTAATAATTTAAAAACTCCTCTGACAATTTTAGAAAGCTTTATAGGCCAACGAAGAAATACTAGGCAGGATCTAGAAGATAGAAACCCAGAGGAATGAGCTCTGATTTGCAGGGGGATTTTTACACTACACATATCAGCAAATTTTCAAAGAGGCAACTGAAAAACAGAGATGCTGAGTAGGGCTTTCAATATTAACATAGGTTAGGAGGAAATGCCAAAGAAAGGCCAAATAACTTTTACTTCCCTATGACTCCCTTGTTGCTCCAACTCCCCTCACCATAGGTATATTCATACAATTGCAGTTTTAACCTTGAAAAGTTACACTCTGGAGGTGACAGTATATGGAAAATGAACTAGCTTTTCAGGAACTGAGAGTGAGGTTTAAATTTTTTTAATTTGTACATTAAATTGATTCAGTATTGTTAGAGCCCTACGATGCCTTTCCGAAAGCAAACATACATCTTTGGAGTGACAGAGTCTGGTCTTGGGTTCCCAAATATATCTAGATTCATTGATTTTAAGATGACTGTTTACATCCTCAAGAAAATAAATGACTAGTTTGAGATTTTCTTTAGTAAACTGAAATCTGTGCTATACAACCAAATGTACATTCCAGAACTGAGAAATACTTTAATTGGAATAAAAATCTCAACGGATGTGTTTAACAGCAGAAGGTGGGCAGTGGAGGTGGAGTGTATTAGTAAGACTTGTCAACTGAAAATCAGGTTAATAGGTGAACTGAATTATAGAGAGACAAAAGGATGGAAAATAAGAGAAATAGATGTTGCTATTAAGAGTGAAAAGATTTAATGTGTGTAGCTGAAAGTCCAGAAGAAATTTTTTGTTCCTAGCCATGCTTATAACTTAATTAGTGTCTGTTTTAAATGAACCATGTTAAATTACTTAAAACAACTCTCTCTCTCTCTATTTTTTTTTTTTTGTTAATGTTTTATTTATTTTTAAGACAGAGAGAGACAGAGCATGAGTGGGGATGGGGCAGAGAGATTCAGACACAGAATCTGAAGCAGGCTCCAGGCTCTGGGCTGTCAGCACAGAGCCCGACGCGGGGCTCAAACTCACAAACTGTGAGATCATGACCTGGGCCAAAGTCGGACGCTCAACGGACTGAGCCACCTGGGCGCCCTTCTCTCTCTTTTTTTAATGTTTATCCATTTATTTTGAGGGAGAGAGAAAAAGCACCAGTGGTGGAGGGCAGAGAGACAGGGAGACAGAGAGAATCCCAAATAGGCTTTTCGCTGTCAGTATGAGCCTGAGGACATGGGACTCGATCTTACAACTGTGAGACCATGACGTGAGCTGAAATCAAGAGTTAGATACTCAACCACCTGAGACACTCAGGCACCCCTACAAACTCTCTCTTTTAAGTCTGATATATTCTTTACCTTGAGTTGCCTTGTATTCTTTTAAAGAACAAAGGAAAGATAGATCTTGTCTGTTGAATGAACTAGGAGAAACCATGATTATTTACTATTCCTGGCTTAGCTCAGTGATAGGCACAGCCAGGCTAATTGTGTCCATTCCAGGAGAGTCTTCCCTGAAGCTTTCCCTAAAAGGCAGGGAAGTTTCTATGTTTACGGACATTCAAATCTTGAGTGCTCAACAAGCAAGTATTAACTGCTTTGTATCATTTTCATTCTCTCCTATCTCAAATATGATCCAATACATTGCTTCAGTCTTTCAGTTTAAAATTTGATTCCTATAGCTTTTGATTTCAAACTTTTGGATGGAATGGGAATAGGAAAGCCTACGGGTTGTTATTTTTGTTAGTTGGTTGGTGGCTTTTGTCTTTTCTTGTTGTGGTTGTTCTCAGTCTTTCTCTTTGATTATAGCTTTGTGTATCCATAGCAAATCTTCTGAGATACAGTGCTTCCAGCTCAATGTGGCTACTGACAGTTCTCCTTCATTTTGTCCTATAGCATCCCTCTCTGTCCAAACTAGCATCATGGACAGAAACTGTACAACGTCAGTGGAATCACAGAACAAAACAACTTATAGCTCTCTAAAATCAAAACTTCATTCATTTAAAAACCATTTCTCAAGTTTCCAGATGTTATAAATCAAATTCTTAAAATTGATATAAAAATGCAAAAAAGATATATTGTCTACTTCCAAGCCAAATACAGCCCAGTATAGCCAAACAGTAAGTAAATAAATTGTTATGGTACAATAAAATGTTTTCTTTGGATTAGATAATGGACAGGATACCACAGAAATACATTTGAAAGTCACCTTTCATCTTTAATCCTAAAAGTATAGGAGCACTACTGTGTATGTTGGTGTTTCATGTTCTTCCAGGGAGTATTAGGAAAAAATGAAAGCTTGTCAATAAACATCTCCCTCCCCACCCCTTACCTCTTTTTCCTTCCAGGACATCTAAAGGAGTAAAATTATCTTTCACTTTTGCTACATCTAAGATGATTTAATCACTGAAATCCTAGAAATGCAAATCTTTGTTGTAAGCTCTGATGTCCAACTACTACACAGAGTCAGTCTATAGTCACTATCTTTTATATGACATCCTGTCCTGGGAGTGGCAGTAGCCAATGTTTACTTTGGAACATTTTCATTACAGTAGCAAATTGGCATACAACCAAGGAAAATGACAATTTCTGTGGAACAAAATATGTGGATTGTGGGGAGGTGGAGGAGGAGGATATACAGCAGATGGGGGTAATGAGACTTATTACATAAAGTTCCTGCTACTAATCAGCTCCATAATGGATCTGAGGCAGTGAAGGTTTTCAGGGGCTAGTGGCCTGCTCCTAATGATTCTTTGGCTGAAAACCTGACCTTCATTTTAATAGAACTGTATAAATACCAACTTTATCCCTTTCTTGGGAATTTCACCAAGTTGTTTTAACGAGAGAAGGCTTCTAATATTAAATGAGGTTGTCTGGGGAAAGATTAGAGATTATTATTCACATTCAGTCTTAACGAGGTAGCTAAACATTGTGTCACCATTTAAAGGTGAAGCATGCTGTTTTGTTATTGCTGATTGATGGGTCTAGGATTCTGAAAGCATTCTGTAACTTTATAACTCAGCCTGATAATCCTACCAATCTTTATATATTTACACACACATACAACACACAGTTGTAAGAGATTCTCAGCATGAAATGCATTTAAATATTCAGTGAAGGGACAATTTAATCATGTTATTTTTCAAGATAAATAGGTAGTCCATAAATGACCCAGGATGCCAAGAATTGTAAAAAGCCTGAGATTTTACCCTATTTGCAAACTAATGTGTTAGTCTGCCCCATTTTCATGGATGTTGGCTGAAGACCTAAAACTCCTAGTCTGAGACCAAGGCCTTTATTACTCATGGCACAGAAAGCAGAATGAGCATTAACATATTTACATTAGTTCACCTTGTCCCTAACTCCTGCAGGGCCCATGGGGATGGCATAGATGGATACCAGCAAATAAAATGGACTGCGTTACAAAAAAGGAATATTGAGCTTATGGAAACTGGCTCTCCTAATGGATAGTAAGCATGCTTACCCTCTTCTCCGAAGGAAGACATCATCGTCATCATACTAGAGGGAAAACACACTTGTCTCTTCCTCTGAAGGAAGGCACTGTATCTTCCAATGTTGTGCACTATGCAAACATCCTTGAAAAGATGGACTGAAAAAAAATATTTTTAATGAAGGGAAATTAATGTCTTGTTTACAAGATATAAATAAACATGAAACACGACAGACACACATAATATTGTGTCATAAGCATGCCACTTGATCAATGATTCTGATTATCTGTCCTACAGAGACTGGGACACATCTGTTCAATTGTCTCCCATAACATTTAATTAAGGCAACTGTCAACAGGTCTCCAAGTTGCAGGGTGAGGCTAATTTAGGTACTGACCTCAATGTCCTAGATAAAATGAACCAAACAAATCCCATAAAGCACCCAAGTCTACCTTAAAAAGCCATGTGACTTTCTCATTAAATTTCTGTACCAACATTTCCACCTTTTCCAAAGTACTAATTCATATTGAGAAAGTTGTTTTAGCAATTGCATGGGCTCTATCATGGACTAATAGGGCAAGTTTAGGGCAATTCTATCATTCATAACAATCCTGTATAAGAAGTTGAAGCTGACCTGAACTGAATGCCTTCTAGTGCCAAAGTTGTACTGCTGAAAATTTCATCCAAAGTCAGAGACAAATTCCATGAAACTTTTAACTGAGTAACTTCCATTATAGGAATAACTCCCCGTAGGATGCACATGAATAATGTGTTTGTTTTTATTTTCAGGAATATTGCCTAAATAGCCAAAGATAGCCTCATTTTGTAAAGTTCTTTCCGGTTACCTGAGGGCTAGATAATCTACGGATAGTGCTTACCTAAAATTTGAAGCTCTCTACAACCTCAAGTTAAGAAGCAAATCGTTTCCAACAAGGAGGCAAGTGACTGCCTGCTCTTCCACACAAAAAGTACGCCCTGATGGAGCACCTGGTCACCCTGAAAAGAAAGCTACGTTTTCAGTTGTTAGGGCTTCTTCTGTGTGGCCTACTATCGGTTGAGGGAACCAGTGGACACTGAGGGAACCACAAAGCCTCCAATGTGATTTCTGGAAGGATAGTGCATTTCAAATATCTGAGTTGAACCTTTCATTTTGAAGTGCTAGTCCTGAGGGCTGTGGAAGAGCCTCAGCAAATGCGTAGCGAAAGGCGCCATATGGCTGCAGGAGCTGCAGCCACAACCACACTTTCCAGCCGATTCCTGATCTCGCGGGATCTCCAGAGATCTACGGGTGCCTGTAGGCAGTCCCAGGACGAGAAACGCGCTCCTGGCGGGGGCTGCGCTGAACTCCTTTTCCTCAGCTTGTCAGTGAGCAGTTTGCCTCACACTGTTGTACAATTTCCTGTGCTCGTGGACTTCCCCACTTTGCACAATCAGAGTCACAGTGCTGCCGTGCCTCGCCCTAGAGACTCGCCCAGGTGTAGAGAGCCAAAGCTGCGCCCAGCGGGGACCCCCAAAGCTATACACCGGGGAGCAACCGGCACAAGCTCAGGCCGCGAACCTACAGCCCTCCGCGTGTTCTGCGGAAATGTAACCCTGGCTGTATGCGCTGATAGAACAGAATCCTTCCACCTCACAGACCGACTCTGTTATGATTGGGAATCAGCATGGAGATAACATCTGGAGGAGCTGACCTATGTTATGTGTGGTGAGTACAGAGGCTGGGTACCCTCACTTGCTGTTTCTGACAGATGTCTCAGATTAAGACGGTAATCAAATAGTGGTCAGTGAAATCTGTTAGAGAATGGCAGAGATTAAAGTGTCAGCAAGGTTTGGGAGCGTTGCTCTAGTGCTTTCCTTTCTTAATGAAGGTTTTGTGAATTTTAAAAGAGATAGATGACTGGTGTTTTTCCATCCCTCAGACTTCTCTGGGTCTAAAACACCGCTCTGAGGCATTTCCCTCTCCTTTCTGGTAAAAGTCAGTGTGTCTCATTCCAATAGTTATAACCTCGTTCTTTTTTTTTTTTTTTTTTTAATCATTCCCTACTCACATGAAAACATTTCATCTGCTGTAGTCCATTCAAGGCAAAAAAAATTAAACATGTTCTAATGTGAGTTCTAATGTGATCTTACTTTGGCCCATTATAGATTTGACCAACAGTGTACTTGACTGCGTAGTCATTATTATCCTTGTGATCCAGAACTCTTTTAATCGAACAAAATAATCTAGATGGCTGAATCAAGAATTAATTTTGGATGCTCTGGGCCTTCTTTTGGTCAGCCTGACATCTAACAGGCTGTTGTAGTTAAGGAAGGGAAGGAAGCATCATGTCCCGGAATGAACAGATGGAATCCTGAATTTTCTAAATAGATTTATATAATTTCCCACCCCTTTTGTTCTGATCATTAACCAGGAAATAGTGGAAGTGGCTGTTCCCATCTTGGGGATAGATGCATACAGTGTCAAAACTTCCTTACTTAAACACGAGGAAAATTTTGTCTTGGGAGAAAATAACAAGGTTATGAAATTAAAACAATCAGTTTGCTGTTTCTTTGCTTTAGTCAAATAACCCAGTTCTAAAATAAACTTGAATTAATCTTTTTTTGTTTTATACTTGCTTCATTGAAAAAGAAATTTTCAAACACTGTTTTAAAACTCAAACATTACATACTATGGAAATATTATAACATCTGCCCTAAATAAAGAGGCTATATATCATGCTGAGAAGAACATTGAGCCTGGCTCTAGCTGTGTCTTAAAAAATTCTGTGTGCTTCTCTATACATATTTCCCTATTTGTGAAATGTAGGGACTAGACAAGCTGGTCATTAACAGATCTCAATATCTTAAACTACAGATAAATAGCTTCTGGAGAGTTTTACTGGGCTTGCATTTACTTCCCTGTAACAAATATAAATAATTTATAAATAATTGGGTGATTTTGTCTGCTCAAATTATTTGTCTAGAAATCCAGAAATCTCTCTCTCTCTCTCTCTCTTTTTATTTTTTTGTACTCTACAAATTTCCTAGTTTTCACTCATAATGGTGACACATTATCATGGTATATTTTTTCCATCTTTATTGAGGTATAATTGATCCATAACATTCTGTAAGTTGAAGGTATACAATGTGGTGATTTGATACATAAAAATATTCTAGAGTGATTGTCTTAATAAAGTAAGTTAATGCATCTATCATCTCACATAATTGCTTTTTTTTTCTTTTTTGTGGCTGTGAGAACATTTAACATCTCTTAGCAACTTTCAAGTATATAATACAGTATTACTAACTTAGTCACCATACTATACATTAGATACTCAGAATTAATTCATCTTACAACTGGAAATTTGTACCCTTTGACCAACACTTCTCCATTTCTCCCATCCCCAGACCCTAGCAACTATTATTCTGCTGTCTGTTTCTATGAGTTCAGTTTTTAAATTCTACATATAAGTGAGAGTGTAGTATTTGTCTTTGTCTGACTTATTTCACTTAGCATAATGCCCTCAAGGTGCATCTGTGTTCCCACATACGGCAGGATTTTCTTTTTTATGGCTGAATATTGTGTATTGTATATTGTGTATATGTACACACAATATTCTATTGTGTGTATATATACTGCATTTTTTTCTCCATCTTTTCATTATTGGACATTTAGCTTGTATCTTAGCTATTATGAACAATGTTGCAGTCAACATGGGGGTGCAGATATTTTGAGAGAGTGCTTTTGTTGCCTTCAGCTATATATACCCAGAAGTAGAATTGCTAGATTATATGGTAGCTCTGTTTTTATTATTTTATTAATCTACATACTGTTTTTCATAGTGGCTGAACAAATTTATATTCCCAGTAACAGTGCTAGCTGAACAAATTTACATTCCCACTAACAGTGCACAGTGGTTTCTTTTTCTCCTTATCCTTGCTAACTTTTGTTATCTCTTGTCTTCTTGATAAAAGCCATTCTAAGAAGTATTAAATGATAACTCATTTTGGTCTGTATTTGCATTTGTTTGATGATCATTGATGTTGAGCATCTTTTTATGTACCTGATGGTTATTTGTATGTCTGCTTTGCAGAAATGGCTGTTCAGATTTTCTGCTTATTTTTATGTTTTTATTTAAAAAATGTTTTTTAATGTTTATTTATTTTTGAGAGAGAGAGACACATACACACAAAGTGCAAGCAGGGGAGAGGCAGAGAGAGAGGGAGGCACAGAATCTGAAGCAGGCTCCAGGCTCTGAGCTGTCAGCACAGAGGCCACCACGGGGCTGGAACTCACAAACCATGAGATCCTGACCTGGGGCGAAGTCAGTGGCTTCACTGACTGCTCCACCCAGGCACCCCGACTGCTTATTTTTAAATTCAAATTATTTGGGGGGGTTTTTGCTATTGAGTTGTATGAGTGCCTACATATTTTGGATATTAACTCCTTAGCTGATAGATGGTTTGCAAATATATTCTCTCATTCTATAGGTTGCCTTTTAATTTTGTTGATTTTTTTTTCTTTTGCTTTGCAGAAGCTTTTTAGTTTGATGTGGTCCCAGTTCTTTGTTTCTTATTTTGTTGCTTATGCTTTTGGTGTCACATCCAAAAAAATCATTACCAAAACCAATGTCAGAGCTTTTTCCCTATGTTTTCTTCTAGGAGTTTTGCTGTTTCAGCTCTTACTCTTAAGTCTTTAATCTATTTTGAGTTAATTTGTGTAAGTGGTATAAAATAGGGGTCCAGTTTCATTTTTTACATGCGATGCTTCAGTTTTCCCAGCACCATTTATTGAAAAAAACTATCTTTTCTGCATTGAGTATTCTTGGCTCCCTTGTCAAGCATTCATTCATATTTTTGATGAATTCGTTTATAAATATATGCCTAGTATTCTAATGGCATGGTTAGGGAACAAATGGGAAAGATATGGAGGAGGAAAATATGAAGAAGAAAATATTAAAAGTGAATATTTTTCCCTTCTCATGTGCCCCTATCTAGTTTTTAGAAACTCAATCATGGTACTGGAACAAGTCCCTGATGTTTCACTTACTCCCAGTGTTTCCTTTAGCTCTATTCAAGTCTTTGAAACATAATCCCTTTATTAAAGTATCTTTAATTACCCATTGAAGGTATCATCTGTTTTCTCTCAGGCCTCTGATGTAGGTCGTTTGGCATAATTATCACCATTTAACAGTAGAGAATCCAAACATATAGAACTATATGACTCGTGTAATATTCCATAATTAATGAGTCATGAAACAAGGACTAGAACTAAGATCTCATTCTAGTGACCTTTCTTTTAACCATGGTGGTTTTTTCTTCAGTTTTCTTGGCCTCATGTCAGTTTGCTTATCTAAATTTTTTGAATATGAAGTTATTGAAGTAAATACTACTAAGAATGTTCCCTCTCCTAAAATTCAATGATTTAATAATACTAGTCAGTGTAATATTTTGCACTGTGGATCCACAAGAGGATTCTGACATTCTCTATAGCCTACGGGTATCTAAATACATCATTGAACATTAGACTTCTACCTTAATTTGTTGTGTTCTTGCATCCCCCATCTCTTGACTAAAAACATGTATTTCTACATGATTGGCTTTATTGTTTAATTTGAAGGCAGCATTTATGACTGCCAATTCCGAATATCTTCAGTGAGTTCTAATTTCCATCTACCTATGCTGGCCCTCCTCCCCATTTCATGACAATTTATTAAATAAGAAAAATTCAAGTTAATATTAGCCTAGTTATATTGAACATTTTTTAATGTTTATTTTTATTTTTGAAGGGGAGAGAGAGAGAGAGAGAGAGAGAGAGAGAGAGAGAGAGAGATGGAGCTTGAGTGGGGGAAGGGCAGAGGGAGACACACACACACACACACACACACACACACACAAGGGGGCTCCAGGCTCCGAGCTGTCAGTACAGAGCTGGACATGGGGCTTGAACTCACAAACTGTTTTTAGAAAGACACAAACTGTGAAATCATGACCTGAGTGGAAGTCAGAGGCTTAACCGACTGAGCCACTCAGGTGCCCCTAGGCTAGTTATATTTTAAAGAAACTATATGTTAAATCCCAAATTCTGTAACAGATATCTTGTTTAATTATTAACATGTCAGTGCTATTCTTTATGAATGTTTTATAAGTAGAAAAATTATCACTTTTTTGGTATATATAATTTCTAGTGTTTCTTTCACTTTAGTTTCAATCATGGTCAAGCAACTTTGAAACCCAATTTTTGTTTAAGGAAATGCCAGAACATCTGTTGGTAAAACAAGGAAATGGAAGGGATTCTGGGGTAGGATTAGTCTCAGAATTGTACTTTAGGACTTGATGTAGGCATAAATAAATGGAATTTTTTCATCTCTGAAGATGCCAATGTATAGAACAAATTTTTCTGTACCTGTAACTTAAAAGGAACATCTTTCATTAAAAAAAGCTAAAACTAAAAGCTTTGATAAAAAATAAATTGGAATAGAAATTATTAAAACAAACTGTGTCAAGTTTCTATCAGAGGCTCATCCAACATTAATTGTAAACTTTTTGGTATAACATTTAAGTTTTCTTTAATTATTAATATTTGGTCTCAACCTACCATGCCAGCTGAAACTTCTAATCCTCCATTCATATAATTTATATTCAGAGGCCTCAAGTTCAATTTCCCACAAAGTCAGCAAATAATAGAATAAGTGAACTATCCAATGTTTGTTTCATAATGGTGATTCAAGTGCATATTAAAGTTAGATAAAGAGAAATACTTTTCACTTCCCTAATTTCTCTTGTTTTTCCTTACTATTTAATATTTTCATATATTGACACAAAAGATACTTCAAATTCCTGTTTAATGTTTGAAAAAGGAAAGAAAGAAATTAGTGCAAGGTTGGTGATAAACAATGTCAAAGAACAAAAGGAAATATTGGAGACTTTAGTAAAAAAAGAATGAATGCTTCATGTAAAAGACACGTGTGCTCCTGGGATCCAGACAAATATTGTTATGAGGTAATATAATTCTGATGTTATAGGGTCTTCCAAAACTTTAGGAATATACAAAGATCTGTTTCAAAGACATGAAACAGTGCTGGTATCTGGGGTCAAGAACTATAGACAGAAGAAGGTATTAGTGTATAAGATGATATGTTGAAGGAAGGGCAAGAAAACCAAAGTGACTACAGCAAAGTGAAAGAAATGGGCAATGAAGTTAGAGAAGTAAAGTTATGGTATGGGCAATTCTTACAGATTCCTGTAGTAAATCGTAAGGAATGTAGTTTGTTTCTGAATGAAATAGGGATCCATTGTAGAGTGTAATTTTTTTTTTTTCTTAGTGGAGTCTCAAGCTTTTAAAGGTTGGCAACTATATACTTTTGTGTGTGGGTGGGGGAGAAGGGGGTCACTGAGAGTAAATCTCAACATGCTTATGTGCAGCAAAATTCAAGTTTGTGAGTTCTGCTATGAAATTTTTTTATTGCATCATCCTTTCATAATTATATTTTGCATTTTGTATATTATTTTTCTTACATTAAAAATATTTCCTCCCAATATTTTAAACTGAATTGTTATAATACCTATTTCTGTTTACTAGTTAATTTAGAAGATTACCCAGTCTTACCTACTAGGACATCAAATTTTTCCTCCTTTCCATTTTATGCACCCCGGGCCAAATCTTGCTCTTCTGTGTGACTTTTGCTCCTAATTAGACTCCTAGCAACTACCCTTTAGCCTGCTT
This sequence comes from Acinonyx jubatus, assembly GCF_027475565.1. Lineage (NCBI taxonomy): Eukaryota > Metazoa > Chordata > Mammalia > Carnivora > Felidae > Acinonyx > Acinonyx jubatus. The sequence goes on from NC_069380.1 coordinate 42,672,274, forward strand.
ACTTGCACTTGATGTTGAGTGGATACCTTGATGTTCATTGATACCTATTACCCCTCCCAGCATGAGCATCTTTTCCTGACACCTCTTGGTCTTCCAATTCTCCCATTATAAATATCGATTCTTCAATCAACTTCTCACAGGTTTGGCACTCTCTTGTGAAAGGAAGGAAATTAATCCACCCTGTTCCATTGAAAATTTCCACTGACCAAAAATGGTCTTACTAAAATATTTTTTTAAAAAGTGTAAATACAGGTAGCTTTGGAATAGTTCAGTGTTATCAATAACATTATATTCTTTTTCAGTTTACAGAATTTTGCCTGTATAAAATGGAACAGCCATACTTTTATATGGGACGCTTTTATAAGTAATATGATCTTAGAATTTAAATGAAAGAGACATTTAAGAACTCCTGCTTCTAAATTTTCAACTACATGATCAAGAGTTATCACATATATAATTATACTTAGGGCAGTCAACTTGCCCCAGGCAATCAGTGCCAGAGCTAGTCTTTGAATTTGCTAATAATTCATTTTGCTACTGATAAGACAATATCTTGTTCTCAATTAACATGTATAAATTATTACTTACCTGCTTCATTTGAAAATGAATTAGATTAAATGAAACTATTTTCAGTATTTACTAAATAAGACGTTTTAAAATTTTGGGATTTTGGGAATGTCAGGGCAATCTGGCTACAACATCTGTCACTCCATTGATTGCCAGGGTTTATTTGGCTTATCTGGCTGGCTAGGTGGGCATCCCTTGTCCCTCCCCGCTCCATATGTACCCCACACCCTTCCAGAAGTTGTGCACTTGGTCAGTTAAAGACGGCCTTTGCTGAGAGAAGAGGAATGTTCATGGTCAGGGGTATAAGAGTAGCTGCGTTCCTGTGCTAGAACCTCCAGACAAGCTCTCAAGATCCATTTGGAGGAGAATGTAGGGTAGTCAAGCTTCCAAGACTCATCCAAGTGAGGTGCTGCATTGGCAATCTGCCTTTCTTTAAAAAAGAAAAAAAAATAGATAGTATTTTGGAAATAAAACAATAGTGGATTCCACCTTTGTGAAAATGAGTTGCTAACCATTTACATAAGAACTATACTCTAAAGGAAATCCTGAATCAATATAAAGCAGTAGAGATTTTTCCCCTATAGTGTGAAACTGCATAGCACATGAATGACATATCATTATGTAAAGTATGAATTAAAGAAATAGCATAATGACCAATTTCTTAGTAGAGTTTCAATTTTAGTAAAATAGGCTTATTTTAAACATGTCTTTCTGAACATGATTATGTATAAGAACAATAGATGTTCTGGAATCATTCACTTTGAAATCAAGACATTTTATGGAAATCCAGAAATTATTTTTAAAATAACAAAAACGGTATCATAACAAAATACATTCACCAGATTATATATAGAGGATACAGATATTTTACAAAATACACATGAAATGTGAAATGCTTTCACATTACTTTTGAATGACTTCTTTTGCAATTGTTTCAAAAGTTAGCAGTTAACTGTTTTATTATTGCTGCTTGTTTTTATGTGTATAGATTAAAAGGTCTATGCTTAAAAGCAAAGATGCTTACCTCCAATCTTGATGACATGTTAAGTGAAACCGTGCAATTTGAGTTTATTTTAACATGGAAAATCTAATGAATGAGAGAACTAATCCCAGTAACAAGAGATCAGATTATTATTATCAAGAAAATAATGCTAGATGACTTTTCAATATAAGAGGTTATTTTTCAGGAAGTGTTAATAATCTGATTGAATTCTTACAGCTGTTGAAATCACAAGGACTGCTTTTTCTTAAGTGATTTATTAGTGCCTCATCCTCATCTTGGCATGGCATTATCCTCTTCTGTAGCTTTGGTCTCAAAAAGCTAAAAAATACTTTGGAGAGAATAGAATGTTTGGAGACTTGTTGGTACTTCCTGCATATATCTTTCCTTTTCTTTTTTTGCCCTAATCTTATCTTTGTTTATCATTAATTTACATATTATTATCTTAATTACAAGTTAGTAATTTAATATCAATTAAAAATAAATTCAGTTGCTCTATTTGAAATTATTTTTTAAAAAAGATATTTTCTTTTGCAAATTATGAGAGACTTAGATTCTGTGAAATTGCTACTCTTTTTAATATATGGTATACTTTTGCCATGAAAATACAAAATCAGCCCGGGTCTGAGGCTGTTTAGGAAATATGTTTATCTTTATATACAGGCCTTTTTGAGCAAATTTTACTGAAACTTCAGACCTAGGCTAAAAGACAAGGGATAGAAGTTAATTTATAACACATTAGCTAGTAAGAAAGATATAGACATTTTCTTCTTCAGAAATATAAATCTGATTTCACAAGGGGGTGTGACTGGGAACAGGAGACATTCCCTGGCTTGTGAAGTTGGAAACACTGGTATTACATCTCTCCTGAAGAAATACATTTGCATTCCAAAGAGTGAGGTCCAGGATCTTTCACCTTACATTTCCAAAAAAGACTCTCTGAAGGGGATGGGAGAACTTTCCTATGTAAATGTCGAGATCTATCTTTTTGTGGTTTCTTTCCTATATAAAATTCAGATTTTTTTCCTTGGTCCCTCACTTACAATACAGACCTTGTATATGTACATTGACATCTGGTTTTCATTGTACCACATCAGTAGTAAAAATTGGGGCACAAAAGAATCACAGTTTTTATTTGCTGTGTGTAAATAATAATAATCTGCTCTGACCAAGAAACTTCATGCAAATATCTAGGATTATAATAAAATATAGATATTAAAAAGCTAACACCTAGTGTCATAAATATTCTCTGCCATTAAAATTAGAAGTCATGGTCTTAAAACACAATATTATTACTTCCTAGTTGTATTATCTTGCACAGTTGCATTTTAGAAGAACTTTCTTGGGTTTTAGTTGCTTTGTAAGATAATCATTTTTACAGTGCCATTGTAAGGTTAAATGAAAGAGCATTTGTTAAAAATTGTCATTCCTCAAGAACTATATGGAGAATGGGAAATATAATAGTGACAACAATGATGATATTGATGATAGACAATATGTTGAAATTATTTGGTAAATTACCTTCATTTATCCAAAGTCTTAAGAGGATCAGAAAAAATATTTGATATTGGCACTTTTTTTCTCTTCTTCTTCCTTCAAAATCCAAGCTCTTGAAATTAGATTAGTGCACATATTAAACCACTAAAATATCGTCAAGCAAAAGGCCTGTACATAATTAACAGTCTATAAATGGATTTGTATGTTGTCTATTTTGATGTGATGAATAGTTAGAAAGAAAAACATCATAACTTTTTTCAAATGATATTTGAAGATAAAACAGTTGAGCAGAAAGTTATGTCAGTCCCAGATGTCTGGTTTTGAGAAAAGTCTTACTTTGGACACATGGAGCGAATCACTACTGTTCTAGTCATTTCTAAATGAGCTTTATTAGAAATATTTGATTTAGCATTATGATCGTTTCAATAGTAAATATACTTCATGTTGACTAATCAGCATAAGAAAATGAATTTAATTGAAACTGAGAAGAGGTGTAAACATAAAATATGTGAAGAAGTAAAGCAATAAACTTAATAATTTGAGAGGAGAATAAAATTTCCTCTATCATGTAGGCATTTCATAGACAGATGTCTTTTTTTTTGCTGTATTTTGTATTTTGCTTGATTTATATTTTTTCCTTGTTTTACTTTTATTGTAATTCTCATCTTTATGGGAAGATACTGGTTCCTGGGAAGCAATTTATACAAAATGAAAGAGAATTCAGGTTATTTAATTTTAAATACAAATGTTAAATTTCAAGAGTGTTAGAAAAAGTTATACTAATATCTTTAAACATATCCACCTCCCTATCCATACAGACTAACAATCAGAAACATACAATGAATAATGCTTTAAAATCACTTAGACCCTTTGTTGTTGTTGTTGTTGTTGTTGTTTATCTGTTGAAAAGCAAAGGAAATATCTATGAGGGTTTTTTCAATTTATATCATAGAATGAATAAATTAAGGATATGCAAACAAGAGAAAGGAAAGACCCCAAAAGTACTCTATATGTCATGAAAGCTGCCCATCTGGGAATGCTGAGAGAATGGGAAATGTGGAGAATTGAAGCTAAAATCTGTTTACATTTTTAGTATATCTAGGTACGGCCTAATATTTTATGTAGTTTAAAAGGCTGCAAATTAGATTATACCTATAAGATATAGAATAAAACCCTAAGATTGGATACTTTGGGTTTCTCTTTAAAAAAATGCAGGGGCAACTAGGTGGCTCAGTCGGTTAAGTGGCCCACTTCGGCTCAGGTCATGATCTCATGGTTCAGAGTTTGAGCCCCATGTCCAGCTCTGTGATGACAGCTCAGAGCCTGGAGACTGCTTCGGATTCTGGGTCTCCCTCTCTTTCTGCCCCTACCTCTCTCTCTCTTTCTCTCCCTCTCTCGCTCTCTCAAAAATAAATAAACATTAAAAAAATCCAGAGAAATATGTTAGCTTTTGGTCTACTGAAACTAAATTGTTGTCCGCAGAAACATTCCGAAATAATTTCCTTTGAAACTGACACACTTCAGATTAATGCCAACTTCTCTCCTGCTGAAACCAGCCCCAAAAAACCCCTCCTAAAACAACAACAGATATTTACATGCTAAAGGCAAATGGAAAAATTCATTTTTTTTCTTTTCCTCCCCTTATTTGGTATAAATTTCCACATTCTGAAATATCATAATATCTAGGGCATATTGACTGGAAAGCCACGGAGTTTTCTTTTCCCTGAATTTTTACTTACTTCAAGTAGTATAGTAGGATACCATCATCAAAGTGTGATGGTTCACTGTATGTGGGCTAAAGAGATTCACATGTATCCCAAAGGCACATTTTTACTTAGGTACAGAAAGTAGGCTGATTAAATTGCTACATATTTAATCAGTTTTTAGAGTTTTGTAGTCCTAAAAGGTATAAAAAAATAGTAGTATCAATGAATTATGTTAGTCATAGGCACATGTTTTACAATAACAGAACTGAATCACTTGTAGCTCTCTGTAGGCCAAAAATTAATACTAATAATAAATCCATTTGTTCAGTTGCTACTAGTGCTGACACAGCCTAAATTAGACGTGGCATAGATAAACAAACAAATTCTATCATCCCAGAAAAATTGTTCCAATATATATAATGTTCATCTGCTTAAAGCAGTGATGTGTTTGGGGCACAGTCCTCAGGACATCAACTTCCAGGGCTGACTATACCATTAGGACTCATATTCTTGTTTTCATTTGCTTAATTGCTTTTAATTACAGTGTGGCTTGTCTTGATTTTTATATATATATTTTTCCAAGGATAACACATTTATTTTAATAATACTACTTTTGACACTATTTGTACATGTATTTAAAAGTAACTTTCATCTTGTGGGCTCCATTACAAATTGGGTACTGAACCACCCTTGTCAGGAAGTGACAAAGCTGTTAGCATCAAAAGTTGGCAAATCCCACCATCAGTGAAGGGTTATTTATTTTGTATTTGGAAAAATAACTAAACATTTAAATTTCTCATTGTATACCTATACACTGGTTAAGTTTGAACACCTTAAATTAAACAAAGATAGATTTCATACATGTAAGTATTATATTATTATAGGTATACCTATTTGAAAAGGATAAAATTGTAAAGTTTGACAAGGTATTATTGATTTCAGTACTTTACTTCAACAAACTTGGTTCCAAAGTGTTTAGAAAACTATTGAGAACAATTTATTAAAAACAATTGGGCAAGGTATGCTTGAATGCAATTACAGTTATAAAGCAATAGTGGTGACAAGTGGGGAAGTGTATGTTGAATGAGTACTATCTGTTCTACAATAGATATATTACTATTTTAGTCTCTTTGAGTTGTTGTAACAAACTACCATAGACTGGTTAGCTTATGAACAATAGAAATTGTTTTGAACAATAATTTCTGGCTTTAATGGAGATGGTTGACTAATCTGATCAAGTGATTATTTGGCTATACCCTCATGTTTTACAATATGGATAGGCTGACAATTGTCCAAATCTTTACATTCTCATTCCTTTTTGGTTAACAGTTCCACCTTAAGTCTTTTATTTCCTCAAATTTTACAGTAAGCAATCAGGAAGAAGAAGGCCACTCTTGCAATACTTTGTTTACAAATTGCTTCAGCTAAATATCCAGTTTCTTTGCTCTCAAGTTCTACCTTCCACAGAACACTAGAACATGACAATTTAGCCAAGTTCTTCATCACTTTTTAACAAGGATGACCTTTCCTTCGTTTTCCAATAACATATTCCTCATAGTGACCTTTCCTCATTGCCCAATAACATATTCCTCATATTTACCTGCAACTTCATCAGAATAACCTTTACCATACATATTCCTAGCAATATTGTATTCAGGATTACTTAGGTATTCCCTAAAACAATTGAAACTTTCTCTTTCTTTTTCTTCTAAGCTCTCACCCAGAATCATTCTTAGAATTTTTTTTTTAGGATTTTATTTATTTATTTAAAAAAATTAACGTTTATTTATTTCTGAGAGAGAGAGACAGAATGTGAGTGGGAGAGGGGCAGAGAGAGAAGGAGACACAGAATCTAAAGCAGGCTCCAGGCTCTGAGCTGTCAGCACAGAGGCCACTGCGGGGCTGGAACTCACAAACCATGAGATCATGACCTGAGCTGAAGTCAGACGCTTAACCAACTGAGCCACCCAGATGCCCCAGGATTTTACTTTTAACTAGTCTCTACACCCAAAGTAGGGCTCAAACCCACAACCCAGAGTCCAAGAGTCCCATACTCCACGTACTGAGCAAGCCAGACGCTCCTCACTAGAATCACTCTTAATGGTATTCTTGGCAATGTAGGCTTTTTCCATCATGCACCTCCAGTTTTTTCCAGGCTCTACCCATTACCCAGTTCCAAAGCTGCTTCCACGTTTTTAGGGATTTGTCAGAATAGTACCCCACTTTTGGTAACAATTTCTGCCTTAGTCTGTTTAAGCTGTTAAAGCAAACCTCCATAGACTGGGTGGCTTATAAATAGCAAACATTCATTTTTCACTTTTCTGGCGGCTGGGAAGTTTAAGATCAAGGTGCTGGCAGATTTGGTGTTTGGTGAAGGCTTGTTTCCTGGTTCTTTCTATGGTGGAAGGGATAAGTGAGCTCTCTGTAGTTTCCATTTAAAGGACTCTAGTCTCATTTCTGAAGATTCTGCTCTTATTACCTAATCATTTCCAAAGGCCCCATCTTCAAATACCATCGAAGTAGGGAAGGTTTCAACATATGAATTTTGAGGGGGACACATTTAGTCTATAACAATTAACATTATTATCCAAAAATTATTAAATAATATGTGTTCTTATAGAGTTAAGCAAACTGAGCTGTTAAAGGGATATACCTAGAATCAGTTAGTAATTGATAGCAATAAAATTTCAACTCAGGTATGTCTAACTGTAAGCCTACAATATTTTCCTAATACTATGCTGCATTTTCATACTCTAACCAGGGCACAAATGGATGTTGATTTTTAAATTTTCTTTTCCTACACGTAACAAACTGTAGCACAAGATCTCTCTGGAAAATAACCTAATAACCTATGCATTGCTTATAAAAGCCTTATACAAGTGATTTGCATGATGAAATTCTAAAACTAGAGCTGAAATACTTTATTTTCCTAGGTAAACTGAAATAAAGACAACTGCTTTGCAATATGATAAATGGAAACCATTTTCGACATCAAATTGTTTATCTTGCTATTTGAAAATGTGCTCCTTATTCTCAAATATTCACTCATTCCAATGAAATCTTTCATTAAAAAATATATATATATACACACACGCACACACACACACCTCAGAATAGAAATATAATTGCATAGTATTTTGTATTTAAGCGCTTTGAACTGTAGAAAATGTTTCATTTATTCAGCTTGGTATGTTGTGTAAGGACTGCCAAGAAGTGGCTACACAGGCCCATCAAAATATACGAGAAAATATCCTAAAAAAAGCAATACTCCCACTTAGATAAGGGCTTCCAAACCTGGGAGTCTCAGGAGTCCTTCAGATTTCAAAAGAAAAGCATCATGTTTACAGGGCTTTGTATCCTGGCTACTTCTCCTTACGGCAGCATTTATCTAAAGGATTTAAGATCTAGAACTGCAGCCTTGTAGCCAGGTTACAATTATTCCTCCAGGTTAGCAGCACCTTGTCTGCTTGTATCCCACTGCTCCCAGTGGGATTTTTCAGTAAAAGGAAGCCCTACACAGATGCTGATTATTCACCATACCTTGCCCTGGCTGCATTCTGTCACCTCCAAGACATGAATTAACTCTTTTTTACTGAACAATTAGGAAAAAAGGAAGGGAGATAAAGAGGATGGGGTAAACAAGTAAGGCAGAAAAAATATCCTGGGCTTCATAGATGTGCTGTGTGAAGTTTATTTCATTCCAAGCACTTACCTTATCAGAGTTGGTCAATATTTTTGGTGGAAAGTATAAATTCAGCTATTGATTTAACTAAAGAGAGTTGAGATGAAGTTTGGTTATGCAGATGAAAAAAAAATCGGATTCAGGAGAGACTCAGCTAAAGTGAAAATGTGTGTCAAAAAGACCACAAAAGAGAATCTGCAAAGGGAATAAACTGTTTAAAATGGGAGGGTGATGGATTCACAAGAGAGAATTCATATTCAATGCACAGTTAACTAAAATCTTAAGTGTTTCATACTGTAAGAAAAGAAACAACTTTTAGTCAGTGTAATAAATGATTTTTACTCCTAGTGATGGTGCTTCGCCACTGCTTAGGTTACACTCTTTAGTGAAAAATATAGTTCCATTTCAGGTTTCTTCTTCAAGGACAGAGAGTTACTGCATTATAAGATTATAAAATATCAGATTAATATTAAAATATAAATTTATATGGGGAGAAACTATTGTTTTCTTAATGCAAAATAATTCTAATATTTATTTTTTGTAAGATGTGACATAAGTGTATGAGACACAAAATAGTGGCGAAAATACCAATATGCTGTTAGAAAGCCGTATTTTTATTCTCTGACTTGAGGAAGTAACTTGATGTTAAAAAATGTAACGTAATTGGAAAAGAAAGCTTTTAGTCAGAGTATCATTTGTTCAGATCATAGCTCTGTTACTTATTTGTGATCATGTGCAAATTATTCCAGCTGTAGGTTTAATTTTCTTATTTTAAAGGGGATACTAAATAGAACCAATCCCTTATAATCATTTCTGAGAGATAAATGAGATAATGCATAAAAAGCTTCTGACACAGAGGCTGACCAGAAGAAGAGTGTATACCTAAACATTTATAATCATCATTGCCATTATTATTTTAAATGCTATTCATTGCACATGCAAATCTTTATCCCTAATCTTTCCTTTGAGCTATATATAGACTTCAGTGTCCAACTATCTGTTCAAAAGTCCCAGTTGGGTACAAAATACAGAATCCATATTAAGTATATCTGAAACATTAAATTCTCACTCCTGCCTAATCTTCTTCTGAGGAGGGGATCCTTCTTCGCATCTTGCTGAACGACACCACCATTCTGCATGTTGCTAACACCAAAAACAGATTGATTCTTGGTCCTTCTCTTTTTCTCATTATGCAGATCCAGTCTATCAGCAAATCCTATTAGCTCTGGTTCCAAAATATAGCCTGTATCAAGCCAGTTCTCACCAATTCAACTGAAAACCACTAAACTAGTCTCTTTCGTATTGACTTACACAACAACTTTAAAACTAATACTCTTCTCATCAGTTTTTCACAATCACATTTTCCACACAGAATCCTGAAAACTTTCTAATATGTGCATACTATTGTTTCCATTTCTAATCACAATTATATTGAATTACTAAATATTCATCATGATCAACAGGAGCAGCCATTACCATTTGCCTCCTTCACTGCATAATCTTCTAACACTCTCTCCTGTGATCGCAGTGTTCCAATCACATCAACCTTCCTCCACTCCCTTTATCTCTCATATAGCTTATTTCCTCTTCTCTTGAGTATTGATTCTAATGCTTATTGGGTGTTTATATGTTCCAGACACTGTTCATAATACTTTATGCAATTGAATTCATTTAATCCTTACAATATTCTAAGAAAGAACTAGCATTTTCAGCATTATTTTACGTGATATGAATTTAAGTCCTGGAGGAGTTAATAATTTATCCAAGGTCACAAAATTGTAAATGAGACACTGTAAATTCAAAACCTGAACATTGTTTTCCAGAGCCTGCATTCTTCACTTGTACCATATACTATATAATTTTATATTTATTTTTCAGAGGCTTGCAGTTCTACATTGCTTTCTTGAAATTTTTAGTCATGTGTTTTCTTAATATATTGTAGTAAAGGTACTCTGGTTTTGTTCTTCTTCAAGGTTGCCTAGACTATTTGGCCCTCTGAATTTCCATGTAATTTAAGAATCCGTTTTTCAGATTTGACCAAAACTTCTTGAATTTCAACCACAATTACAGTGCATCCATGCATTAATTTGAAGAGAGTTGAGACAACTACCATATTGAGTTTTTTAAAGCATGAGCATGCTATATACCTGTTTGATTCATTTGTATCTTAAGTATTTCTCTTACAAATGTTTTATAGTCTTCAGTACGGAAATCTTGCATACCTTTTATTAAATGTATTTCTAAGCACTCAGTAATTTTGATACTATATTTTTTTAGCCTTCACTTTGCACTTATTATTGATACATAGAAATGCAGTTGTTTTTTAGATATTGATTATATATTCAGCAATCGTGTTAAATTCACTTATTCAAATAAAATTTTCCTTCCTTCCTTCCTTCCTTTCTTTCTTTCTTTCTTTCTTTCTTTCTTTCTTTCTTTCTTTCTTTCTTTCTTTCTTTCTTTCTCCATACAGTAAATATGAGGTTTCTGGATCAGAAGCAAATAATTATTTACCTACAAAATATTTTAGCACCAATTTTTCATACCACATTTTCCCCCAGAGGGTGACTGGCAGGAATTAGATAAGCTCTGCATATAGAGAATGGATCTGCTAAATGGAAGGGAACCCCAGAATTATGAATCTTGGAGCCTATATTTGTACAACTACACCTCCTCTCCTCAAGAGCAAAGTAGAAGGGGACATAGGAGAGGGAAGGACAGAAGGAGAGGGAGACTGAGTTTGAGAGAGATTGAGCCTTCAAGGGACCATGGGCACTATCTTTATAGAGTTAACAGAATCTCTCCAGGATGAGGAGGGGAATGTCCCTTATCCAATCATAGTCTGAGAGTAAATAAGTGGCTCCAGGGAGAATAAACCTACAAATCTCTCTGGGTTCATTCATTATTTCTAATTTCCAGGACTTGTTTGCCATTCAGTCATCCTTTAAAGCCAGTGAAATTTTTGCTGTGAAAGCTCTGACCATTCAGAGAAATGGAAATATTCATGTTGTAGTATCCCAGCAGGTGTATCTATAGATTTGCTTTTGGGTTTTCCTTGTACACACTGTTTTATTTATTCTATTCCAGTTCTGTGATTTTAAAAGATTTTTCTTCCCTTATTTTACTGCTTTGAACCTCTAGTACAGTATTTAATAGAAGGTACATCCTTTTGTCATTTATCATTTTGGGAAAAAGTGTTCACTCTTTTACCATTAAGTATGATGTTTGTTGTGAGGTTTTTGCAGTTATTTTTCATATGATTTTGTGAGTTACCTTATATTTCTCAGTTGTTAAGGACTTTTGTATATCATAAATAGGTGTTAAATTTTGTTAGTCTTTTTCATCTGTTTAAATTCATTCCATTTTTTTCTGTAAATATGAAGACTTATATTGTTTATTAACATAGAATATTAAACTACACTTACTCTTGTATTTCTATAACAAATTCTCCTTGGTCAAAATATTTTATTTTGAATTAATGAGCTTATATTTTGTTTAGGATATTTATGTGAATTTGGTGATAGAGTCTGTAATTTTTTTTTTCCTGTGACATTCTTGTCAATTTTTTTTTTTTTTTAAGGCCATGATGGATTCAGAAAAGTGTAGAATATTTCTTCTGTTACCAGTTTCTGGATGAGTTTGTGTAAGATTGATGTTACTCTTTCTTAGATAGTCAGAAGACTTTATTCCTCCCCACCCCACTCATGGGGTGGTTTCTGCTCTTTGATGATTTTCTTCTTTTGTTTTTCTGAGCATAATGCTGTCCTCCATTGCTAGCTTCTTGAGAGACAAAGTAAATCATTACTTTTCAGTCTCTCCTCTCAATGTGTGCATTTAAGGTTTTACATTTCCCTTTTAGCTACATTTGTTCAAGTTTTGATATTTTGTATTGTTACTAATGTTCAAAATATTTTCTAATAGTTTTTAACTTTGAGTGGTTGAACATTTTTTAGGTACTTGTCATTTTTACTAGTTTAATTATACTCTGTGTGTAGAAAATAATTTAAGGTCTTACAAAATTTGCTGAAGCTGTATATCATTATTGATTATTTGTATGTTCATATATCAGCACACAAGCCACAAATTTATATTGTGTGTGTGTGTGTGTGTGTGTGTGTGTGTGTTTGCTTTATTCACTTGTGGACAAGAAGTGATGATGATTTATTATCAGAAGATATTGGCAGGAAGTACCAATAGCATTTCTGATTGTTACAGATACAGAAAAATAAAAAAGTGAGAACTGAAAATAAAGAAGAAAAATATTAGAAAAATATCACTATTTAGGGGCACCTGGTGGCCCAATTGGTTGAGTTTGTCCAACTCTTGATTTATGCTCAGGTCATGATCTTGTAGTTTGTGGGTTAGAGCCCTGCATCAGTCTGCATTCAGACTGTCTCTGTCTCCCTTTCTGTGCCTCTCTGTTGCTCGTGCTTGCTGTCTCTCTCAAAAACAAAATAAAGATTAAAAGAAGAGGAATACTTATAAAAAACAAAGTATAGCTATTTAAAATAACACCAAAGCAGTATTTATGAAAAATGACTAAGCATCGTGTAACATAAAAGTAATGTGTATCATTTAATAGGTTTTAGATTATCATTGTTGTAAATTTGTTGAAAATGGCAAATTATATGCTCAGTTGTTACTAGTTGTTTCTCACAAATGTTGGAATTTCATTCATGATTTAAATGTGATTATTATTTGTATAGTAGGATCAATTCAGTATAATACTTTATTGTCTTACAATTTAAAAATACATTTTAAAGTTAAAAATAATGTGATATGTGAATTATCTGTAAGAAATACAAACACTAAAATTTAATGTTATTAAAGGAAGTTCCAAGAAGTAAGCTTGCCTCATTGGTAGAGCTTCTGTTGATAGTGTAAGATAGTACAAATATTTTTGAAACTCACTAGTACTGCGCCACTAATATTTTTGCAAATTAAAAATATCTTAAAGTTCCATAGTACTTATTACTTTACAAAAATGCTTTCATTCATATTGCCGGATTTTGCTTAAGCCTCACAATACTCCTCAGAGTCTGGCTGAGCTAGTTTGGAGGAACTGGTGAGTGCAGTGTTTTCCTGTGGTTTCCCCACTAAAAAGTGATAGAGTGAGAATGTAGCTCCCATATTCTAAATAAGTAGATGCTTCAGTTTGCTACTTCTGTTGACTGCTGAACTGATAGTCTGTTCACTGACATTTAAGTTCATATGCATTCATTTCATGAATATTTATTAAATGCCTACTTTAAGCATAAACAAGTTTTGGATATTAGTTACTGATCATTATAGTATATAATTTTATGAAAGCTTAGGTTATTTGTATTTTAATAACTGGCAATTATTTCCATTTCACTAATTCTGATCATTGTTATATTTTCACGTTAGTTTTAACTCAAACCCATTGGATGCTGCTAACCCATTTTCACTGCGGGAATGATTAATTAATTACTCATGCAGTTTTTTCCTTGATAGGATATGTAAAATAATATGTAATTGTCTCCATGGATGCCTACACATTTATTTTATCTAAAATCTGGAGCTTGAAATGAGAAGAATGAATTTTTTTTACTAGCCTTTCATCCTTTGGAATGAATGATATGAGGTAGTTTTTTCTTGGGAAATCCTCAATTAAAGAGGAACACATGGCAGCATGGTTAGATGTAAGACAGGGAAAGAGGAGGACTAGACTCTCAGGACGTTCTGGCCTTTAAGTAAAATTTAAGTGAGAAAAAAGGTCACAGGTTTTCCTACCTTTAGGAAAAAGTGTGTAGGATGAAAAGTTCGTAGCTGATAGGAAGGAAGAGGGCAAATTTTCCTTAAATAATATCCTATATTGAGTATTTATGGTATTAGGATTATGTTGTAACAATCCTAAAATCAAGACCAGTGGTTTCCAATCTGGCTCCACATTAAAATCTGAGAGACTTTATTAAAAATATTAATGTCTGACCCCACCACATGCCAGGTGAAACTAATTTCTTGTTCATCTGTGATTTTTAGTAGTTTCCCCATGACTAAAACCACTGCACTATGCAATATGTACCAGATTTAAATATCTCTTTACTCCTATCTAACAGAAGTAAAATCTAACAATCCTGTGCATGTGCAACTCCACCACAAGTGGAAACCGTGCAAAGTAAACGGCCTTTTATTTTGAACTCTGTGTGTGTATGTGTGGATAATATACACATTGAGCAGTTCTGTACAGTGGCATATAAACATTTATGGTCTTTTAAGACCAAAGCACATTGGTGACTTTAAAGAAGGTTATTACTGTTGTAACACAAATGTCAAGGCACTTTTATACTTATTAGACACAAAACAATGAAGCCATTTCTGTGTATTTTAGAAAATTCAGTTTCTGTTGTGAATTTTTCTTAGATAATTTTAAAAAGCAAAGAAAGGTACTTCTCTCTTGGAAAGAGACTCATTTATTCTATAACTAAATGTCAGAGCAAAGCATCTAATGGTTTTGAATGGACCTAAATTGTTCTTCAAATTAAATACGTGCATGAAACAGTTTTTCTCATATATAAAATTTGAGAAGTTTTCTTTATTTCTCATATACAGTGCTACCTGTTTAAATACTTAAAAAGTCAAAATGTAAGAAGAACAATTTAATGAAGCAAGCTAGCAAGATATTCAGAAATTTCCTGTGTTCTCTGCAACCAAGTGTATAAGAGACAATTGAATTTTCTTATATAAATGGTAAACCAAAAGAGAAATCAGGGAGTTTTTTTTTTCTTACTATGAGCTATAATTTAAAACAGCAAGGGCCTTTTGATAGAACTTCTTAATCTAAAACTACCCAAAAAGAATGAGATAAAGATTTCCGTCAACCCATTGATGCTGTGTGACTTTGTCCCTGTAGTCTTTGAGAGATTTTGTAAAGAGCTACAGCTTTCTTGCCTAGCAGCAGGATTTTCTAAACCTGCATCATTTCCTATTTAGGCTTTGAAAGATATTGTTTCAGTGTACTGTGGGATCAGACAATTTTAGGAGATTAGATAACTTAGAGTCTAAAATAGGACAATAAAGCACTCTTTTTAGTCCTAAAAAATATTTAGTTACAATACAAAAATTAAATGTCTTTATGAAACAGTTATAAAACTGTCACCATTTTCATTTATATCCTGATGTACTGTTAAGAAAAGCTCATTTTATTATGAATATTTCCATCAAAAATATTTCTCTGAAATTCTTTATGAAAGTTCAGATTCATTGAACTATGAAACTGAAGAATAAATTTGAATGATGTTTAATTCATGAATTCACTTGTATTGCATGTATTACTACTTTCCTTTAATTTTCATTTTTTGTTAAAATGTATTTTTATACTTCTCAGGTAAATTTTATAAAAGCATTATGTGCAGAAATGACACAGTAAGCTAAATTATTTTTTAAAGATTTTTAACCAATTCTCACTTACAATAAATTAAATCAGAGTCACCTTTGCCTCTATCTTCCCCATCTACTATTTTCTACCAAATCAAAAGTAACGTTTTTTTTCCTTGGTTTCTATTTACTGAGAGTTTCTGTGTGTTGAGTGCACTGACAGGGACAGTGTGTGGTGATGTTTTATGGAAAGGTCCAGATCATTACCTAGTGGGAAAGGCAACCATTTCAGGTCAGGACCTGGTTATCAAGGTACATTGATGCTGAATGTGAAATTTCTTATTGATCAGAATCTAAGAAAAAAAAGGATCTCTATAGCATGAGAGAGAACATCAAAAATTTCTGTGTTACCTTCATAATAGATTTTTTAAATCTCCATTTCTTTAAATTCCAGAATTTGCCCCCAACCTCAGTATTTCTGCCTGTTCCAGTCAATACTTGGGATGTCCTAGACTATGGCTAGGGTAAAGAATGATTAGAAGAAAAAAGGGTCTGTTTTCAAATTTTGGATTTCAAAAAAGATTTTCATAGTTGGGACAAACTTCCAGTCTGGCAAAGTGAGGAGCTCAGCAAAACCTCTCCCTAGTAACCCACTTTAAAATTGGACAGAATAGCCAATAACAACAATTCCAGAGCTCTGGAAGTTGATCAAAAATTTACAACAATTGAGACATGTTAGTCTTGAAAGTCTACAAAAATAATTGAACAGTGAGAGCCTGTGGTATTCTTGCCTAAATACCCTCCCTCCAGAGTTTGATGGTACAGGCCAGAAAAACTAGCAGGCTTGTTGCTATATAGAGTTTGCGTGTTTTGGATTGGAGAAGAAAGTACACCTGCCTGATCAGTAAGAATAGCAATCTCAGTAGCTGATGAACATGAATGACAAGGGACTCAACTAGCTTTAGGTTGTAATTTTTATAGGGAAATTTAACAGTGAGGTCTCAGAAATTAGAAATCTATACAGGGCTATGAGAAGCTCTTCATTCATCCCTGGCTTTCTGAGAAGCTGAATCAATATGTAGTGGAGTTGTAAAAGAATCATGTAGAAATTAAAAACTAGGAAGGACTTGAAAATGGCCGGAATATGATTGTGCACTGCAATCCATACACAGGTCCCTTGGAGTGATGGAAATGTTCTACTTTTGGATTGTGGTATTTGTTGTACAAATCCAAAAATTTACTAAAAGTCATTGAATTAATTACATACTTAACAATAGGGAATTTTATGGTATGTAAATAATACTTAAATAAAGCATGTGAGAAAGGATACTCAAAACATTGTGTTTTGCAATTAATTTTCAGGGACAATAATTTGGCATAAAACTATCCTGGGCATCACAAACTTGTCTTTTGATGTTTTGAGGTATTCATAGGCCAAGATAGAGAAGGAGAGTCACAGATGCAAGGGAGCTAGACCGGTTGGGAAATTCTTGAGATGAGACTTATCCTACTAATTTCAAGGAGAGCTAGCAGGTTGTGAATAGGTGGTGGGGTGGAGTGAAAAGAATGGGAGAAAAAAAAAAAATCTTAAAGAACTTGTTTTTTTCCTGGCTCAGAAAACTTAATAAAGCAAACAAGCAAATCCCCTATGTTTCCTTGGAACAACCTGGTGATAAAGCAGACATGTAAAAATGGATATGCGGTATCATTTACAAGAGAGGCCTGAAGCAGATTTTGAAAGTCCTCACAAACTTTAAGACTACATGTGCTGCACATAAGCAATTGCCAATAAGGCCATGGATGCCAGGATGGCTAGATGCCGTAAAAGGAACCAGCAGAAATGAGTTGTTAACAGCAAATGCTATCAAATATGCCAGCGTGAACAGTGGATTATAAAGAACTCTGGGTTTCTCCCCAGGACTTGGCTGTGAGTAATCCTCCCCAGAATTTAACAGCAACTCTTAAAAACTAGGGCAAATCCTGAATAAAGTTCAATGATGGACATTAATTCTAAATTGAATAATTTTAGTTTCCTGTAATGAAATAAACACTGAGGTGAAAAATACGTTCAGAAGTATGAAAATAAAAAGTTAAATACCTTACACACCTAATTTTAAGGCCAGAGATTCATACCTTCCATATATTAAAATAAACATGGGACACCTTTCAAGGACACAAGTGTAGCAAAACTATACAGTGAGTTAAAAATATTTTATGACTCTGTCATCTCAGATTACATAAAAAATTGCTAATTGTCATCATCTTATTCATTTTCATTATCAGGAAATACTTATTAAAATCTTCCTTTCATACAGATGTATCAAATGTAAAATGTATAAAATTAAACTATTTTTTATATTCAGGATTTTGAAACAACACCAAAGTGTAAGTTAGGCAAACTAGTTTCCAGTTCACATTCTACTACTAATTATGTTGAAAAAAATAATTTAATATCTCTGGGCCAATGCTTTCTTATTTTTATAAATGAGACAAGATGATCTATAAGCTTTTTTCAGTAATGGGATTTTATGACCATAATATAGGCTATATGCTGCTTCACATACTTTGTGCAGCAAGATTGGAGATTTAATTAATTAGTCAATTAATTAAATCAGTCAATATTGTCAAAGAGATAACTGAAGTGACACTGACAAATACATAGCTTAAATAGAATGAATTGTTATTTATATTAAATTTATTATATGAATTAAAATTTATTAAAGATATTAAGAGACAAGGACATTTTTTGACATGATTCATAATAGTTTAGTCAGGGGATGAGATTTTGAAGGCAAGATAAACCAACTATTTTTCCGAATGAAAATTCATGGCCAATAATGTTGTCAATACTTCAGCTCTTTTTAAAAAATATTTACATTCTCCGTGAATAGTAAAAAATAATATATATTTAGATTGATATAACCTGGGTAAATAATTTTTGAAAATACACAATCTGTTTTCCAAGTAGGTCCAAATAAATATGTTCATCAATTGCCAGTGAAACAAGGGAGTACTGACAGAGGTTACAAATGTGGGCAGAGGCTATTAAGGCCACAAATGTCTTTACTATGTTCCAAACAGTGCAACACAAATGAAGTAAATCTAATGAGGAGACAATTGGATTACTAGGAGAAAGCTTCTGAAAACCTTGTGATTAAGTCAGGTAAAAATAATAAAGTGCTACCCTTGTACTTGCTGAGACACAAAAAGGCAATTATGCAAAAAGACACTTAAAAGCTGTACTACTAAGAATGTGGTCCTAATCTTTCTTAATACCCCTTCCTTTCAAGTACCACTTTCCCAATATTTCTTCCTTTTAAATTCTATTCAAAAATATCCCTCGTGTCCAGTATCATGTAGCATTTAGTGAATCTATTTTTCTGTCTAGTGTCAAACTTAAATAATACTCCTTTCACTACTTTAAATCTCATGCATGTTTCTTCCTTATAATTATCCTAAAATTTTCACATAGGCTTTCACCATTCTTTCCCATACATGTAGAGGACTTTAAGAACACAGATAAAATGACTTTTCTTTATTTTAAATTCAATATTCTTGTGGAATTTTAGATAGTCATAAATAAGGGCCTTTGAGGATTCTTTTATGTCTCACATCTAATTTGTCTCTAATATCCATCATCTATCATCAGGTCTAACATAAAATACATAGTACTTTAGTATTTAATGCTTCCCAGAATAAAAGTAATTAAGTGCACATTACCATAGATGGTAACTGAGAAGCCAAAAGAATTGACTGAAATAGAAATATATAGGTGACTATCAGGTCCCTTAAATGGTAATATTTAAGACCATGCATAGTCCACTAATTTAAGAAGCTAACACAATGCATAAATCTGGCTGGAAGGAAACATGCTCATAAAGGAGAATCAATTTGCACAGGGAGGTATATCATGTTTGTAAACATGATAGCTCTATATCTAGTAGTGTATGTTATTATTTTTGATGTCATCAGCTCAATAGTTCATTTTTACATTTCATTAGAATGTTGAATAATTTTCTTGCAATAAATTAACAAATACTTTGTTTTGTATATTCTGTCTATCTAAATTCTTGATAGGTGGTTTTCATTAACTTTGCCCTTGAATCTTGCCTAGTTGGTTATTTCACACCATTTTGAATCTCTTTTTCCCTCATTTAGCAAAGAACATCTATCTGGTTTAATAATTAGTTTTAAATATAACTTTTCCAAAAAAAGTAAAAAGTAATAATATAGTGTAATTAGGAGAAATATATTATTATTTATTAAACTGCAGTATTATATAGTTTTACTGAAACTTTCAAAAAACAACATCCTACAAATCGAGTATAAAATCTGTCTTATATGTGACAAGTAATGGGCGCCTTATTTTTAGGAGACTCATTCAAGAGTCCAGTTTCTTTCAGTGAAATGTTTTGTGGTGTAGTTATTTTATTTAGTTTCAATTAACATTGATAAATAGGGAAAAAAGAATATTCCACTCCTAGTTTAGGTTTTTGTAAAAAAAAAAAAAAAGCCGTATAACGATGATTGGGGGCACAGACTGTGGAGTTAAATTACACAGTTTGAATCTGGCAAAATCAGTTCCTAGCATTGTGACATCAGGGAAATAACCCAAAGTTTCTGTGCTTTAATGTTTACCTCCTTAAAATGGATTTAATATTTGAAATGACCTGATACTGTCATTGAACTAAGATGGTATATAAAATACCTTGAAGGGCCTGGTGCATAGAAAATACTGTAAGGTGTTTGGTATTATTCTACCTAGTTCAAATTTATGCTATTAAAAATATGTTTTCAAAAAAAATGAAGAACAATTTGAGAATTTGAAAAACACAAAAGTGAAAGAAAAAAATCAGCAAACATGAGGTCATTTTCAAACTGAAGAAGTATACAAATGTTAGAAAAGTGAAATGGAGAAGAACACATAGCAGGCTACTCTTAGAAACAGAGAAGGATAACCAGGATAAAAGTAAATGAGAAAGGAGAGTAAGGCAAAGGACAGCTACCTGAAGGAAATCAGAGGTCTGGCTTATATAAGCTGGAGAAGTGTAAGAGGATTCAAGGAAGCAAAATGATAGGTCCAAGAGAAATATGCACATAGTGAAAGAGAGGCGAGTAAAGTAAGAAGGAAACAAGTGTCACCATTTTTTTTTCTGTTCAAATTATACTGGAAAAGAAAGAAAAAGCAACTTCTTAAGAAGTGTGTGTGTGTGTGTGTGTGTGTGTGTGTAAATGCGTGTGTGTGTATATTTACATATATAAAAGAGTGAACATATTTAATTTAAATGCTTAAATATAAACTCAAAAACTATGAATGAAGAAAAGAGAAAAAAACATTTTAAACAAAATAGACAAGGCTACATAGACTGATGAAATAAAAAAAACCCAAAAACATAAAAAAATAGACCCTCCCCCCAAAAAAGATTAAAAGGATGAAGGAAATATAAAATAAAAAGGAGTTAGTAAGAGAATAGACCAGGAAGGACTTGGAACATAAAATTTTTCTACTTTGGATTTAGAAGATATTATTATAAAAATTTTTTCCTGTTATATTTTAAAGTATTTCCATTTTAGCTTTTTTTCCCCCCAATTTAAAAATCTCTTCTCTTTCTGCCTCTTTCTTTCTTATATTGTGTTTACATTCCAGGGGCTATTTTTTAAAGTTATTTTTACACAAAATGACAACAATTTATTTCAAATAGATGGCAGTAGTGTTTTTAAGATAAAATAGATAACATCAGAAAAAAACATAAGTAAGCTAATCAAAATGTTGAGGAGTTCTTTTGCTGATCATAGTTCAATTTATATTAAAAACTACTTCTGCTTTCTTCAAAAAAAGAAAATAAAAAGTCTTTTGATTATTTATTTTTTAGCTGAATTTTCAAAACCAAACAGAGGATAGGAAGCAGAAGATAGAAATATTTATCCTGACTTTATTACCATTCTGGCATCTCTAGGCCTATAATTTACCTTTTTGTTACCCTTACAAAAACTTAAAAATCACACCATCAGAACCCAAAGCAGCATACTTTCATGTGCCTATTTTAAACCAAACAAATAAGAAGTGCCATTAGCTTATTTAGCTGATCCAGATATACTCACTACTTGGAAGATAAGCCTGAGAATAAACTTCAAGCTCCTAATTATAACCTTTAAAATTTTGCATCATCTGACTTCCGCTGATTTCTGCAACCTTATTTTATGGTACTCTTTTCTTTCCTCACTATGCCTTTTTTCCATTCCTCAAACAAGCCAAACCTGTCATTATTTATAGGTCCTTACACTATTTTCCCTTCCATGTAGAATATTTTTCTCACTGGGTTCCAGTGGCTGATTTATTCATATTCTATAGGATTTCTCTCAAATGTCACAAGTGACCATTGTATTTAAAGTGGTTTTACCTGTATCTTTGTTAATCACATTTTTAAATTTCTCTTTATTGGATTATTTGTAGTCTATAATCACTATTCTTATAAAAGTTTTATCTTGCCAAATAGATTATAATCAAATGATGGGGACTTAGTTTATTCTGCTGTTTTATCCGCAGCATCTACTACAATGTTACAAAGAGTGGAATTCAACAAATATTTTATTGAATGGGAGTGAATGATTAATTGATAGATAACCAGTAAGTCACTTTCTCCTACTTTGGAAGAGTGGGAGCACATATTCTCTGCGAGAATAATGTCTGGAGAAGCTGTATTCTTGGAACATAGAAAGAAGTTTGGTAGTGGTAGCACATTTCTTTTATACTTCAATATGTTTAAAATCACATTTTTCATTGCCATGTAGTACTCCATTGTGTATATAAACCACAATTTTTTTATCCATTCATCAGTTGATGGAAGAATGAAATATGGCCCTTTGTAGCAACATGGATGGAACTGGAGAGTGTGATGCTAAGTGAAATAAGCCATACAGAGAAAGACAGATACCATATGTGTTCACTCTTAGGTGGATCCTGAGAAACTTAACAGAAACCCATGGGGGAGGGGAAGGAAAAAAAAATGAGGTTAGAGTGGAAGAGAGCCAAAGCATAAGAGACTATTAAAAACTGAGAACAAACTGAGGGTTGATGGGGGGTGGGAGGGAGGGGAGGATAGGTGATGGGTATTGAGGAGGGCACCTTTTGGGATGAGCACTGGGTGTTGTATGGAAACCAATTTGACAATAAACTTCATATATTGAAAAAATAAATAAATAAAAATAAATAAATAAAATAACATTTTTAACATGCCATACATAAATACATTCTTTATCTAAAGCTTCAAATAATTAATGTTTATAGACTAAGACATAAAAGTTCTTATTCACCCTCTATTTTGTCCTCATTTGTAAAAGCCATATTTAACAAGTTGTGTGCATTGTTTCCATTCACTTACTAGTTTCATACATAAATACATACATATACTCAGCATATATTTTCAACATAATATAAAGCATGATAAATACATGGTAGTTAATAACAGACAATAGGCATGTGCCTTTTTTTTATTAATGACTGAGTAGAGATCCATATTTGAATTCATAATATTTTAAAGACTCCATCATTAACTGACTTATGATTATTGTGTTGTATGTCCTGCTTTTTTTTCTATTAATAAAAAAATGCTTTTTGGCTCATTACTATAAGAGTTTAGGCATAGGCATATATTTGTTGTTGTTGTGTTGGTTTGTTTTTGCTAGATTTCAATAGAATGATTGTTCACCTAAAGCTTTTTGAATATGCTTCATTATTTTCAGTTCAGCAAGAGATGTCTGAGAAGACCTATTTTCCAGAAATTCTGTCACAACATTATGTAATCTATCCTATGACATTGGTAATCTGATAGGGAAGATATAACTCATTTTTGGGTTTTTTTGTACATCTCTAGTTATTATTCACTATATATTGGCCTAGATGGCCATATTTTTTTCCTTTCGGATTTGATTATTAAGCATTTTGCTCAGGTTTTGTTTTTATGGTTTATTTTAGTTAGGGGATCCTCTCAGTGTTTTGGATAATAATAATGGATAGATAATAATTCATTGTGATTGTGCCTTTTATGGGTCAGTGGTTTTATGTTTTGTGAAGTTAACCTTTTTAATTAATGAGATTACTATTTTAAGAGCACATAATGATAATTTCTGTCCATGCTCTTCCTTCTTTCCTTCCTTCCTTCCTTCCTTCCTTCCTTCCTTCCTTCCTTCCTCTTTCCTGCTTGCCTGCCTACCTGCTTTCTGCCTTTTTTCCGTTTCTTTTCTTTTCTTTTCTTTCTTTCTCTCTTCCTTCCTTCCTTTCTCTCTTTCTTTCTTTCTTTCTTTCTTTCTTTCTTCTTTCTTCTTTTCTTCCTTTCCTTCTTCCTACTGAGATATAATTGACATATGACATTGTGTAAGTTTAAGATATACAGTGTATTGATTTGATATATTCATATATTGTAATATGATTAACAGCTATGGTAGAGTTAGCTAATACCTCTATCAAGTCATTAATTATCATTTCTTGCTTCTGAGAAGGTAGCAGAGTAAGAAGATCCTAATCTCACCTCCTCCCAGAGACATAATTAGATAGCACCTATAACAGTTTAAGCCCAGTGTAACCCAGAAAACAACCTGAAGACTGGCAGAACAGACTCTCCACAGCTAAATGTAGGGAAGAGGCCACATTGAAAATGGTAGCGAGGGCAGACAAACAGTCAGGAACCAAGCTGACTAATGAAACTGTCCAGGGAGCAAGGACCACCATAAGCATGGAGAAGGAAAAAGGGCAGATCCACTGGGCACCAAAGGCATGGGGGACCTGCAGTGAGAAAATGAATCCTTATAACATTTGGCTTTGGAAACCAGAGGGACTTACCTTCTTGAGTTCTTGCAATCAGTCAGGCTTGACACTGATTGAAACTATAAAAATCAGTGGATCAGCTCTAGGAGAGCCTGAGGACAAAAGGAAACTGAGTCCCTGCCCTTAAAGAGCACAACAAACAGACCCATAGAGATACAGCATAGAAGAGCAGTTTGAAAAATGTGTAAGGTATGTGGGAGGGAGATTTGTTTATTAATCTCAGAGACTATGCTGAAGGGGCAGAGATTTTCAGCATACCTCTCCAAGAACAACAGAGCTGGCAGGTGCCATTTCCTTTCCCTGCCCCCCAGCTTAGATTCATGAGCACTTTCATGGACAAGCATAGCACGAATACTCTCCAGCTAACTTGCTAACAGTAAGCCTTGCTTCCATGCTCTTCTGCAGATTAGCCCCCTCCATCCCAGCCTCAGCAGCTCTCCAAATCAGTGCATAGTCTCATCCCACAGCAAACCTGAGCTAATTGCTAACACCACATACCCCACACCTGTCATCTGCTGTCTTCTGTGAACTCGTCCCTTCCAACCCAGCTCTTGGCAGGAAAACATCCTAAGCAGTACCATGAGAGTGGCAATGTGGTAGCAGCCCTGATAGGGGCCTGCACCATGCCAAAATGACTCCTTCTCCAAGAAGAGGGGAAGATAACAACACACACACCAGTTAGACTGGAGCCCCAGTAGTAGGCTAGGACAGACATCTGATCTGAATACAGGCCCTGCCTACCAGTGAAATCCCCCCCAGGGGACAATACAGGGCGAGTGCCCTGTAGTTCTTTGAGACCACAACTATGCAGCTGTGGCACAGTTTTGGTGGTTCAGACCAAGTTGGCCCCAGACTAGCCTGTTAACATCACAGGGACCAAAGTCTGCCCACAACAGGCAAAAAGAGCCATTACAGACAACCAGACTGAAGGCAAATACAGATCAGCCATGACAACAGGGTGCATGGAACAAACATAGAGGAGCCCCTGAAGTACCAAGTTCTGGTGAACAGAGGATATTGGACTGCAGAGCACCATAGGACCTCTTCAGAAGGCTACTACTTACAAGAGCAGAAGACATAGCTGACCTTCCTGACAAATAGAAACAGGCAGAGAGAGTTAGATAAAATGAAGAGACAGAGGAATATGCCCCAAATGAAAGAACAGGGGAGATAAGTATGCCTTATATAATGGTCATAAAGATACCGCTCTTGGGAAAAGAGTGGAAGATCTCAGTGCTACCCTCAACAAAGAGACAGGGAACATAAGAAAGAGTCAATTAGAGATTCAGAATTCAATAATTGGAATTAAAAATACAGTAGAGAAAATAAATAGTAGACTAGAGAAGCAGAATAATGAATCAGTACCTTGGAGGACAGAATAGTGGAAAACAAACAAGCTGAATAGGAGAAAAGAAAAAAAAATAATAAAGAATAAGAATAGATTGAGTGAACTTAGTCACAGCATCACCAACAACAACATTTGCATTATAGAGATCCCAGAAAGAAGAGACAAAAGGGGACATAAAATTTATTTGAAGAAATAATAGCTGAAAACTTCCACATCTGGGGAAGTAAATAGATCCAAATCCAAGAGGCACAGAGAGCCCCCAACAAAATCAAACCAAGGAGGTCCACACCAAGGCACATAGTAACTAAAATGGCAGAATATAGTGATAAAGAGAAAACTTTAAAAACAGCAAGAGAAAATAAAACAGTTTCATATAAGGGAAACCCCATGAAATTATCAGCTGATTTTGTAGCAGGAAATTTTCAGGCCAAAAGGGAATAGTATGATATATTCAAAATGCTGGGTTTGGGGGTGGGGGAAATCCTGCAACTGAGAATAATCTATCAAGTAAGGCTATCATTCAGAATAGAAGGAGAGATAAAGAGTTTCCCAGGCAAACAAAGTTAAAGGAATTCATGACCACTAATCCAGCCCTACAATAAATCTTAAAGTAGGTTTTTTGAGTGAAATGGAAAGATGATAATTAGGAGAAAGGAAAGAAGGAAGCACAAAAGTGGTAAAATTAAGTATATAAAAATCACTCAAAGGATTCACAAAATGAAGGGATGTAGTGCATGACACTATCTACCTAAGATATAGGAGGGGAAAGCAATAAAATTTAGTGTTTTTAGAAGGGGTTCAAACTTAAGCAACCATCAACTAAATATAGACTGTCATATGCACAAGATATTATATATAGACCAAATAGTGACTAGAAAAAAAACTTGTAATAGATATGGAAAGATTTAAGAAAAAAAAAAAAGAATCCAAGTATATCATTAAAGAAAGCCAGAAAACCATGAGAGAAGCGAGCAACAGACATAGGAACAGAGAAGTACTAACTAACTAACTAATAAATCATAAAACAAGTAAAAAAATGTCAATGAGAACATACCTATGAATAATTACATTACATTATTTTTAATGTAAATGGACTAAACACTCCAATCAAAGACATAGGGTGACTTAATGGATAAAAAACTGAGACCCATCTATATATTGCCTGCAAGAGACTGATTTCAGACCAAAAGACATACGCAGATTGAAAGTGAAGGGATGGAAAGCATTTATGAAAGCAAATGAAAACGACGCAAAAAACTGGGATAGTAATGCATTTATTGGACAAAATAGACTTTAAAACAAAAACTGTAACAAGAAACAAGAAGGATAGTACATAATTTTAACAAGAACAATCCAACAAGAAGATACAACAAATATTTATGCACCCAATATGGAAGCACCCAAATACATAAAGCAGCTAATAGCAAACATAAAGGAAGTAATCAAATAATATAATAATTGTAAGGGTGTTTAGCACCCTAATTACATTAGTGGGTAAATCATCTAAACTGAAAATCAGCAAGGAAACAGGGGCTTTGAATGACACATTAGACAAGATGGATATTTCATCCTGAAACAACTGAAAACACATTCTTTTCAAGTGCACATGGGGCATTCTCCAGAATAGATCACAAAATAATTCACAAACCAGGCCTCAACAAATTCAAAAAGATTTAAGTCATACCATGTATCTTTTTTGACCAGAAGGCTATGAAACTAGAAATCAACAATAAGAAAAAATCTGGAAAGAACTCAGATACATGGAAGCTAAATAAGATGCTACTAAACAATGAATGAGTCCACCAAGAAATCAAAGAGAAAATTGACAAAATTCTTGGAGGCAAATGCAAACAAATAAACAACAACAACAAACAACAACAACGAAGCAATGGCCCCAAACCTTTGGAATGCAATAAAAGCTGTTCTAACAGGAAGGTTTATAGTAATACAGACCTACATCAAGAAGGAAGAAAAATCTCAAATAAGCAATCTAACCTTATACCTAAAGGATCTAGAAAAAGAACAAAGAAAACTCCAAACAAGTAGAAGAAATAATAAAGACTAAAGTAGACATAAAGAGAAACAAAAAACAACGCGCGCACACACACACACACACACACACACACACACACACACACACTAGAACAGGTCATTGAAACCAGGAGTTAGTTAATTTTTGGAAAAGATCAACAAAATTGATAAATCTTTAGTCAGACTCAAAAAAAAAGGAGAGAACACAAAATCAGAAATGAAAGATAAGAAATAACAATGGATACCTCACAAATACAAAAGTTTGGAAGAGAATATGAAGAATTGTGTGCCAACAAATTGGACGACCTAGAAGAAATGGATAAATTTTGAGAAACATATAATCTCCCAAAATTGAATAAGGAAGAAATAGAAAATTTGAACAAACCAATTACCAACAATAAAATTGATTCAATAGTCAAAAAACTCCCAACTAACAAAAGTCCAAGACCAGAAACTTTCACAGGTGGATTCTATCAAACATTTAAAGAAGAGTCAATACCCATTCTTCTCAAATTATTAAAAAAAAAAAAAACAGAAGAGGAAAGAAAGCTTCTATATTTATTCTAGGAGGCCAGCATTACCCTGATACCAAAACCAGAGACAGATACTACAAAAAAAGAGACTACAGGCCAATATCTCTGATGAACATATATGCAAAAATTCTCAAAAAAATATTAGCAAACTGAATCCAACAATACATTAAAAAGATTATTTACCATAATCAAGTGGGATTTATCCAGAGATGCAAGGGTGGTTTAATATTCACAAATTAATCAACAAGACACATCATATCAACAAGATAAAAAATAAAAGTAATATGATCACTTCAATAGATGCAGAAAAAGCATTTGACACAGTATAAAACCCATTCATTACAAAAAGTCTCCAAAAAGTAGGTTTGGGGGAACATACCTAAGCATAATAAAGGTTATATATAAAAAACCCACAGCTGACATCATACTCAATGGTGAAAAACTGAAAACTTTTACACTAACATCAGGAACAAGACAAGGACATCCTGTCACCACTTTTATTAAATGTAGTACTGAAAGTCCTAGCCACAGATATCAGACAAGAAAAAGAAATAAGAGGCATGCACATTGGTAAAGAAGAAGTAAAACTTTCACTGCTTGCTGATGACATGATGCTATGTATAGAAAACCTAAAGAATCTACCAAAAAAAAAAAAAAAAGAAAAGAAAAGAAAAAACCTGCTAGAATTGATAAATGAATCCAGTAAAGTCATAGGATAGAAAACTAACATATACAGAAGTCTGTTGCATTTTTATACACTAAAAATGAAGGATCCGAAAGAGAAATTAAGAAGACTGTTCCATTCACAATTGCACCCCCAAAAAGGTAACGTTACAGTGGTAGAGTACTAGGGGGATCCTATGCTTGCCTCATCCCTGGAATACAGCTAGACAAATATCAAATCATTCTGAACACCCAATAAATCGATGTGAAAACTGAGAGAACAAACCTTACAACTAGAGGGAGGAAAATAGCCACATTGTGGAAGGTAGGAGCTGCAGACAGTTGACTTGGGGAAGAAAAGAATTGCAGGTGCGGTGGTGGGGAGGAAGTGAGGAGAGGTAGAGAAAGAGTGAAAGCAGCATGCAGGGGATTGCACAAGAAAAACCATTGACTGGAGAAAGGAGAGAGGATGATTATTGCAAGTTTTTACAAGCAGCAGATCTGAGAGTCTGAGGGGTTTTTTTTTTTTGTTGTTGTTTATTTATTTTTGAGACAGAAAGAGACAGAGCATGCACGGGGGAGGAGCAGAGAGAGAGAGGGAGACACAGAATCCGAAGCAGCCTCCAGGCTATAAGCTGTCAGCACAGAGCCCGACGTGGGGCTCAAACTCACGGACCATGAGATCGTGACCTGAGCCGAAGTTGGACGCTTAACCGACTGAGCCACCCAGGCGCCCCTGAGAGTCTGAGGTTTTAGAAGTCCACGCCATCACTGGGGCTTTGCCTGGTGGGCTTAGTTGTGCTCCTGTGGGGAAGGAGGGCAGAAGCCCAGGAGTAGACAGTGTTGTCTGGTGATTCCTGGGATCACATTGGGAGAGACAGTGGATGCCCTGTTAATTAGCATAGCAGCAGAGGCCCTTGCTGAATGCAGCTAACCTGGAAGCCAGCTTTTGGCTGAGCTTTATCATAAATTCGAAGCTTCTGTGTAGTTGTGTGACTAGTTTTCTGGGACAAACTAGCACCAGCCACAGTGCAGCGAGACCCTGCCCCAGAAGATCAGTGTGGGTCCATGCTGTGCTGGGTTCCTAAAATTTGGAAGTTTGAAATCCAGCCATGCACCTGAGAGAAAACACAGGAGGACTGTGCTGCCAGACAAACAGATGGCTTGGACATATACAGGATGGAGGCAGGGTTTTGACAGAACTCTCAAACATAAGAGGGGTGATTGTTTCCTCTTCTGTTATGGCTTCCTGAACAGTGGTGGCTTGTATGCCCCCTTTGGGGACAAGAAAGTCAGGCAATGTCATTTTATGTCCCTATCAACATGGACAGACTTCAGTGAGCAACATAGCACCCTAGTGGAGGCTAGATCCACTTACACTAAGCCCCACCCAAATGCACCCTGAAGGTATATCTTTATTAGGAGAAATTGGTCTGAGAACCAGTGCAGGTAACCCCCTAGAAGACCAGCACAAGCCACCTGCATGTACCAACTCTACTGATAATAGAGTGCTGCAAAGCTTCAGTTCTAGGGCATATAGGATCTAGCCTTTTCATACAAGCAGACCAAAACACACCTAGCTAAAACTTGCCACAAACTGGACCAGGTCCAAAGACTCCCTACTGCAGGCAAGGTGAAACTCTGCAGAGGACTAATCATAGGGGAAAGAGCAGCCAAAACACGACAGCAGAGTGCACATAGAACACACTAAAATAAATTTCCTGAAGCTCCAGGCCCTAGATAGTATATGACCTCTTCTTTATATAGCCATTACTCTCAGAAGGAGGAAACATAACAGGTTTTCCTAACACACGGAAGACAGGTCTAGGCAAAATGCCAAGATGGAGGAATTCATCCTAAAAGAAAGAACAAAAAGAGGTCGTGGCCAAGAATCTAATCAAAACAGATGTGTGTAATATTCCTGAATTTAAAACAACATTCATAAGGATACTAGCTGTGCTTTAGAAAAGCATAGAAGACACTAGGGAGTCCCTTAATGCATAAAGACTAAAAACTAGTCAGGCTGATATAAAAAGTGGTATGACTGAGATGCAAAACCAGCTGCACATTTTGACAAGGATGGAAGAAGCAGAGAAATGAATAAGTGATACAGAAGATAAAATTATGGAAAATAATGAAGCTGAAAAGAAGAGGGAAAGGGAAATATTGGATTGTGAATGCACTTAGGTACTCAGTGACTCCATAAAGTATAATAACATTCTTATCCTAGGAATCCCAGAAGAAAAGAGGGTAAAAAAGGGCAGAAGTTCTATTTGAGTAACTTATAGCTGAAAACTTCCCTAATCTGGCAAAGAAAACAGACACTGAAGAGAACTTCCATCAAAATCAACAAAAGCTGGCCAATACCAAGACGTATTATAGTAAAATTTGCAAAATACACAGAAAAGGAAAAGAATCCCAAAACAGCAAGGGGAAAAAAAAGTCTTTAATGTGCAAAGAAAGACAAATAAGGTTCACCACAGATCTTTTTACAGAAACATGGCAGGCCAGAAGGGAGTGACATGATATATACCATGTGCTGAATAGGAAAAATATGCAGACAAGAATATTCTGTCCAGCAAGGCTGCCATTCAGAATAGAAGGAGAGATAAAGAGTTGCCAAAACAAACAAAAATTAAAGGAATTTGTGGCCACTAAGCCAGCCCTGCAAGAAATATTAAAGGAGACTCAGGAGCGCTGGGGTGACTCAGTTAAGTGTTCGACTTTGGCTCAGGCTGTGATCTCGTGGTTTGTGAGTTCAAGCCCCATGTCAGGCTCTGTGATGACAGCTTGGAGTCTGGAGCCTGCTTTGGTTTCTGTGTCTCCCTCTCTCCCTGCCTTTCCCTCTCACTTGCACTCTCTCAAAAATAAATAAAAAATATTTAAAAAAAGGAAAAAAAAAAAGGAATATTAAAGGGCGCTCAGAGTGGGAAAAAAAGATTAAAAGCAACAAAGACTAGAAAAGAACAGAGAAACTTTCCAGAAACACTGACTTTATAGGTAATACAATGGCACTAAATTGATATCTATCAATAATATCTCTGAATGTAAATGGACTAAATACTCCAACCAAAAGACATAGGATATCAGAATGATAAAAAAAAAAAAAGATCCATTATATGCTGCCTACAAGAGACTCATTTTAGACCTAAAGACACCTGCACATTGAAAGTGAAGGGACACAGTACCATCTCTCATGCTAATGGATATGAAAAGAAACCCAAAGTAGCCATAGTTATATCAGACAAACTAGATTTTTAAACCAAAGACTATAACAAGAGTTAAAGAAGGGCATTACATCATGATTCAGGGGTTTTTCCAGCAAGAAGATCTGACAATTGTAAATATTTATGCCCCCAATTTGAAAGAACCCAAATACATAAATTAATAAATAGAAAACATAAACTCGTTGAAAGCAATACAGTAATAGTAGGGGAAGTTAACACTCCATTTATACCAATGGACAGATCTTCCAAGCAGAAAATAAACAAGGAAACAATGGATTTGAATACTACACTGGACCAGATGAATTTAATATATATTCAGGACATTTCATCCTACAACAGAATACATTCTTTTCAAGTAAATATGGATCGTTGTCTAGAATAGATCACATACTATGTTGCAAAACAACCCTCAATATGTACAGAAAGATTAAATCATGCATATTTTATTACCACAGTGCTATAAAAAACTTGAGGTCAACCACAAGAAAAAATTTAGAAAAACCAGAAATACATGGAGGTTAAAGAACATCCAACTAAAGAATAAGTGGGTTAACCCCTTAGAAATTAAGAAGAAATTAAAAAAAAAAGGAACAACAAATAAAGCCTAAAGCTAGCAGAAGAAGAGAAATAATAAAGATTGGAACAGAAATAAATGATACAGAAACAAAAACCACAGTTGTACACATAAGTAAAACTAAAAGCTGTTTCTTTGAAAGTTTTAATAAATATGATAAACTTCTAGCAAAACTTATCAAAAAGAAAAAAGACCCAAATAAATAAAATCAAGAATGAAAGAGAAGAGATCACAACTAACACCACAGAAATGTAAACATTTATTGGAAAACATTATGAAAAATTATATTCCAACAAACTGGAAAATCTGGGAAAATGGACAAATTCCTAGAAAGATACAAACTACCAAAACTGAGATAGGAAGAAATAGAAAATTTGAACAGACCCATAACTAGGAAAGAAATTGTATCTATAATCAAAAATCTCACAACAAACAAAAATCCAGGGCCAGATGGCTTCCCAGGGGAATTCTACCAAACATTTAAGGAAGAGTTAATACCTATTCTTTTCAAACTGTTCCAAAAAATAGAAATTGAAGGAAAATTTCCAAACTCATTCTATGAGGCCATCATTTCCTTGATTCCAAAACCAGACAAAGACCTTACTGAAAGAATTATAGGCCAATATCCCTGATGAACACAGATGGAACAGTTCTCAACAAGATATTAGGAAATAGAATCCAAGAGTACATTAAAAGAATTATTCACCACAAGCAAGTGGGATTTATTACTGGGTTGCATAGGTAGTTCAGTATTCACAAATTGATCAATGTGATACACCACTTTTAATAAAAGAAAGGATAAGAACTTTATGATCCTCTTAATAAATACAGAAAAAAACATTTGACCAAATACAGCATCCATTCTTGATAAAAACCCTCAATAAAGTAGGGATAGAGGGAACTTATACAATATGTAAAGGCCATATATAAAAGACACACAGCTATTATCCTCAGTGGGAAAAACAGCTTTTCCTCTATAGTCAGGAAGAAGACAGGGATGTCTTGCTTATAAACAGCAAGAATTTATATCTTATAGTTGTGGAGGCTGCAAAGTCCAAGATCCAGATACTGGCCAATTTGGGGTCTAGTGAGTACCCAGTGCCTGGCTCATAGAAAGCTGCCTTCTTGATGTGTTCTCACATGGTGGAAATAATGAGAAAGCTCTCTGGGTCACTTCTGTGAGAACACTAATACCATTATACCCTCATGGTATAGTTACCTCCTGATGTCCCTGTCTCAGAATGCCATCATTCTGAGGTTGTCCAGTGACTTTTTCCAACTTTTATGGGGAGAGGGAAGGGGCAGAAACTATATTCCTTATCATGCATGGTCACTGACATCTCTGTTCCTTGTAGTATGTTCAGCTTTAGTTCTCTAAAATTTGTATTTCTTTACTGATGTTTTGTATTGATGAGCCACTTTCCCATATTCCTTTACTTCTTTAAGTATACATTCCTTCTCCTGGAGTGACTCTAGTCCTTTGTGGAGGACTAGGAGTAAACTCCAGAAAGAAAAAAAAGATTAAGAAAAGTGAATAGGGTCTAAGTGACCTATAGGATATCAAAAGTGGACCACATGTACATTTAGGGAGTTCCAGAAGGAAAAGAGAGAAGGAGCAGAAAGAATATTTGAAGAAATAATGACTGAAAGCCTCCCAAATTGAATGAAAGATGTAATGTCATAAACATCCAAGAAGGTCAAAGCACTCCAAATAAATAAATACAAGGACATTACAAAGCAAGGTACAACATGATCAAACTTTGAAGACAAAGACCTGGATCTTGAATGCAGGAAGGTAGAAATGACTAGTCACATACAGGCAGTACTCAATACTGAGTACTGTTCAATATAATGAACAGCTGATTTCTTATCAAAGTCATAAACTTCTAGGAATGATTATGAAATAAAGAGAAAAGGTACAAGTTATTAATATTAGAAGCAATAGAAGGAACATGCTATAGATTTTACATTAAAGAATGATTAGGGGTTATAAATAATTTTATGCCATTTCAATAATTTTGGAAAAAATAAACACATCTTTGAAAAACAGGAGTCACAAAAACAGACAAAAAATAAATAAAAATGTGAATATCCCTATATCTATAAGAAAAAATTATTAATAATTAAACCTTTCTCTGCCCCACTCCACCACAAAACTCCAGGCTTAATTGTCATCCCTAGCGATTTCTCCCAGATATTTAGGAAGAAATAACACAAATCTTACATATTTTTTTCAGAAAATAGTGGAGAAGTGAACACTCCTGACTCACTTTTTGAGGACAGAATTCCTGCTAATAAGTCTAGACAAAGATATCACAAGAAAATAAAACCATAGATATAACTTTGATGAATATCCAAAAACCCTTTAAAATTATTCCTATTAAAATTAACAAATTAGACTTAATAATACATAAATACTACTTTTCCAGCAAATTTGATATACCTCCTGAGTGCAAGGTTAGTTTAATAGTGGAAAATCAATAAATATATTTCATCTCACTAATACAGTAAAGGAGAAAAAATCATAATCTCAAAATAGAGTAAAATCATTTGATAAATCTAGACACACATCCTTATCCTCATCCATATTAACTACAAATAACATCTTAACCTTGTAACATAGCATTTACAAAAAGATCATACAGTAAACATTAAACTTCATGGCAAAAGTCTAAATATGATTTCAAGAAAAAGGTAAAAATAGCTGCTCTTACCACTTCTTTTTAAAATTTTTTTTAATGTTTATTTATTTTTGAGAGTGAGAGGCAGCACAGGTGGGGGAGGGGCAAAGAGGGAGACACAGAATCCAATACAGGTTCCAGGCTCTGAGCTGTCAGCACAGAGCCTGATGCAGGGCTTGAACTCACAAACTGCGAGATCATCACCTGAGTCCAAGTTGGATGCTTAACCAACTGAGCCACCTAGGCACCCCATGCTCTTAACACTTCTTTTGACATTAGTTCTGAGTAGTGTAATAAGCCGATCAAGATATATAGAAATCATTGACTTAAGAAATCAAGAGTTGTTTTTATTCATAGATTATGTGACCATGTATTAAATAATTCTATAGTATCTACAGAAAAACTGAGAAGGACAAGGTTGCAAAATACAAAATTGATATAGCAAAAATTAATTTTATTAAATAGAAGCAATGAACAATTTGAAAAGGAAAATATTCAAACAAAAGTTTACAATGGCAAAAAAAAAACTACATAAAATGGTTAGGCATAAATGTAATGCACTATGAAAAAGGTGTATAAACTGAAAAATACAAAACTAGAAGACCTAAGTAAATGAAAAGATACATCATATTCATGTTTTGGAAGACTTAGTATTTTTAAATTTTTTTTAATGTTTATTTTTTATTTTTGAGAGCGAGAGAGAGAGCACGAATAGGGGAGTGGCAGAGAGGGAGACACAGAATCCCTGAAACAGGCTCCAGGCTCTGAGCTGTCAGCACAGAGCCCCACATGGAGCTTGAACCCACAAACCGTGAGATCATGACCTGAGTCGGCTGCTTAACTAACAGACACCCAGGTGCCCCTGGAAGACTCAGTATTCTTAAGAAGTTAATTCCCCCCAAATAGAACTATATATTTCTTGGGCAGTCACATTTGCAACTCCATCAGGTTTACTTTTCAAATTGAGAAGCAAATTATAAAATATGTAACATACCTAAAGACATGGGAGACCCAAAAAGGAGTTTGAATGACATTCAAGTTGAATAACTTGAATGGTCTTATTTTAAGATTTGTTACGTTGCATCATCAAGACCTTATGTGGTAATTGTGTAAAGATGGACATATGGGTAAATATAAGGAGTGAAGATTTTGTTTTGGGGATGCATGTCGAATTAACTTCCATCTTCCTCCATGTTTTCTGTGCAGCTGTTAATGTGATTCTTACTTCAGTCATTAAATAACTTAATACTAGTGGGATGTCTCTGCAAAGATGCAGAAGACACAAGTCCCTTTCTCACAACCCACTTCAAAGCTGTTCTCAGTTTTTTCTTCAAGAAACAAAAACAAAAATATCTTTACTGTTTTTCAAGAATGCAAATACCTGTTCCAGAATAAACCATTAAAAAAAAATTAGGAAATACAATGTTTTAAGAGCTCATTAAATGAGTTTCACCAGAGGTTATGGCTGCTGGTTTTATAGTCACTACTTTAAAAATATAGCTTCTTTTCACAACGTGTGATATTCCTTCTGTTATAGGTTATCATGTATATTTGGCAAAATGTTATCACAAACATAGACTTAACATATTACTTTAAATTTCTCAGATGTCCAAGAGTAAAGGTCAGGAAAAATATGGGGTAAAGAAACAGAATGAAGAACACATGGAAAGTTTAATGTAGGAGGCTTAAAGATGTATGATTAATGTCTAAGTATAAATGAGATATTCTGTAGCCTTATTTTCATAATGTAGCATTTCTGATGTAAATAGTTTATCATAATAAATGTCAGATAACATCGGGTCTGTGTGGGATGGAGTTACACTTAGGTCTAAAATGAGGTATGTCTCTTATAATGAGGGACAGTGAGAAATACCGTATGTTCCTTGCTTTCAAATTAGTAGTTCCATCTGTTTAAGTAGTGTCAATTTTATCCAGAGATGCATGGTGATTGAGGATTCTGGAATGTGATAAACACCTTTCTTCTAGTATATGATAATTTCCAGGCTACTGAATCCAGAAAGTAGTTAATGCAAAGTAGCGATATGACACAAGTAGAATATACCAGAAATCACAAAATTTGAGTTCAAAGTCTGAGTTACTAAATCACACATCAGTAATTATGCCAAATATTACTGTGGTCAAAATTGTCTACTTAAGTTTGATGCCTAGTGTAAAATGAAGATATGTGGCTTTGTTGAAACTTACTAAGAATTTTAAGACAGTGACACCAGAATGTTAAAGCAAGAGTGGGTCCCCT
Organism: Acinonyx jubatus; assembly: GCF_027475565.1. NCBI lineage: Eukaryota > Metazoa > Chordata > Mammalia > Carnivora > Felidae > Acinonyx > Acinonyx jubatus. Next base: position 42,710,202 of record NC_069380.1, read on the forward strand.
TTACCCATGGGATCTTATGTAAACTGCATATATTCTACATCCATAAAGCCAGCCCTGACATTTAAATATTCCATTAAATTTAAGCTGTGACATCAAAACTAATTTAAAGAAGCTTATTACAGGTTTAAAAAAACCCTCAATGGTAATTATAAAATTTAAATAAAAGAACCATATTTATATGAATATTAAGTTGAATGTGCAAAGTGCATCTTAAAATTAATCGAATGTGGTGTTTAACATAATTTGACCTCTGAAATGCACACATTAAACTTATCTATATAAAGTAGTAATTTTCCTCTTCCCACTCTGCTTGCTGCTACTTCTTACATTTTTTTGTTTTGTAAACTTGATAAAGTTCACACATAAGTTTGCAGAATTGCATACCTTTAAGTATACTTAAGTGGCAAAGAGCTTATTGATGGGAAGTTTCAAAATCCTATAGGAGTAGCCACTAGGTTCCCTCAGGGTTTTGTGCCTTTAGCAATGATCTGACCTTCTATTAATTGCTATAACTGATATATTCTACAAAATAGGAGGTACACTGTAGAGTCAGATTGTTTAGATTCACATCCTAACACAGTCAATATCTTCATCTCTGGACAAGTGACTTGTTAATTTTTTTCTAGTTGTTTATCTGTAAATTAAGTACTCCTATTAAAACACTTATAGAGGTAAGTACAAATAATACTAGTTATAGAGTTATGAGAATTAATTGAAATAATCTGTGGGAATTTTTTAACATCATTTTAATGTAATATTTATTGAATAAAGGTTAGCTATTATCGTGGTGTGCATTATTTTCTAATCTTTTTGTGTTACCCATGAGCCATAAGGAACTAGTTCCTTCTACTGTACAGGGAATAATTACAAGGGCTGATAGTGGAAGAGATGAATGGTGGAGAATTTTTTTTTTTTTAAGGAATGGTACAGATTTGAAAAATTCTCAAAGAATAACTAGAGCTGCTCTTTTTTAAGTTTATTTATTTTGAGAAAGAGAGCAGTTGAGGGGCAGAGAATGAGGGAGAGAGAGAATCCCAAGCAGTCTCTGCTTTGTCAGCACATAGTCCAACACAGGGCTCTACCCCACAAACCAAGAGATCATGACTTGAGCTGAAATTAAGAGTCAGACACTTAACCAACTGAGCCACCCATGTACCTCAAGAGCTGCTGTCTGTCTTGAAGACTGTTTAGAAATTCTTACTAGGTACCTAAGAATGTTACCTGACTAAAATATATTTAGAAAGTCTAAGATTTAGAGTCCATCATAAGCATTATTTATGAGTATAATTTAGATAGTTCTTAAACAGGTAGTGCTTCTGAGTGACAAGACCAACCTGTATGTAATGTTTTATATATTTTTTCTAAGGGTAGGCTAACTGTCTTACTGTCTTCAACCATTACCCCCACCCCACAACTCTTTTTGCAGGATTAAGTCTGTACTGCTGGGTTGCCCAGTCTTTTCTACTTTTATTTCTATGAAGTTCTATATTGAAATAATAGCCAATATCTTTCCAAAAGAGGCATCCCCTTTTGGATAATGAGGTTAGGGGAAATTCATTAGCCTTATTTGCTAGTCCCTATGATTTTTTTTTAGCCACTTTTTAATCTTTATACATCCCTTAAAGCAAAGACATGTATACATGAGTCAGTTTGAATGGAGTTTATCAGAGTTTCATGGTATATCTGAACATGAACAAGGCTCTTGTTTTATTTATTTATTTATTTTTTTAAATTTTCTTTTAATGTTTTTATTTATTTTTGAGACAGAGAGAGACAGAGCATGATCAGGGGAGGGGCAGAGAGAGAGGGAGACACAGAATCTGAAGCAGGCTCCAGGCTCTGAGCTGTCAGCACAGAGCCCAATGTAGGGCTCAAACTCACAGACTGTGGGATCATGACCTGAGCTGCAGTAGGTAGGACGCTCAACCGACTGAGCCACCCAGGAGCCCCAAGGCTCTTGTTTTAAATATCTGTTACTGAGTGACAAATCCCATGAAAACTTAGTGGCTTAAAATAATAAGAATTATTTATTATTTCTCTTTGACATTTAGATTAACTGGGCTCAGGGAGTAGTTTTAGCTTAGTATCTCACATGAAATTGCAGTCAATACCTGGATCTGAAGCCTGGACTGCATTGGATATCCAATATAAAATTTTTCACTCACATGATGGGTGCCTTGGTACTCCTTTATCTCTTAACACATGGTGTTTTAATCTCCATTTGGGCTGCTGACAGCTTGATGGTCTCAGTATCGTCTCATTTCTTACATGGTGGCTGGTTTCTAAAGGAAAATATTACAGGACAGCTTGGAGGAAGATACCAGTCCTCTCAGTGACTAGGCCTACATGGCCTGGGTCGCGTACATCATATTTGATTTTTCAGAGCTGTCACATGTTAGGCCAGATCCAGAGGGTGGAGAGATAGACAGTGTTTAATGGAGGAATGGCGTGTGTCTACTGAGAGGGTAGAAATGAATGGTGGCATATTGGACACAAGCTCTCACAACTCTCATGCAAGGACCATAACCTTTTTCTTCCTCTCCCCATGCTTTACTTTCTTCCACAAACATATATTGACCATCCACAGTGTGCCCCAAATGCATTAGGCATTAAAGTCATTTATCCCCTTTTATTTATTGTTAGAAATGCACTTCATTATACATCAAGTGATTTTATCTTTTCCATGTCATCACCTATTTCCAGTTTCCATTAGAAAGTACTGTATTTATCTGTGCAAAGAAATTTTAAAAAGCATAAATTATATTACGTGATGTAATGATCATCATACAATATGATGTATTGTATGATGTAAATCATACAATAAATGATCTATTGAATGAAAAAATCCATCTATTTAACTGTACACATACATTATTTTCTCTCCTTATAATTGTTTTTTTAATCCTATGTAAGCATTATTAACAAAAAACACTTAAAATAACTTCTTTAATATTTTTTTTCTTACCTAGCACAATATTCAATGCATTTCTATCAAATAAGTAATTCTAAAAAAAGAAGGTGTATTCCAAAAACCTAATAATAGTCATCTTGGTTCGTTTGCTTACTTTCCTATCAGCACTTGTTATTAGTACCTGATTGAGAAAACATGCTTTTGAATTTGAAAGTCCAAAGAAATTCTACTTCAGGTAAATAGAAAAAGGTATTCAAGGGTAGTTTCCACCAACATGTAATTGATAACAAATAACATGTACATGTATTGGCACCATGAGAATTTTGTGAGAGTTAATTATATCATGATTCTAAGTCACCTTGAAAACATATAGAGCTATGTTAAAGAGAAAAGAAGGCTAATAATGTGTCTATAGTAAAATGTTTGCTCCTATGATAATGAGTGACAATATTTTCTGACAGCTCTTCTGGAAATTCTTGTTTTGTTCCATCATTTTTGTTCCTTTGATATTCAGCTATATATAACTCACACTATTTTCTAACCCATCAGCAAAAATATTCAAATACAAACAGTAGAAATGTTAATGCAAGCAGTGAAGAAGGTTTGTTTTCTTCTTAAAACTCTGTGATTTAATATGCAGTTTACAATATGTGGTTATAATTCTCTCATATAAGCTTTCAAAAATAAAAAGGTATATTTTCCTTTGATCTGAAAAAGGAAAAGTAGGAAAGGGTTTATCTTCTTCAACAGACTTTTTTTTTTTATCCTCAGAGAAATTAACATAGCTGTGGATTTGCTTCAGTTGAATAACCTGCTTTTAATGCACAAAATCAGACATGGAAGGTATTAGGCACTTATATTTAGTGAGGGGAAGGGTTTAAGATGTCTTAGATTCTCCTGAAAGGATACACTGAAGCATATTTGTAATTGCTGTGGATAGATGTATACACTTGATTTTCAGCTATATTTGCTTCCACAGTTTAACACCATATATTTACAATATTTATAGGTTCAAAAGTGAAATTATACAGAATAAAATTTATTGGAAATATGGTTTAAAGAAGACAAACATGAACTGGAAAAATTCATATTAAAATTATTTCTCTGGCTGTTACATAATGTTATGTTGGAAATTGCCTTTTGTTTTGATTGTAAATAATTTCAAATTTTTTAACCAGAGTTTGTTGTTTATTAAATTCCTACTTATCTTCATAGGATTTAGTTAAGGTTATAAGATTCACAGGTTGAAGAATATAATCATGCTATTCTGACATGAGAATCCTATGGTTAAAACTTCACAGGGCTTATTAATAGAGTGAAATTCACTATATAAATTCTGACTATATATCTGGTTGGTTATTAATAATATCTTTGAAGATTAGGCTCTAAAACTTTGTAAGTATTAGAATATCTTAATAGAGGGTTACAGATAAACACTTAGAATTTGGGGAAATCTAAAAAGACTGCTTGTCTCAAAATGTAGTCCCTACTAGCTTGCCACTTGTTTGAACTAATTGTTTTATCACTTTATCTTGTGACCAACTGTACACCTAACATTGAGGCGTGTGTACTCTGGTATATATCCCATACTGGATCATAGAGTAAGAAAAGAATGTCATGAAGCTTTTCCACCATGTTTTCTTCTAGATGTTTTATAGTTGTGGATCTTAGTTTAAGTATTTAATCCACTTTGAATTCACATTTGTGTATGGTATAAGATAGAGGTTCAATTTCATTCTTTGGCATATTGCTATCCAGTTTTCCCAATGCCATTTATTGAAGATATTATCCTTTCTCCATCCTATTCTTGGCACTCTTGTCGAGGATCGGGTAATCATTATATCGGCTAGTTTATTCCTGGGCTTCATCCTGTTCCATTGATCTATATGTCTGTTTCTTATGCCAGTGCCATGCTATGTTAATTACTATAGCTTTGTAACATAGTGTAAAATTAGGAAGTGTGATACCTCAAGTTTTGTTCTTTCTCAAGATTGCTACAAAAGCCTCCCACCCCATGGGGTGCCTGGTTGGCTCAGTCCATTAAGCGTCCGACTTTGGCTCAGGTCATGATCTCGCGGTCTGTGAGTTTGAGCCCCGTATCGGGTTCTGTGCTGACAGCTCAGAGCCTGGAGCCTGTTTCAGAGTCTGTGTCTCCCTCTTTCTCTGACCCTCCCCCATTCATGCTCTGTCTCTTTCTGTCTCAAAAACAAATGTTAAAAAAAATTAAAAGCCTCCCACCCCTTTTCCTTTTTTTCTAGCTGTCCAGAATCCAGACAATGCTAAATCTTTAAGGGCTCTGTCTTAGATGAGATAGAAGCCATCCCCTTAGGGAGCCCACTGAAAGGCAGGGGACTGTAGCCATTTACATACCCCATCTCTCCCTCTCTCCACTCTAAGGAGGAAGTTACAGCTCAAGGTGCTTTCTCTCCATGCTGAGCTTTCCCACCTAGGAGAAGGGACTCTTGTGGCTAAGGTGAAATTGTTCTTCTTGTCTGTTTCAGTGCATTTTTTCTTGGTTTTGTGCCCATCAGAGTTACTGCAACTTAACTGGATTCTGGACCTCTCATAAAGGTATTTTAGTCTTCATATCATTGTTCAGTTGTATTTCCGTGTGAGAATAAGGGCTGAAACTTCCTTTTCTACTATCTTGGTGATGTCATTACCCCGAGAACTGCCACTGTTGTCTATTTCATTCTTCTTCAGAAGTCATTTTGGTGAACATTTTTGAGAGGCATTTCCATAAAAACAAAATCATTAATATTTAGGCTTAAAAACATGGCTGCTAATTTTTGACCCTTTCTATGGAAATGGAGGATGCATACTCTCTTTCCATGAAATTGGGAAAATCTATTAGTGTTTGGAGTAGTTGAATACACTGGAAATAAAGCTAAAGCAGAAGTGATCATTTAGCTTCTCCCTTGGGTTCTAAAGAACATTTTCTTTTCAAGCCCTGAGATGTCATATCAGAAGGCTCACCATTCTGAGGTTAGACTACTGAGAGAAGCTCAAGTTCCTTGGGAGGCCTCACATAGACATTTCAATAAACAATTCAGATATGCCTAATCTCCTAGTTAGCCCAGACTAAGTGTCAGTCTTGTGAGTGAAGAACCCTACAGATGACTCCAACACCTGTCATTCAACTAACCCCAACCAATTTAAGCCTTTCCAGTGAAGTCGCCAAACACTGTGAAGCAGATGCAAGGCATTCTTTCTGGGTTCTGTCTGAATTCCTTACCAACAGAATAAAATAGTTGTGGTTTCATTCCACCAAGCTTTGTAGCAGATTGTAACTTAGCAGTTGATAACTGGAATGATATATAATTAAAAAGTTTAAAATGTTAAGTGTTGCTAATATAATTACATGGATATTATTTTTTAAATATTTTCATATCTTCAGAACTGGGAGCAGAAAGATGGCTTAATTTAGTTTGAGATGTTTAAAATTTAATATGCTTGTGAATCACCTGAAATCTTGTAAATACAAAACTTTTGACTCAGTAGTTCACGGGTGAGAATGAAATATTACCTTTCTAACAAATTTCCATGTAATGCTGATGATTCTGGTACATTGGCCAGTTTCTGAATTGCTACTCTTCTTCCCTCATTTTGAATTTGAGAAAATTGAGATTTAAAGTGATTAAATAGTTGTCTAAAATTGGCAGTAAATGATGGTAAGCCAGGTTGCGTTTTCTGGCACAGCCTATGGTCCTTGGTTGTGGGTTATCAAGAGGGAATTATAAATGAAGAAGAGCATTATTTGGTGATAACATCTCTATTAGTCTCTATGTTAAGTACATATATAAGTTATTTTACTTTTTCTTCTCTACAATACTTTAAAACAGACAGTTTTATACTCAGATTGAAGAAGAGAAAGTTAAGATCTAGAGAGTTGAAAATGACCTATTGGAGGAGGTTGATGAATCAGGGCTTGAACCAGGGCTTTTGGGCATTGAAGCTTTGATTCTAATCATGCATAAGCTTTTCATGGGCGCTTGAGGATGGGTGGTCATGCTGAAAACAAAATGAAATAAAGATAGAAAGCATCATGGAAAACAGTGGGATGAAGGAGAATATAATTTCATGTTTTATAACTCTACCAGGAACTACATCTATTTATACTATAATAATATTATTTAGACCACTCTTAGGATTGATCAAAACACACACTTTTAGTTTAAATCTAGCTATAAATTTTAATGTTTATTGACTTATCTACCCATTTATTCATTCAATTAAAATTTATTGAATAAAATACATTCCACATCAATTCTGTGTAGTTGGATACATATATGAACAATAACATAAAGTTTCCCACAGGATGTATTTAATTTAGCAGGAAAGATAGTCTTAAAATTAACTGCAATAGTATGTGATGAGTATTAGGATAGGCACTATAAGGCAGTTACCTAGCAGAATATATGGATGTATGCAAACTAATCTCACATAGTTGTGAGACTAGAAGAAGTAATACAATTTAAGGTGTCTTGTATATAGAAAAGCTCAATACATGCTATTTTTCAATTTTACCTTCTTTTATGGCTGCCTCCAAACAGTCAAATTGCATTTACCTGATTTAGAATAAGTTGATTTCTTTTCTCAGTGAATTACTAGAAGTAATATGATATGAAAATGTGGTTAAAATAGTATTGGAATTGTCTTTGGAATAGTCTTACTGTAGGGAGAATAGGGACAAATATTCATATGCTTTTTTATCTTAAAATATAATATTCAAAAATTGAGAAACATGATTCTCATATAAATATATAATGAATATGTGTCAAAGAGTTTATTCAACTAATTGGTGAGGAAACCAGTTGGATATTAAAATTGGTTCAGAGAGCATTTGAAGTGCTATTTATAGGCAATTAATAAAAAATGTTAGTATAAGATTACTAGGTTAGATACAAAACTAGTTAATAATTTATTACACTACAGTATAATAAAACTAAATCATTAGATTTTTTTTCCCACTGAATGATTATATCAATCACACAAAAATCTGAACATAATAAGGTACTTCACCAAATCTGGATACTTAAATGAATTGTGTAAATATTTCTCCATTGTGATTATAAAAGTCTCTAAAAGTTATTCCTGACTGCAAAAAAAGGCTGGCTTTATTTTTTTAGCCTGATTGTTTACATAGATGCAGCAGAGTATAGACCTCCTTGAGTTTGTACTATAAACCTAGAGTGATATAAATCAGTTGGGCAACCACTAAGCCAGAGTATTAACCACTGTCCTGAAAATTTAATATAGTATTGTTTATGTGTGAATTACTCTCATTTTGAGATGCCCCAAATTTGCTAAAGTTTCTGGTCTTTGAGGAAGTGAAAGATTAGGTCCCAGCAAGCCAGACATCCCGAGGGCTTAGCAGGCATTGGCTTTACTTGGAAAACCAATTCTTGAACCTGATTGAAACAGAAACAAAAACAAAGATAGAAAATTATTAGAGAAGAAAAAAATAAATAAAAGATAAATGAGCTAAGAAAGTTAAAGTTCTGCCACTTGGGATTTACTCTGGAATAAGAAAATATGTGTCAGGGCTTAAGCCTCCCATAAGGTATACTTTTAAAATGATTGTCAGGTTACGCCCTTGGGTGTATTAACAGGACAAACTCTAAAACTATTGAAGTGTAATTTCCCAAAAGTTAAGAACATAATTCCTAAAAATAAGTAATGAGTATGTATTAAAATTTTATTCAAGTCATTAATAGGAGATCCATTAAGATTTTCAAAGTTGTTCAAAGACCAAGACACACTAGGTATTTACCTGTAATATAATAAAGGAGTTTTAGGATAAATTTCTGGATGAAATACAAAACGGGTTGAAATCCAACAGAGTATTTAGTCTAACCTTTGGAGTTATTTTCACTGCACAGAAATTACATGCATCTTGACTGGAAAAAATATGGTGGTTACTATGTAATTTCACAATATCTGTCATTATTAATCAATAGTCTTAATAGATCTTATTTTTTTAATCCAGTGAAGATGAATTACTTTTTTTCCCCCTGAAGATTCATAAAAATCAATACATTCATATTTTTGGAAAAGCAGGTAGTGGATAATCACTGCCAAAACCCCACTAGGACAGATTTCCTCCCAGGTTAGCATCCTAATGTGTCTTTTTCTTCATCCCATCCCTCTTTTTTGCTTAATTTTTGTCACAATTGAAATCCACTGTCAATTAAGAGCCACTTTTTTAAGACTGCCTTGTAAATTAGTGGGGGGGGGGGAATGTGATTTAATCAGAAGACTTAAAATTTTATTAAATTATTTAATAACAAACCATATAATAAAATTCACATTCATTTTTTTAAAGATTTGCTATTTAAAAAGAAGAATGTATTTTTAGATGCATAATAATTTCTTTTTTTAAAATTTTTTTTAACGTTTATTTATTTTTGAGATAGAGAGAGACAGAGCATGAACGGGGGAGGGTCAGAGAGAGGGAGACACAGAATCTGAAACAGGCTCCGGGCTCTGAGCTGTCAGCACAGAGCCCGACGCGGGGCTTGAACTCATGGACCGTGAGATCATGACCTGAGCTGAAGTCTGCCGCCTAACGGACTGAGCCACCCAGGCGCCCCTAGATGCATAATAATTTCTATACTAAGCCTGTTGAGAGGCTTCTGAGAAACTTTCCTGAGAGTCTTTGGGACCTCATGATTGTGTGGATGCTTATGGGTATGAATGACTATAAAACATATAAGACATTCCTAAATTTTTTTAGACAGTATCTCTGAAATATCCAGTATTGTGTATTTCATTTATGACTTTTTGGGATCATATAGTGGTTATTGAACCCTCAGCATACCAGGAGAAATAGAAATGAATGAATATTGCCATATATTCTTTTTAGGGAAATGGAATGGTCCTTGGCATGATGAGGTTCTTCCCACCAAAATGCTAACTGGAAATAAATACCACATTTTCTGTTTGTCCTTAGTTATTCATTATATGATTTATAGATTTTCTTTTTTCATTATTCATTATGTGATTTATAGAATTATATGATCAATTTAACTATTAGGATTAATGTCAACAATGCTTCATGAATAATTTTGCATTCATTTTGATTCATATAATAATTGTAAAATGTCTTCATTTCAATTTTCTTCACTTTTCTATTAAAAGGATAAATTAAGACATTTGAATTTTCAACTACCCAGTGAAATCCAAAGGCAGAATATAATACATTCTTGGAAGATGATGCAGTAATTTTGGCAATACACTAAGAAAGCTGAGAGATGATCAGTTTCTTATTATATCATCTTTGTAGGTGATTCCATCATTCTTTTCCATTTTATTTTTGTTTTAGACTTATTTTAGCATGGTTGGGAATAAGAAATGACCAGTAATGAAATCTTAGGGTAATTAAAAAACAAAATATTTCAATGTATGGGAAATACAGTTAGCCCTTGAACAGCAGAGGGTTAGTAGTGCTGATCCCCTGTGCAGTCAAAAACTGTGTATATAGGGGCGCCTGTGGCTCTGTCGGTTAAGTGTCCGATGTCGGCTCAAGTCACAATCTCACAGTCTGTGAGTTAGAGCCCCGTATCGGGCTCTGCGCTGACAGCTGGGAACCTGGAGCCTGCTTCCGATTCTGTATCTCCCTCTCTCTCTGTCCCTCCCCCACTCACGCTCCATCTCTCTCCCTCTCTCAAAAATAAATAAACATTAAAAACATTTTTTTTAAAAAACTGTGTATATAACTTTTGACTCGTCTAAAACTTGGCTGCTAATAGTCTACTGTTGACCAGAAGCTTACACAAATAGTCAATTAACATATATTTTATATTTGTTATATACCGTATTCTTACAATAATGCAAACTAAAGAAAACATCAAGAACATCAGGAGGAAGAAAAAATACATTTATAGTACTGTACCGTATTGAAAGAAAATCTGTGTGTAAGTGGACTGGCACAGTTCAAGCCCAGGGATCAACTGTATAAGAGCCAATATGTGTGTTAGATTCATAAAAAAGAGACAGTGAATGTACATTTTAATCGTGGGATAGAATGAGTTTTATTCAATTTAAAAATACTAAATAAATTTTCTTCTTGTTCTTTGAAGGACAGCTAAGATAGAATAAATGTCATAAAATAACAAGTCTTAAAAAGAGTTAGAACTTTTCAAAAAAGAAACTCAAAATGAAAATTGGGTCTAGTGAACCCTGACATCCTACCATGTAGAGTGATCCTACCACTGTACAGATAACAGGTTTATCAATCAGGATCAGTTGCATGGTCATATTAGAAGACAGAAAGCTAAAAATACACGTGGTTTTAAATCAGTGTGAAACAATTTCATCTACCAGGCATGTGTAAGTAAAATCCCAGTTGTAATTAATATAATCACACACAAAAAAGCAAACATACTCTTACACACCCCTAAACTATGTCTAACCAATGTTCCATCTTATAGAATTAATAATATCATCAACAAAATGAGTGCAAATTGCTAATTTCATGATAAGGTAATCATTAGGTTGATTAAAACCCTGTAGATAGCATTTTTTACTTTTCATTAATAAAAAAGAATACAAAAATATAATTAAGAAAAATACTTCCTAAAATACATTTAATTAAGATTAAAGTAAATCTTAATATTTAGTCAAAAATAGACTTTTTGGATGCATGCAATGTCATGGAATGGTATTAATCCATTCAAATGTCATTTACCATATTATGTATCATACTATATTAAATCATAATAATCTGCTTTTTCCTCTATATCCAATTATACTTTGAGCCTTATAAAACCAACTAATATATATTTACCTACTGCCTGACACTGAGAGACATGGTATAGGAGAGACTTAAATACATTTCTGATGTTGCAAATAGGATTTCCAAAATTTAGTTAATTAATTTATTCATTAAAAAATATTTATCAAGTGCCTGCTGTGGTTTGGGCACTGTTCTAGGCCTAATCTCTAAGAAGTCAATAAAATTTTCTTAGATGAATGGGCATGTAAAATAAAACCTACCTGTTGTTTTAATAAGTTAGCTTCTTAAAATGTCAACTTCTCTTTACCTTGAAAGGGATGATAACCTTTGTTTAGATATGGTTGTATTCTAGATGAGTGGATGTTAGATAAATATCTCAGTTTGAAGACAATTTTACTCCATTAGTCAAGATTTTTAGAGGGGAATGTTCTGTTTTATTAGTCAGGAACTATATTTTTCCTATGTTTTGATAAGTTATTTACTTGCTATAGTTGCTTTAAATAATTTTTCTGGAAGATATGTTTATTCAGGCATTCAAACGTAAATAATGCCATAAAAAATTAATAGGTTTGGGCTATATCAACATATTCCTTCTGTATATTATCATACCCTTTATTCTTGTTTGATTGGAATCTGTGCTACTGGGCTTATTTTTTCTACATAGGGATTTATACTTTTATGTGTAGTCCAGTGTCTTTGTAGAATTATCTTAAAGATTCAGGGATGCCTGGTTGTCTCAGCTGGTTAAGCGTCCACTTATTGATTTAGGCTCAGGTCTTGATCTCATGGTTCATCAATTTGAGCCCCACCTTGGGCTCTGCACTGAAGGGCAGAGCCTGCTTGGGCTTCTCTCTCTCCCCCTCTGTGTCTGCTCCTCCTCTGCTCATGCTCTGCCTCTTTCTAAATAAATATAAACAAACGAACTTAAGAAAAAAAAGAATTATGTTAAAGTTTCAAATTCTACCAAAGATCTATGGGTGGCTGTAGATCATTCTACACTTAGAATAATAAAAATAATTATTTCAGTTGTGCTCTCCTATGTCTTTCAGGCAGTTTCACAATACCTTAAACATATATTCTTTAAGATGCTATTTCAGTTCAATAGTATCTTAATGGTATTTCACTTTTCCATTTAAATGCTTTCTTCTTAGGAAGAATTCACTATATGATTAAGACTAAAATTATAGAAATCTAAGAAAAAGTATTTACTAAAGAGGGATATAGGATTGTGTCTTAAGGGGATATTAGGATTCTAGTTATGTATGTGCATAAAAAGATAATCTTTTGAAATACTGTTCTTAAAAATATTTTGCCACACATATTTTAAAAATTCACCTTTTTTGTATTTCTCAAGTAATACTAGGACTGTGTATGCTTATTTTTTTATATTTTAATATTAATGGCAGAGATGGGAAAGACATATAAATTCTTAAATCTAAAGTCACATCTCTGCTTTAAAACACATTACTGTTTAAAGACAGTATTTCAGAATGTCAACATGAATGGAAGTGTCAAAATGATGCTTAATACTAATTTGTTTATATGTGCTTGACTGCACTTAGATGGTAAAAAGGTATGTATCAAAAATAAAGATTATTTTGAGACACCGAAGGAGGTTACTTTTTGTTTTCATTGCCATAAATACCATTAGTGTTAATTGTAGATTTACATGTGCATTGAGAGAATAATATACCTCATTATTCTTGAGTAACAGCTACTGACTTTTAAAGGCCATTTAGAATATATGACAGGAAACAAATAAAAGCATTCCACTTAACTTTTTGTAAGTTTTTTCATATACCAGAAAATGAAACAAAAGGCTTCATGAATATTCCACTGCCATAGTTTTAATTTTATAACTTCCACAACAAAACCTTTAGAATTCCCTTTGTAGCTTAACTAGCTGGGGAATATGTGAAGTAAGTATATCTTAAGTCTGCTTTGTGGTAGGTGACCATGGCCTAGAAGAGTATATGCTATTTACTTTGTTGTTGTCGTTTTAGGTATTTAAACCATTAGAAATCCGCTGATGTCTCTAGTGTTCAAATAATTAAGATTTTGTGATGTGTAAAAGGAGAGAAGGTTATAGCACTCCTGTTGATTGACAAGGATGAAAGAGGCCCTTGGTCCTGACAACATATATATGGGTAAGGCATTGCTACCTACTTTGTGGCATCTAACCATCATTTTTATAGGCAATGAGGATTTAAGAGTGTGCTTATGATGAGCATAGGGTTGTGTATAGAAATATTGAATCACTATATTGTACACCTGAAACTAATATTACACTGTATGTTAACTGGAATTTAATTAAATACTTAAAATAAACACATAATTAAGATTTCTTGAAAGATCACCTTGGCATATTACAATAAAAATAAGTAATTATTGAGCACACATATGACAGTCACTATTTTTTAAGTGCATTTCAAGTATGAACTTACTAATACTCAGCAACCCTGTGAGGTCAGTATCATTATCCCTATCTTCTAGGTGACATAATAGAGGCATCAAAAGGTAAATTAACTTGCCTAAAGTTAACACACATAGTAAGTGGTAGAGTTAGGATTTGAACCCTGGTCACATGGCTTAACAAATGGAGCTTGATGTAGTTATATTGGCTCAAATGAGTTGGCTTTGTCCTAAAATATGAACACACTAGTTAACAAATTAAAACCTTCTAGTTAATCCAACTTTTATTTTATTTTATTTTATTTTATTTTATTTTATTTTATTTTATTTTATTTTATTTTATTTTATTTTTAAGTTTATTAATTTATTTTGAGACAGAGAGGAAGAGTGTGCATGCACATGTTGGGGAAAGGCAGAGAGAGGAGAGAATCCCAAGCAGGCTCTGTGCTGTGCTGTCATTGCAGAGCCTAACGCAAGGCTTGACCTCATGAACTGTGTCCAACTCATTTTTTTTAGGAGTCATGTTAGATAAACTATTTTTGCGCATACTTCATAGGATTATTTCAACAGTCACTCATATAGTTTAGGAAAATATTTCTTCCAACCTCACACCATAATCTTCCTGAGAAGTTTCTCCAGGGACAATTTCAAAGCTCTTGTAAGAGCTAACATGTACAGAATGCTTTTCTAAGACAGATGCTATCGTATGCATTTTTTTCATATATTAAATCCAGGAACTACCTTTGAGATACAGTTGCTGTCCTTTTATAGATAATGAAAATGAGGCAGAGAAAGGACAAGTAATGTTCACATATGAAAAGAATTTGAACAGAGGAAGCCTAATTCCAGAAAGAAGACATGATGTGACTGAAGAAAAGTGGATATTGAGTTCAGTGAGCCTGGATTTAAATCCCACATTATAGTGCCATAGAGGGAGATAGGGAGGGAGAGCATCGTCTTGTACATAAGTTAAACAGAGTCAAGCCAAAGAAAGTTGGTCTGCTTTTTATTTTTGTCATGCACAGGCCATTTTATTATGTTTTTAATTTTTTTAATGTTTATTCAGTTTTGAGAGAGAGAGTGTGTTAGCAGGGGAGGGGCAGAGAGAGAGGGAGACACAGAATCCGAAGCTGTCAACACAGAGCCCGATGGAAAGCTTGAACTCGAACTGTGAGATCATGACCTGAGCTGAAGTCAGACGCCCAACTGACTGAGCCACCCCAGCTCACCATGCACAGGCCATGTAAAAAAAAAAATGCCAGGGATGATATAATCCTCCCTACTGCCTTCTGAAGTGGGATGCTCTACCTTCCTTTCATACACTTTTACCAGGACAGACCCTTAATTAATAACATGTTTTGAGCCTTGATTAATGACATGAAAATAAGATTAGAAACAGGTAGTCCACAGGATTGCTGTAAATGACAAAACAGAAGTGAAATAATTTGTAAACAGAAGGTAGAGTCACTCCAAGATAATAGGAGTCCTTTAATTTGAGGCAAAAATTATATCACATTTGGCTTCTAAAAGAGGTTTTAGTACTTGGCCAGCTATGTCCCCTTCACATTAACTCACTGCTCACACTCAGAGAGCCTGATCATAGAAAGCTCTGGTGAAGGTGGGTGGTGTAAACTCTTGTTCTAAATCTGCCATACATGCAGGCTTTAGAATGTCACCTATAATTTTCAAACCACAGAATACTGTTTGTGTGTTTTTTTAATGTTTCTTGACTCAAATTAATTTATAAATAGGAGAAGAAAATATTGGGACCTCAGTACCATCCAGTTGATATAGCACATCCTTCAAGCTTATTATCTATTTGTTTATTAAACAAATAGTATCAAACACCATGTACCAGGCATGCACCAGATTCTGGGAATAATATCTACTATTTTCTTTCTATGACTGCTGAAACAAATTACAACATGCTTAGTGGTTAAACACAGCAAAATATATTATCATATAGCTCTGTAGGTTAGAAGTCTAACATGTTATCATCGGGCTAAAGCCAAATTGCTAGCTGAGCTGCATTCCTTTCTGAGGCACCAGAGGAGAAACCATTTCCTTGATTTTTCCAGCTTCTAAAGGCTACCCGTATTCCTTGGCTCATGACCACCTTCCATCTTCAAACCAGTAATGCTTGGTCTAGCCTTTCTCACACTGAATCATTTTGACACTGATTCTTCCAACTCCTTCTTTCACTTCTGAGGATATTTGTGATCACATGACTTCCACTCCTTGATAATCCAGAGGTTTCCCTATTTTAGGGTCAGCTGATTGCAAGCATATTTCTGTTTGCAATTCTAACTCCCCTTGGCCATGTAACATACTAGTAGGATCCAGGGATTAGAACATGGACATCTTTGTGGACCATTACTCTGCTTCCTGCATCATCTCTGTTCACACATTACTTTAAGCTTATGGAAGAGAGGTACTCACTACCTGATTAAGCAAATAAATATATACTTCAGAAACTGTGATATATGCTATTAATGTTTTATGGTATTATGAGTGTTTAAATCATGGAGAGGTGATATAGATCATGGAATTTTTCCTTAGTTGGCTACATTTGTCTTGACATTTAGAGGAAGAGTGTATAGTTCAATTAGTGAAAGAATTAAGGAAGAGATTTCTCATAGAACCACATATAAGGGTTTAGAAGTAGGAGAAAACAAGAGAATTGGAGGAACGAAGCAAAAACCAGTGAGCCTGTAGCAAAATGAGCCTTGTAATTCAACTTAAAGCCATTACCAACAATCTGTTATATTCTACTGGTTGAGATATTAGGAATAAAACAGGGAAGAAAATTTGGGTTCTTCATTTTCTTCTACCTCCGGGAATGGCTCATGCTCTTTTTAAATTATATATTTGGCTCTGGGTAGTGTAAAAACACTTGCTCATATGGGTACAAAGAGTGTACTGTTGTTTTGTTTTCAGCTCCCTGAGATATTTAGAATATTTTTAAGCATATCATGCAAGTAAGATCTTCAGTAATTCTGTAGAATTTAAGAGTGTTTCAAATCATTTGTCATTTACCATGCTTATATATGCTTAGTGTTTTTCCCTATTATAATTTGAGTTTTTTTAGATATTAGGATAATAATTCTACCCATATCAGTATTATGGATTTGATCTTTTTTTAACAATTGAAACAAATTTAACCTTTCCTTAAACCAGCATAAGGTGAATATTTTCTTATTGTGCTAAAGTTGGCTTATAGGAGGAAAGAAAAGTAAAATTATACTTACAGTTAATTTAGTAATCACGTATATTTGCAGTATTAGACAATTGCAAAAGTCTCTGCCATAACACGGCTAAAGGAACTTTGTGGGCTAGTATACCTGTTTCTGAATTTCTCTCATTGGTTGAGTAACCTTATTAAATTAACACAAGTTCTTTTATTTTCAGATTCTGTATCAGAAAAGTGGGATGATAATACTATAGAATGGTGGAATGGGATTATGTATGTGAAGTGATCAATATAATGCTGAACAGAGAATTCTCAATATTTGGTAGTTGTTATGCTTATTATTAAGTAGTTATTATCTGGCCATAACATTCTTGCTAATATATTTCTATTACTGTACTATTCGTCTCCTTAATAGTAAATGTTAAGAAAGCTAATGAAGAGAGAGAGAAAAAGTAATGCAAAGTAGCTTTCTAACCTTGGTATTTTTGTAGCTTTGTCTGTGACATGATATTGACCGCAGGGCACGTGTTTGGAGCCTTTCTGGGTTTGATGTTTCCCGACCTTCTCTGACATTCTTCTGACCCTCCCAGCAGTTTTTCTCCAGCTCTCTTCAACATTTCCTCAGCTTCCTGGCTGTGCTTCAACACTCTTGGAAATTTTCCCAGATGATTCATGAAAAATCATGTAGAGTAAGAACCTCAGGGTCACAGACTTAGAAGAGGGGGTTCTGAAGGGCAAAATAAGACTATCCAACAAAAGTTGTTCGTGACTTAACAGAGAAGTTTTAACTAAAAGAAAAATATTATTGTGTTGAGTAGAATAAACATGAGGATTTCATAGAATCAAATAAATCATCTAAAGACAAGAAAACTGAACTGGGTGGGGGTGATTTCTGTAGTGGGGTTTCTATTTTAACAGTGATTTTCCAGTTTGCATAGTTCATATAAGCTCTCCTATACACATGTATGAAGAGAGACTGATATATCCAAAACGAACAGTATCTCTGTAACTCTAATTAGAGGTTCAATAAAATAGCTAGAACAGAAACTAAAGCTCAAAGAAAGATCACGGTTTTAAATCCACACTTTAAGAATATATTTGTCATAGTAAATGTTAATAGAAATAATTTTCAAAATAAATGTTTTGAAACAAAACTTTTCATGGGAAGCAATGTGGCTTGTAAGATAAAAAGAGCTGTAAAGTTAACTAAAATGGTAACTCATTGTGATTAGACAATAGCTGTAAGTATATAACACTTATATGTCTCAGCTATTTTTGATAGTACCATTTATGTTGAGCAATATGCCTTTCCTTACCTGACCTGGAAAGCTACCATGATTCTTGTTTGTCAGTATGTGCCAGATGCACTAAAAAAATCGGAAGTGGAAAATCAGGGCTGACTGCTGATATCCTCTTGGTTTGAGTCTCAAGGCCCTTGAATCTGAAGGCTACTATGCCAGCATTTACCCAAAGTCATGGGCAACTCTGGAGAAACTGACAAGGCCAGTTTCTAAGATCTAGTTTCGGTGGGAGTTCATAAAGTTACATAGCTCTGATGTGTTGGCACCTACCAGAGAGTTTGCCAGGTACTCCCGAGTCCTATTTCTGATCAGGCAGAATGACATTCCTATCCTTTTTAGTCCAAAAAGTTTTCTCTTTCTCTTTTTCCTTCCTATTATTTATTCTCTAGAGTTAGCTCTTATAAAACTTTGAAAACTCCATGGTTCCTTGATATCATGCTAGTTTGATTTTTCAACTTCCAGACAAACATACACTTTAGTGAAAGATTTGGACATAACCTAGCTATTGAAAAGCAGTTGGGTATGATAGAAAGTAGATATGTACACATATCTTAACAGTTTTTTTTTTTTGAGGTTAAGCATTTGATCTTTAAGGAATTGTTTTTCTCCCTTTGTCTTGCAAGATATCATCATCCTGACCCTAAGTTCACCCATTTAACAAATACTGTGTTTGCTGAGGTCCTTTTATAAGCTAGATTCTGTGTTAAGTGAAGGGTATACAATGGTGATTAAAACAACATGATTGCTGTTATCATGAAAATCACAGTACTGGGAAGGATAGACAGCAAATATTCATGTCATTATCATCTATAAGATAAAAGAACAAAAAGATATGCATGAATTCCACATCAAAACAAACACTAATACTCTATATATGCTCTGAAAGCTAGAAACCTAGACTGCTAGGAACTCCTATAAAAACCCTGCATCAAATGAACAATTACAATGGATAAGGCAGGAAGGAACAGAGTGATGAATTAGACTTCATTCCTCATGTCCAGGAACTGATAGTTTCTGGCTAAGAGGATAAAGCTAGCTTTATGGAGAAGATGACATTTAGAATGAAATTCTAGGATAAGGATGATAAAGAAATATGGTAAAGGGCACTAACTGCCAGGCAGAAAGAATAACCTCCACATCTGACCCTTATTTTGTGCCCTTTTGATTGCAGAACTAATCTGGTGTGTTTACATTTTCCATTATCCCTGGTGCTTGGTGGTAACTGCTCCCTGCCTAGCCTAAAATATGCTTGGGGTGGAAGATAAAAAGAGCAAAAGACCATTACTTCTATCATTATTTAGTTGAGTGAGATTTTTTTTTAAAATCTCCAAATAAATCCTTAAAAATTTAAGAAAATATTAGAAATAACCCACATTTTGGAAGCTAATGACGTTAGAAAAAATAATGATAATTATCAAAACTCAATGAAGTTTACTCAGACTAACTGAAACTTGGGAAACCCAGCTCCTGTTTTCTTTGCCCTAACTTAAAGCCTATTTGAGACACTTTCATTCAGACTTTAATCATTTTTCCCTCTTTCTGTTTTGGTTCTAATTCTTCAAATTAAAGTTGGTACATAGTTAATTTTATTCTTATTATGAAATATATATGTGTATTATATATGCTTTATTCATATTTGATAAATTTATGTATGCATTCTGTCAGAATGTCTGGTAAAACTCATAATACATTTCTTACTAAAATGAAAATGAAAAGTTTGGGGAAGAAAAAGAGATTGACAATTAAATGACTTATTCAGGAAGACTTGAGTTCTGTATCCTTACAGCATAGAGTGTACCCATCAGCAAGTTTCTGTTACATCTCAGGAATATTCCTATCACAATTGGAAACTTAGCCACTGAAACTTAATTGTTACGATCAAACTGGAAGCACAGTATTTAAATAAGTTGTCAAAAATTAGGATTTATGCTCTTTAGATGCTCTCTATTTTAATTACCAAAGTCTCCCTACAGAAGACAATGTATTAATAATAAATAGCTCTTGTATATAAATGTTCATTGATGTGTATGTGTGTGTGCCTGCCTTGTCCCTTGTATTGAAAGGTATCTTGTCTTAAAACAAAAATGCACATGCGATACTACTGTAACTAATAAATCATGTATGAAAAATGTGAAAGATGGCATTATATATCAGTCAGTGCTTCTTTGTATAATTAGATATATTTTCTTCAGTTTCTGCAGACCATCTATGACATTTTTGTTTTAAAAGTTCATTCATAATGTAAATGAATAATGCATTTTCTCATGATGGACACCCTGAGCACTAATGTCATGTCACTGATGATGGGGCTGTCACAAATGTGAGAAGAGAAATGATAACTAGAGAAGTTATTTTTTACCCCACCAAATGTTAAGAAAAAAAAAATTACTATGCATTAGCATTGGACAAACACTCTGCCCACTTCTATAGTTTATAGGGATCAACTTTCTAGAAAGCCATGGATGCCTTCCATCTGTTGATTTACTCTAGAAAGGAAGAAATTTTAGTTTAGAATAGGAGGAAGAATTTATCCCTGGTGAGACACTGGAAGCAAGTAAAGCTCTATAACATGTAACTCACTGGAGAATTTTCTTTTCTTTTCTGTTCTTTTCTTTTCTTTTCTTTCTTTTCTTTTCTTAAAAAATATTTATTTATTTATTTATTTACTTACTTACTTACTTACTTACTTACTTACTTACTTACTTATTTATTTAATGTTTTAAGAGAGAAAGAGAGGGAGAGGGTCAGAGAGAGGGAGACAGAGAGAGAGAGTCCAAAGCAGGCTTTGTACTACCAGCTCAGAGCCCTATGCAGGACTTGAACCCAGGAACCCACGAACCCTAGATAATGACCTGAGGCAAAATCAAGAGGCAGACACTTAACTGACTGTGCCACCCATGTGCCATTTATTTATTTATTTATTTAGTGTCATTTTTTAATATTTATTTTTGACAGAGATAGAGTGAGCAGAGGAGGTGTGGAGAGAGAGGGAGACAGACAATCCAAACTGGGCTCCATGCAGACAGCGAAGAGCCTGATGTGGACTAGAACTAATAACGAACCATGAGAACATGACCTTAGCCAAAGTCTCATCTCAACCAACTGAACCACCAAGGTGCCCCTATTTTTTTTTTTTATTACTTTAGATAGAGAGAGTGAGCAGGGTAGAGGGATGGGGCGTGGAGAGGGAGGGAGAATCTTAAGTAGGCTCCACACTCAGTGTGGAAACCCATTGCAGGGTTCAATCTCAGGACCCTGATCTCAGATCATGACCTGAGCAAGAGTTGGAAGCTTAACTGACTGAACCACCCAGGAGTCCTGGGAATTTCTTAATAGAAGGTGTCATTTTAGGATTAAATAACTATTTTAATAAGGAAGACACATTTTTAAATTTGAGTTTATTTGACAATTCTGGGCAAGTCAAGTATTTTACATAATATATTTGGAAGAGATAAGAATATATTGAATAATGTATATTATTTAACAATTCCTCATTCATATCATCCCATTTTGTTCCTGCAACAATCTCGCTATATAGTATATGCATATGTAGTATTATTAACCTGGTTATGATAATAAAACAAATCACAGGATAATGAGAAGTAAGTCCCAATTTTTCTAACTTGTAATCTGGTTTTATTATCATGATAGGTAAGACAAAAACTTTCTTCTGAAATACTTAAATAATGGAAATAAAAGGTAAGCAGTGTTTTAAAATGGTTCAGGGAGGGGGTGCCTGGGTGGTCCATTAGGTTAAGTGTCCGACTTTGGCTCAAGTCATGATCTCATGGTTCAGTTTTTGAGTCGGAGCCCTGTACTGGGCTCTCTGCTGTTAATGCAGAGCCTGCTTCAGATCCTGTCTCATTATCTCTCTGCCCCTCCCCCACTCACACGTGCTATGTCTCTTTAAAAATAAACATTAAGAAAAAATTGTTCAGGGATAAATTATCTAGTTATTAGTATCATCTCTTTCCTGTATTTTAAGTTCTTTAAGTGGCAATCTTTAATAGCTATAGAGATCACCTTATAAGTCACAAAATATATACTCAATAAATACCTGTTAAATAAATGCACAAGTATTCACAGAATTTGTTTTAGTTTAATTGTTTTACTACTATCTTATCAGCTTGTTTTACCCTATCAGAAAATAGGGTTCCCTCTAAACTTTCTAGTTTCAGAGTGTATAAATATGCATCTATTTAATCTAGGCTATCAAACATCTTTCATCTGGCTAACTTCCAGAGAAAAGCCTTAATCTCTCACAAAGTAACCAAAGCAAATTCCTAGGGGTGGGTAGAACAAAGTCTGGTGTCTTATATTAAAATATAGTGAAGTATGATACATGAAATTTTAATGGCTAAGTTTCTAACAAGTATAGGAGTGTCTTAAATGTAATAAAATCCTGAAATGTACATTCAGTGCCATGGAATATATAACACAAATCTTGAAGAAATCATTTAACAATGTATTTTTTGCCCCAAGATTTTAATTATTCTAAATTTAATACCAACACATTTATGCATGCACATACATAATACAACCAATTAGTATGATGAGTTCTTGAGGAAAGGAAGATATTGAAGGCATTATAAATCCTTTTCACTTGTTAGAGCACCGAGAAATTAATTCCTACTCATTTTACTATGTAACCCACCCAACCATGTGTTACATATCTATATTTTCCCCATTCTTGCTAGTAATGTCTTTCCTCAGGCCCATCAAAAAGAGATACACACTTTCAGGAGAAAGAAACTAAAAGATCATGTATATACATCATTTGGAACTGAAAGCACATCTGGAGCAATGCCCCTCAACTTTTAAAAGATCTGTATGTTGATGAAGTCCCAGTAGTCCAATAGTTCATTTTTGCTTTTATTTCCCTTGCTCCTGGAGACATGTCAAGTAACTAGTTGCTGCAGCCGACTTCACAGGTTGCTGCCTGTTTTCTCCTGTAGGATTTTGGTAGTTTCCTGTCTCACATTTAGGTATTTCATCCATTTTGAGTTTATTTTTGTGTATGGTGTAAGAAAGCGATCCAGTTTCATTTTTCTATGTGTCACTGTCCCGTTCTCCCAGCACCATGTGCTGAAGAGACTGTCTCTTTTCCATTGGATACTCTTTCCTGCTTTGTTGAAGATTAGTTGGCCATATATTTCTCTGTCCGTTTCTGAATTCTCTATTCCTTTGAACTGTGTGTCTGTTTTTGTGCCAATCCATACTTTCTTGATGATTACAGCTTTGTAATACAGCTTAAAGTACGGACTTGTGATGCCTCAAGCTTTTGTTTTCATCTTTCAACATAATTTTGGCTATTTGGGGTCTTTTCTGGTTCCATTCCAAACAAATTTTAGGATTGTTTGTTCTAGCTCTGTGAAGAATGCTGGTGTTACTGTGATAGGAATTGCATTTAATGTGTAGAATGCTTTGAGTAGTATTGACATTTTAACAATATTTGTTCTTCCAATTCATGAGCATGGAATGTTCTTCCATTTCTTTATGTCTTTCTCATTTTTTTTCATAAGATTTCTATAGTTTTCAGCATACAGATCTTTTACCTCTTTGGTTAATTGTATTCTAGGTATAATTGTACTCTAGGTATCCTATGGTTTTAGTGCAACCGTAAATGGGATTGATTCCTTGATATCTCTTTCTGCTGCTTCGTTATTGGTATATAGAAATGCAACCCATTTCTGTACATTGATTTTATATCCTGCGACTTTGCTGATTTCCTGTATCAGCTCTAGCAGTTTTTTGGTGAAATCTTTGGGGTTGTCCATGTAAAGTATCATGTCATCTGTGAAGAGTGAAAGTTTGACTTCTTTATTTCCAATTTGGATGCCTTTCATTGCTGCTGAGGCTAGGACTTCCAGTAATATGTTGAACAACAGTGGTGAGAGTGGACATCCTGTTGTTCTCCTGATCCCAGGGGGGAAGCTCTCAGTTTTTCCCCATTGAGGATGATATGAGTTGTGGGCCTCTCATATATATGATGTTAAGATATGTTCCTTCTATCCCTACTTTCTTGAGTGTTTTTATCAAGAAAGGATGCTGTATTTTGTCAAATGCCTCTTTTGCTTCTATTGAAAGAATCATATGGCTCTTATCCCTTTTTTTATTAATGTGGAGTATCATATTGATTGATTTGAGAATATTGAACCAGCCCTGCAACCCAAGAATAAATCCCACTTGAGCATGGTGAATAATTCTTTTAATGTACTGTTGAATTTGATTTGCTAGTATCTGCACAGCAAAGGAAACAGTCAACAAAACTAATAGGCAATGGACAGAATGGGAGGAGATATTTGCAAATGACATATCAGATAATGGGTTAGTATTCAAAATCTATAAAGAACTTACCAAACCCACCACCCCCCCCCAAAAAAAAACACAGTGAAGAAATGGGCAAAAAACATGAACACTTTTTCAAAGAAGAAATCCAGATGGTTAACAGACGGATGAAAAGATGCTCAGTATCACTCATCATCAGGGAAATACAAATCAAAACCACAATGAGATACCACCTGACACCTGTCAGAATGGCTAATATTAATAACTCAGGAAACAACAGATGCTGGTGAGGATGTGGAGAAAAGGGAACCCTTTTCCACTGTTGGTAGGCATGCAAACTGGTGCAGCCACTCTGGAACAGCATGGAGGTTCCTCATCAAGTTAAAAATAAAACTATTCTGCAACCTAGTAGCTGTATTACTAAGTATTTATACAAAGGATATAAAAATGCTGATTCAAAAGAGCAAATGTACCCTGATGTTTATAGCAACACTATCAACAATAGCCAAATGATGGAAAGAACCCAAATGTCCATTGACTGATGTATGGATAAAGAAGATGTGATATGTGTGTGTGTGTATGTATATATATATATTTTTCCAGTGTGTGTGTGTGTGTGTGTATACATACACATATATATATATGTGTGTGTGTGTGTGTGTGTATGTATATATGTGAATATATACATACATACACACACAGACATATACACACACAATGTAAATGAAATACTACTTGGTAATGAAAAGAATGAAATCTTGCCATTTGCAACAACGTGGATGGAACTAGAGTGTATTATGCTAAGCAACATAAGTCAGAGAAAGGTAACATATGTGGGATTTGAGAAACACAGATTTCTCAAAATTCACTCATATGTGGAATTTGAGAGGCACAACAGATGAACATAGGGGAAGGGAAGGAAAAATAAGATAGAAACAGAGGGAGGCAAACCATAAGATACTCTTAAATATAGAGAACAAAATGAGGGTTGCTATAGGGGAGGTGGGTGGGTAGATGGGCTAAATGGATGATGGGCATTAAGGAGGGCACTTTCTGGGATCATCACTGGGTGTCATATGTAAGAGAAAGAGATGAATTACTAGGTTCTACTCCTGAAACCAAAACTAAAGTGTATGTTAACTAACTTGAATTTACATTAAAAAAAAAGCTCTATACTTATATATATGCATCTTTGATGAAGTATGGAATCAGATAATAAAAATAATGATTATTTATATGTTTTTTCCATAGTTTTTGAAGGGCATTTGCGCCTTGTCATAATTTTATTGGTAAGCATTAATAAGAGCCCATAAAAAATGGATATACCCTGTTCTGTAGTGGAAAGTATATGGATTAGAATGACAACTTTCTACTTATTAATGTTGAGCTAGTTAATTATTTCTTAGTTCTAGTTTTCTAATCAATAAAATGAGAGGTGAGAAAGGGATCGTATATTCATTATAGATGTATCCATTATTTATTGATATAAAAATATTGGTTAACAAACTAACCACTCAGTGCTTTAAAAACAGTAATCTTTTGTTATTACTCAGGAGTCTATGTGGTCGTCAGGATGGTGCTGTTGATCTGGACTGAAATTGGATCATTGTATTTGCATTTACTTAGTATATCTGTAATCAGTTGGCATGTCATTTGGACACTCTCTGGTCTAGGACACCCTCAGCTTGACTGTTTATCTCTGCTTTACATCATCTTTCAACCTGGATTAGACTTCTTTTCCTCTTTCCTTTAGAATCTTTTTGAGTGAATAAAACTACTCTAAGTGTCTTACGGCCTAGGCTTGAATCTAATACTCTATTAATCTGTGATTTCTGTTGGTGAAAGAAGAAAAACCATGTTCACTTGGATTCAAGTAGTTGGGCACAGATGTTATCCTTTAAAGAATGAGCAGAGGGCCCCATTGCAAAAGAAGTGGAGGATTGGGGCCATTTCTGCATTGAACCTACTGTTTATGGTTTTGTAAATTTTAAGTAAAATAATGTATAATATATATACAGTTCTTTGCAATGCTGCAGTCTCCCGATGTCCATCCCTTATTTTACATAAGAGGAAACAGAGATATAGAGAGTATAATTGGTTTATTGAAGGTGACCTAATAATAAAACTCAGATTTGGCTCCAGAATCTGGACCTCCTGCTTCCTATGTAATTAGCACCTCATTCTGGTAGAGTAGATGATATATTGAAATAAATAAAGTAGATGAAACTTGATTATTACATAGTTATGCCTTACTGTGTAGTATTCCTTACAGTGTAGCAGTATGTGTTGGTGATAGTTTTGTTGCATTCTAATCCTGTGTAATTTAAGGGGCAAATTTTTATTTTATTACTAATTTTAATACCATCCAACCTGTTGTCATTATCAAGGTCATCTGTAACTTGAAAGAGACTCCAGGAAAATACTTTTTCAATTTTATATGCTTCTGGCTGGAAAACAAAAAATCACATCAAACATATTTAAGAAAGTGTCAATTTAAACCCTGACAAAATATAAGTGATAATTTATTTTTACTTAGGCTTATAGCACTTGTTACTCTTATATTTACTTTTTATTTTCTGTGTAATCTTAAAGGTATCAGAAAGAAACATCTCAAGTGATTAACAGTATTGGCAAATCTCTAATTGTAATTTGGATGAACCATTGGTCAATACTGTCCTAGATTCTCCTTTTAAACTTGATAAACCTTCCACTTGCATCAAATGAAAATGAAGCAACCCATGCTAGGCCATGAGTTAGTCATATAATACCCAAGGACAACAATTCTATTCCTAAAGATAATCATTGTATGGTATGAAATACAATATAATTTTATTTGTACCGTAATGTTATGTACAGTTACAAATATTTCATAAAATTTATATTCTAATGACAGAAATTTGCATTATTTAAGTGTACCTTGTATAAAGTGTTTGTGTATTTGTAATTAAATGTTGGTATATTTTATTTATTGTATTATAAGATTACTTTATAGATATGGTTGTACTTTCAATTTTTATTAAAAAAAGTCTCTGTTTAATTTTTGTGTTGAAAGAGTAAAAATGCATACTTCCATTTGTTTCCTTTCTGGATTAGTCTTATCCTTTTTTGAAAATTGAATTTGGATTAGATCTAGGCATGAGGGCATCTGGATTTTGGTGTCCCTCAATACCTCCTCATCTTTCTGCTTTTATTGTCTCAGTTTCTGCTCTGACAATCTTAGTGCCCAGCAAATGTTTCGCTGTATTATCCTAATAAGACTACTTAGCTTAATATGAACATGACTAGAAACTATGATAAACATTCTACATTTCAGGTTAATTTCATAAGGTAGTAAGGGATGAGACCTCAGTTATTTTTTCAGCATACTGAATCAGTATCTTAAGGGAAGGGGCTTCAGGATCTGTGCAGGATCTGTGTTTTTTAACAAGTGTCCTAAAGAATTCTTATGCCAGGAAATATTTATACTGGAGAATTGAAAATACATTGAACCAGATGTCACTGGATGTGAATTAGAATCTAAACTTAGTTAATTGTGAATCGTGTAACTGCCAGTAAATTAATCATATCAGACCTCGATTCTTATACTATAAAATAATCAAAAGGCAAAATATCACCCAGACTTCTTAACTTTCATTAACTAATTTTGGAATTAAAATGAAGTAAATTTAGAAAATGTTTAAAAACATTTATACAAATATAAAATGTCAATTTTCCTGTGCCTATGACTGCTGGCGGTACCTACTGTTTGGAGCGTAGCTATTTACTTTTCTTTTCCCTCAATAGAATTGGCTGATGGCTGTATCTTTCTGCTGTTCTGTTTTGTTTTGAAATTCAAGTGTGTGATTTAATAATCATAAGAATTAATTTTACCCAAGTAGGACACAGAAAATGTAAAATGTTAACGAGTATCAATGATTGTATACTTCTGAATAAATGTATTTCAAGCTCTTCTTAAAAAGTCAGAAGCTTTGACCTAAATATAATGAGGATAAAGGTGATTTTCTACATTTATATGTCATATAGCACTGTCAAAATAAAATATTTATTTTTCATTGATAGAACGTAACTTATAGCATCATTTCTCTTCCTGCTGAAATATTACCAATTAAATAAAACATGAACTCTAGAGAGAGTTTTTGCTTTCATTTCTCTATATGGATTTCAGAACTCTCTGTTCTGTCTCCTAGAGCATACCCCAAACTGATTTCTAGCTGTGTATTTTATGCATTCTGGCACTTTGAATTTTGACACAAGCCAAATTCCTGAGTAAGTTAGAATATCAGGAAGATCAGTGCTTGAGTTTGGGTTCACTAAGTAAACTTTCATCTTCATCAGGAAAACAGTATGAGGGCATTTATAAATAAGGTTCTTTGCTATGAATGATAGAAAAGAATAAGGAAGCCCCATAACAGAATTAAGTTTAGCATGAAAAGATGAGAATAAACTTGAATATTATATTCACATTTTAATCAAATTAGATGCATCTGAACTATTAGTGTTGTATTTTCAAGGATAAGTAAACAATGTTTTATGCTACTTGTCAAATAACTAATCCATTCTGGAACAGGATGATGTTTTTATGTATTTATTTATTTTTTATCTGATTTTTTTTTAACGTTTATCTATTTTTGAGACAGAGAGAGACAGAGCATGAACGGGGGAGGGTCAGAGAGAGAGGGAGACACAGAATCTGAAACAGGCTCCAGGCTCTGAGCGGTCAGCACAGAGCCCGATGCGGGGCTCGAACTCATGGACCACGAGATCATGACCTGAGCCGAAGTCGGACGCTTAACCGACTGAGCCACCCAGGCGCCCAGGATGATGTTTTTATTTCTCCAAAATTTAATCTTTATTTTTGGTAATAGAAGTCTATATTTAGAAACTTCTCTATACTTTTTTAATCTGCACCCTCTACCTTCCCCTAAGGAAAGGAGAAGATACCATTCTTCTTGGAGGTCAATGAAAGCAAAGAGTATTGAGGAGTGCCACTGGACTTACTTTGGATCTCTAGGTAGCAATAAGTATACTGGCAAAGCATAGTATTATGATTGTCTTCTTTATCTGGAGCTAATCATGGCAGTAAGGGAAAAAGAGGGAAAAGCGTAAATGTGCAAAGGAGATGTCTTTAAAGGAGAGAAGGATATAATCAGGAGGAAAGTCATACATCCTAGGTGTAACTATGTTTGAACCAACGGTGGGCTCTGGGCACTTGTGCCTCGGAAGAGGGAATAGTTAATGTATGAACTGTTCTAAATTCCCTGTGATCTATGAAATTTCTCATAGGGAATCTCTCTGTGCGGGAAAAATAGATCTTGAATGATTATGCTATTATTTGAAATTCCAAGGTAAATCAATTCCTTGAACTGAAATTAGGGCCTCTCCTGGCACTAGATTTGAAGGTCTGGCATGAAAATGTGAATGTACATGTGAGGCTGTTCTGTTTTTCAGAAGGATTAGTAAGTAGAATCTTTGATAAACTGTTATAATTGAGATTAAGGCCCCAAATTTGTTTCAGGAAGCTTAGCAATATGGAATGATCAGGCATAATGTTTCCCACTCTAGTGATACAAGCCTTACGTGACAAGTCTCTGATGTCTCCATGAAAATGGAGCTTGTACAAAAGTAAACTTTCTTCAGTATTTCATGTTGAAATTGCTAAGGAAGTGAGTCTACCCAGTACTACCTTTCTTTAGCTGCAGAGTTTTTCTGTCTTCCAGGGCAGCATGATGTTATGATGGTGGGGGGGGGGGGGGCGGGGGGGTGTGCTTGGGGAAGTGGAAAGGTCTGTAAGAACGATTTCAGGATAGCTGAAATTAACAACCCATTGCTTTCCTGAAAGAGCAGAATAGAGCTCCCTCTTTCATAACCCTATATATATACATATTTATATTTGCTTGACTTTGAGAGAATTGTGTATAATGAATGAAAAAAAAAAAGCTCACCCATCAACAGTTTTTGCAGCTTTATAAACACTGAAAACTTAACGTGAGTACTTTGTTGTTGCCACTTGCATTTCCTTGTTCTTTGGACATTAGATTATTTGAGGTGTTTTTAAAGTAATTTTAAGCACGGAAGTGTCTACTGTTGATTATGACAAATGCCTGTCAAGCTGTGAACTATCTAGAAAAGTGTTCAAATCTATTAAGAACTCTAATGATATTTTCTATAATTTATTTTACTCTAGGCAGAAGCTGATGTGGCAGAATTAAATTTAAGATTGCTCAGTGATACTAGATTACCCCAGGAGCTAACATTGACAAAAGTCAAAGAAAAAGAAAAAAAGAGTTTAAAAAGGATACTGCAATTACATTTTTAAATAAATAAAACCAGAAAAAGATTTTTAAGGTATTTATTGATTTGTTTTAATTCTTTCAAAGAATCACTGAGTGATTGATCTGTGTTAGGCACTATGTTGAATATTGGGGACCCAGCCACTGGGGATCCCCAGTGGGGATCAGCCACTTTCTGTGCTTTCAGGAGTTTTAAAATTTGGTTGTGAAGACTGAGAAGTACAGAATCAAATACAATATAAAATAAAAGTATGATTAGGGTAAGAAGGCCATGGGGTTGCAACTAAACACATCTTAATTGATAGAGTTCCCAGAGGAAAGGTTATTTAAATACTTGGATGGTATAGAGAAATTAGTTTGCATAGGACAGGAAGGAAAGGCAAAAGAAAAAGCTATTTCCAGCTGAAACTATAGCATATACAAAGGACCAACAGAATTGGAGTCTTATGAAATCAGTAAACTAAAAATCATTCTGTATGCTACAACATAAGAGTGTGAGATAAGCATGTCAAAAATTGGGATATGGGAGTGTAACAGGATCTTAGGAGAGGGAATAAGAAGTTTAAGATCATGGGGAGCCAGTGAGTATTTTTAGAGGAGTGATGTGATCAGATATGTGTTTTTTAAAAAAACAGAAAAGGAAAAGAAAAAGTCTCTTTCAGTCATGGGGAACACTGAAATGAAGGAAGACTGGATAAAGGGAGACCAGATTTACCTGAACAATAATGAGGACAAATTCAAGTATCGCACTTCCAATTCTCACTTGAACAGTTGGGGTTTCATGGTTCAAATTGCCAAGATCAGAGACCTAGAGAGAACAAGTTTCTTGTGTGAGAAGGTCGAACTTCGTTTCAAACATTATGAATTTGAGAACTCCTATAGGATAGGCATGTGGGAGAGGGTTGGGAGGCATCATTGTGAAAAAAAGGGTTCCTATTAACTCAGAAATTAAGAGGAGCAACCACTTGTCAGCCAGACCCTATTGTAGTTGACATAAGAGATGGGAAAACAAGGCATCGACAGTTAACCAGTTACCCTCCAGCATACTGACAGACAAATAAGGAGCAGGTAGGAATTCTCACAAATTTCTTTTATGCTGTTTCTAAATCTGATATAGGTGACCTAAGCTATTTATTGTGTTTTTACTCATTTCATACTTAGAATACTAGTTTATTTGTGTCTGACCTAAATGACCTAGGGACTTTGCTTTTGTGTTATCATGTATGGCAGCCAGTGTAAGTGTCTCACCCACATGGTCTCAGTTCTTCATTCTTTTTATTACCATGTGTTTGTGGATCATGTGGCTTCAGAGTTTCTTTGCTTTCAACAGCCAGTACCTGTAGCTCCTGAAGCTTGCTTTCCCCACAAGCCCAGAAAACCTGAAATGCCTACAATTTTACATTATCCTTAGGTGGCCCCCATCAGAGGTGTGGGACTGAAAAATTCCAGATTTCTTGGCACAGGTCAGGACAATTTTGAGGCAAAATTTATACCATCTTGAGGATTTCTCCTAAGATCACACCCTTGGTTGGCTTGCTTCGCACTGTTCTGCTTTTTGAGCTTTTTTGCTGTTTTCCAAAAGGATTTCCATAATAAATCACATTTTTTACAAATTCCCATCTTAGGCTTGACTTCTGGGAATCTCATCCTAAGACATATTGTTTTCATGTTCACTTTACCAATCCCCATGTCCTTCTCCATGTAGGTTCACAAAGACCTATGAAATATTTGTGGTTCTATCTCAACATGTACATCTGAAATAAGACTCTCGATGGTTCCCAAGATGGTCCTGTTTCTGATCTTTGGGTTATATTATATGGAATAAACATTCTTTTTTTAAAAATATAATTTATTGTCAAATTTGTTTCCATATAACACCCAGTTTTCATCCCAGCAAGGGCCCTTCTCCATGCCCATCACCAACTTTCCCCTTTCCCCCACCCCCCATCAACCCTCAGTTTGTTCTCAGCTTTGAATGCATAATAGAGGTAAATGTTTTACATATGTGTATACACACATGTATGTGTGTGTGTAATAGTAGTGGTGGTGGTGGTGGTGGTAATTAATCTACTTGTATTTGTCAGAGGACTTCAATTCCAACTGACAGAAATCCAACTAAAATTAATCCCCCCCACCAAAAAAAAGGTAATTATTGCATGCAACTCCCATCTCCAAAGAGCAAAACTAACCTTAAATATTGCAGAATTTGGGATTCAGTCATATCATGAGAAGGCGATGTTCCTCTTGCATGTTTTGCTTTTTTGCTTCAATTATGTTCATTCTGACAGGTTCTTTCTGTGAGGAGACACAATGGCTGCTGGAAGCCTTAAGCTTACAGTGTCCTCATAAATCTGGTTTCTACAGCTGCTATAAAAAATACAATTGCTTGTATTCTCTTTGCTGGTGACCTATTTTTTTTTTTTAAATCTTTGTCTCCAGAAGCTTTTAGAATTTTCTCTCTTATTCCTGCTGTTCTGCAATTTCACAATGATTTGTCTTGATATGGATTTTTTCTTTATTGTGCTGGACTATTTGAAGGCTCTTTACTCTGTAAACTTCTATTGTTCAAGATTGAGAATCTTTTTATATTATTATATTGATACTACCTTTACTTCCATTTTTCCCTTCCTCTTTTCCTGAAATCTGAATTGTCTTAATCAAGCATAATGATAGAATTCTCTTATCATTTCTCTTTTTAATCTCATCTTTTATTTTGTAGATAATAATTTCAAGTTTATATTTCACATTTACTGTTTACTTATTTACTTGCTTATTTTTAAATTCTAATAACTTTTTTCTTATCTAAAATCTTCATTTCTAGAAAAGTGTTCCTTTGTTTCCTGGGTACACTGTCTTTTTAGAATAATTTTTAAACATCATACTGATTCCTGTATTTTTCTCATTTTCTCCAAATTTCTTTACCTCATTATTGATTTTTGTCTGGTTTTAAATCTCTAGGAACTTCCCTTAACTGTTTGATGATTCTTGGTTATCCTGGCATAATTAAATGCAAGAGTCAAAGAAACTAATAGAAAAATTTAGTGTATGTGGACAAATTATTATTGATGGGTGAACTGTATGTTGTGTTGATCAGATAGAGGGCTAGCTCTTTCACTGGGAAATCATGAAAAGCTACTGCCTATAGGTCTTTGCTTTTCCATTTTGTCTGTTTCGCTTTGTAGAATTCCATAATCATTCCTCTTGCTAATACCCTATTTACCTCTGTTTTGGAAGACAGTGTGAAAAAAGAAAATTATATTTACTTAATTATCACCTTAATACTTGTATTTGGTGTCCATGAAATCAAAACCTCTCTTGGTCAAACTTTTCAGAAAGCCGGCCTTTGACAAATTATGGAGGCTGTATGAATTATTTGCTCTATAACAAGTTACCCCAAAATTTATGACTTAAAACAAAAATAATCATTTATTATTCCCCAGAATTTTGGTGAGTCCATAATTCAGAAACAGTTTCTCTGGGCAGTTTTGGCTCAAGGTCTCTCAATGAGCTTGTAATCAGATGTCTGCCAGGCTTCAGTCATCCGAAGGCTTCACTGGAACTGGAGAATCTAACTACGGTTGCTAACAGACATAGCTGACACTGGCTATGGAACTAACTGCTTGGGATTCTCTCACTCCCTCGCCCTTTTTATGCATTTAAATTTTATATTTATCTATCTAAACTATATAAGTAAGAACTTACAGACTTCTGGGAAGATGGTGGCGTAGGAGGACTCTGGGCTCACCGCATCCTGTTGATCACTTAGATTCCACCCACACCTGCCTAAATAACCCAAAAACAGCCAGAAGACTAGCAGAACGGATTCTCCGGAGCCAAGTGCAGACGAGAGGCCCACGGAAGAGGGTAGGGAGGGCAGAGAGGCGGTGTGCGCTACAGGGACTGGCAGGAGGGAGCCGGGGCGGAGGGGCGGCCCGCCGGCCAAGCAGAGCCCCTGAGTCTGGCTTGCAAAAGCGGAGGGGCCGGATGGAGTATGTTCTGACAGCAAGCGGGACTTGACATCTGGAAGGTTATAAGCTAACAGCTCTGCTCCGAGAACGGGAGGGCTGGAGGACAACAGGAGGGAGAGTTGTTGAGCCCCAGATGACAGAGCTCAGCTTAGAGGGGAACAAAGGCACTCCCCAGCGCCATCTCCCTTGCCCATCCCCCAGCCAAAATCCCAAAGGGAACCAGTTCCTGCCAGGGAACTTGCTTGCACCGCGCAAACACCCAACGCTGTGCTTCTGCGGATCCATCCCTCTGGCGGGTCTGACTCCCTCCTGGTGCCACAGGACCCCTCCCGAAATGGATCTCCAAAGGAAAAGCGAGCTGAGCCTGCCCCTCCCGCCCCCGTGCACCTTGCCTACCCACCCCAGCTAATATGCCAGATCCCCAGCACCACAAGCCTGGCAGTGTGCAAGTAGCCCAGATGGGCCACGCCACCCCACAGTGAATCCTGCCCCTAGGAGAGGGGAAGAGAAGGCATACACCAGTCTGACTGTGGCCCCAGCAGTGGGCTGGGGGCAGACATCAGGTCTGACTGCGGCCCCGCCAACCAACGCAAGTTATTCAAGGCAGCAAGAGGGAAGTGCCCCACAGTCCCCCACCAATCCAGGGACTATCCAAAATGACGAAATGGAAGAATTCCCCTCAGAAAAACGTCCAGGACATAATAACAGCTAATGAACTGATCAAAAATGATTTAAACAATACAACAGAAAGTGAATTTAGAATAATAGTCATAAAATTAATCACTGGGCTTGAAAAGAGTATAGAAGACAGCAGAGAATCTATTGGTACAAAGATCAAGGGACTAAGGAACAGTCAGGAGGAGCTAAAAAATGCTATCAATGAGATGCAAAATAAAATGGAGACGACCACAGCTTGGATTGAAGAGGCAGAGGAGAGAATAGGTGAACTGGAAGATAAAATAATGGAAAAAGAAGAAGCTGAGAAAAAGATAAAAAAATCCAGGAGTATGAGGGGAAAATTAGAGAACTAAGTGATGCAATGAAGAGAAATAATCTACACATAATTGGTATTCCAGAGGAGGAAGAGAGAGGGAAAGGTGCTGAAGGGGTACTTGAAGAAATAATAGCTGAGAACTTCCCTGATCTGGGGAGGGAAAAAGGCATTGAAATCCAAGAGGCACAGGGAACTCCCTTCAGACGTAACTTGAATCGATCTTCTGCATGACATATCATAGTGAAACTGGCAAAATACAAGGATAAAGAGAAAATTCTGAAAGCAGCTAGGGATAAACGTGCTCTAACATATAAAGGGAGACTGATAAGACTCGTGACGGATCTCTCTACTGAAACTTAGCAGGCCAGAAAGGAATGGCAGGAAATCTTCAATGTGATGAACAGAAAAAATATGCAGCCGAGAATCCTTTATCTAGCAAATCTGTCATTTAGAAGAGAAGGAAACATAAAGGTCTTCCCAAACAAAAACTGAAGGAATTCGTCACCACTAAACCAGCCCTACAAGAGATCCTAAGGGGGATCCTGTGAGACAAAGTACCAGAGACATCGCTACAAGCATGAAACCTACAGACATCACAATGACTCTAAACCCATATCTTTCTATAATAACACTGAACGTAAATGGAATAAATGCACCAACCAAAAGACATAGGGTATCAGAATGGATAAAAAAACAAGACCCATCTATTTGCTGTCTACAAGAGACTCATTTTAGACCTGAGTACACCTTCAGATGGAAAGTGAGGGTATGGAGAAATATTTATCATGCCACTGGAAGTCAAAACAAAGCTGGAGTAGCCATACTTATATCAGACAAACTAGACTTCAAATTAAAGGCTGTAACAAGAGATGAAGGAGGGCATTATATAATAATCCCAGGGTCTATCCATCAGGAAGAGCTAACACTTATAAATGTCTATGCGCCAAATACAGGAGCCCCCAAATATATAAAACAATTAGTCACAAACATAAGCAACCTTATTGATAAGAATGTGGTAATTGCAGGGGACTTTAATACCCCACTGATAGAAATTGATCGATCATCTAGAAACACGGTCAATAAAGAAACAAGTTCCCTGAATGATACATTGGATCAGATGGACTTGACAGATATATTTAGAACTCTGCATCCCAAAGCAACAGAATATACTTTCTTCTCGAGTGCACATGGAACATTCTCCAAGATAGATCACATACTGGGTCACAAAACAGCCCTTCATAAGTATAGAAGAATTGAGATCATACCATGCACACTTTCGGACTACAATGCTATGAAGCTTGAAATCAACCACAGGAAAAAGTCTGGAAAACCTCCAGAAGCCTGGAGGTTAAAGAACACCCTACTAAAGAATGAATGGGTCAACCAGCCAATTAGAGAAGAAATTAAAAAATATATGGAAACAAACAAAAATTAAAATACAACCATGCAAACACTTTGGGATGCAGCGAAGGCAGTCCTGAGAGGAAAATACATTGCAACCCAGGCCTATCTCAAGAAAGAAGAAAAATCCCAAATACAAAATCTAACAGCACACCTAAAGGAAATAGAAGCAGAACAGCAAAGGCAGCCTAAATCCAGCAGAAGAAGAGAAATAATAAAGATCAGAGCAGAAATAAACACTATAGAATCTAAAAAGCTGTAGAGCAGATCAACGAAATCAAGAGTTGGTTATTTGAAAAAATAAACAAAATTGATAAACCTCTAGCCACGCTTCTCAAAAAGAAAAGGGAGATGACCCAAATAGATAAAATCATGAATGAAAATGGAATTATTACAACCAATCTCTTAGAGATACAAGCAATTATCAGGGAATACTATGCAAAATTATATGCCAACACACTGGACAACCTGGAAACAATGGACAAATTCCTAAACACCCACACACTTCCAAAACTCAACCAGGAGGAAATAGAAAACTTAAACAGACCCATAACCAGCAAAGAAATTGAATCAGTTATCAAAAATCTCCCAACAAATAAGAGTCCAGGACCAGATGGCTTCCCAGGAGAGTTCTACCAGATGTTTAAAGCAGAGATAATACCTATCCTTCTCAAGTTATTCCAAAAAATAGAAAGGGAAGGACAACTTGCAGACTCATTCCATGAAGCCAGTGTTACTTTGATTCCTAAACCAGACAGAGACCCAATTAAAAAAAAGAGAATTACAGGCCAATATCCATGATGAATATGGATGCAAAAATTCTCAATAAGATACTAGCAAATCGAATTCAACAGCATATAAAAAGAATGATCCACCATGATCAAGTGGGATTCATTCCTGGGCTGCAGGGCTGGTCCAACATTTGCAAATCAATCAATGTGATACATCACATTAATAAAAGAAAAGATAAGAATCATATGATCCTGTCAATTGATGCAGAAAAGGCATTTGAAAAAAATTCAGCATCCTTTCTTAATAAAAACCCTCAAGAAAGTTGGGATAGAAGGAACATACTTAAATATCATAAAGCCATTTATGAAAAGCCCACAGCTAACATTCCTCAACGGGGAAAAACTTGAGAGCTTTTTCCCTGAGAGTAGAAACACGACAGGGATGTCCACTCTCATCGCTCTTGTTCAACATAGTGTTGGAAGTTCTAGCATCAGCAATCAGACAGCAAAAGGAAATCAAAGGCATCAAAATGGGCAAAAATAAAGTCAAGCTTTCACTTTTTGCAGATGACATGATATCATACATGGAAAATCTGATAGATTCCACCAAAAGTATGCTAGAACTGGTACATGATTTCAGCAAAGTTGGAGGATACAAAATCAATGTACAGAAATCAGTTGCATTCTTATACACTAATAATGAAGCAACAGAAAGACAAATAAAGAAACTGCTCCCATTCACAATTGCACCAAGAAGCATAAAATACCTAGGAATAAATCTAACCAAAGATGTAAAAGATCTATATGCTGAAAACTATAGAAAGCTTATGAAGGACATTGAAGATAGAAAGAAATGGAAAAACATTCTGTGCTCATGGGTTGGAAGAATAAATATTGTCAAAATGTCAATACCACCCAAAGCTATCTACACATTGAATGCAATCCCAATCAAAATTGTACCAGCATTCTTCTAGAAGCTAGAACAAGCAATCCTAAAATTCATATGGAACCACATAAGGCCCCAAATAGCCAAAGTAATTTTGAAGAAGAAGACCAAAGCAGGAGGCATCACAATCCCAGACTTTAGCCTCTACTACAAAGCTGTCATCATCAAGACAGCATGGTATTGGCACAAAAACAGACACATAGACCAATGGAATAGAATAGAAACCCCAGAACTAGACCCACAAAAGTATGGCCAACTCATCTTTGACAAAGCAGGAAAGAACATCCAATGGAAAAAAGACAGTCTCTTTAACAAATGGTGCTGGAAGAACTGGACAGCAACATGCAGAAGGTTGAAACTAGACCACTTTCTCACACCATTCACAAAAATAAACTCAAAATGGATAAAGGACCTGAATGTGAGACCGGAAACCATCAAAACCCTAGAGGAGAAAGCAGGAAAAGACCTCTCTTACCTCAGCCATAGCAATTTCTTACTTGACACATCTCCAAAGGCAAGGGATTTAAAAGCAAAAATGAACTCTTGGGACCTCAGGAATATAAAAACCTTCTGCACAGCAAAGGAAACAATCAACAAAACTAAAAGGCAACCAACGGAATGGGAAAAGATATTTGCAAATGACATATCGGACAAAGGGCTAGTATCCAAAATCTATAAAGAGCTCACCAAACGCCACACCCGAAAAACAAATAATCCAGTGAAGAAATGGGCAGAAAACATGAATAGACACTTCTCTAAAGAAGACATCCGGATGGCCAACAGGCACATGGAAAGATGTTCAACGTCGCTCCTTATCAGGGAAATACAAATCAAAACCACACTGAGATACTACCTCACGCCAGTCAGAATGGCCAAATGAACAAATCAGGAGACTATAGATGCTAGAGAGGATGTGGAGAAATGGGAACCGTCTTGCACTGTTGGTGGGAATGCAAACTGGTGCAGCCACTCTGGACAACAGTGTGGAGGTTCCTCAAAAAATTAAAAATAGACCTACCCTATGACCCAGCAGTAGCACTGCTAGGAATTTACCCAAGGGATATAGGAGTGCTGATGCAGAGTGGCACTTGTACCCCAATGTTTATAGCAGCACTCTCAACAATAGCCAAATTATGGAAAGAGCCTAAATGTCCATCAACTGATGAATGGATAAAGAAATTGTGATTTATATACACAATGGAGTATTACGTGGCAATGAGAAAGAATGAAATATGGCCCTTTGTAGCAACATGGATGGAACTGGAGAGTGTGATGTTAAGTGAAATAAGCCATACAGAGAAAGACATATACCATATGGTTTCACTTTTATGTGGATCCTGAGAAACTTAACAGAAACCCAGGAGGGAGGGGAAGGAAAAAAAAAAAAAAGAGTGGAAGAGAGCCAAAGTATAAGAGACTCTTAAAAACTGAGAACAAACCGAGGGTTAATGGGGGGTGGGAGGGAGAGAGTGTGGGTGATGGGTATTGAAGAGGGCATCTTTTGGGATGAGCACTGGGTGTTGTATGGAAACCAATTTGACAATAAATTTCATTTATTGGAAAAAAAAAAAAGAACTTACAGATCCTAGTTGTTTATGTTGTTCAAATGGTTCTAGGTTTGGCCACTAGGCATTCTTTTCATTTTTTTCCTTTGTCCTTTTGGCATGTCCTATCCTTCTATTCCTCCCTCTCTTTCTTCCTTCCTTTCTCCTCCTTATTTCTGTCATTTTGAATACCTTGTGTTGATCCCATGTATCCTGTGGCCCAACCCTGAAATCAGCGATTGTCCAAGAAGCCCTGGTTCTTTTTATAGGTGAATTCTATTGGAAACCAAGATCTGGGCACCGTTTGTGTTCATTGCTATTGGAATATCTTTGGTTCTGGGATTTTTCAGCAGAAAGAAACAGAAGATCTATGCATGTATACCAATACATGCAGACACATTTATCTGTAATTATTATTGTGTCAGTTTATCTACAATTCAGCTAAACATGAGAGTTTGTAATGATTCCCCCCACTAATGCCATACCACATGAATCATTCTAGACTGTTTCAGGGCATTCATTTTGTAGTGGAGAATCCAACTATAGACCCTGAATTTAACACCTCCCTTTAATTAAGTAACAGAAGTTGACCTGGCAATTTTGTCAGAAGAATTCCAAGATCCACTCTCAGGGATGGGATCATTTTGTATATTTTTTGTTTGCTTGCTTATTGTTGTTTTCATTTCAGTTTTCTCCTATACATGGTTTTCTCTAGTTTAACTATTTCTTTAAAGATTTTTTTTTTGAAATGATCACAGTGGATGATGTAGCAGAATTTAACTGAATTTCAGTATTCTAAGTATTAAGATGGGGTCATTAAAATTAACATGTCCAGTTATATTCTGTGTGTTTTAACATCAGTGATACTGAACTGATTAAGATTAGTAACATTTTATAAGTTGATGCCTCAGATATTAGAGCTGTTTAACATTAGTGTCTCTTGTAGGGGTGCCTGTGTGGCTCAGTCAGTTAAGCATCCAACTTCGGCTCTGGTCATGATCTCCTGGTCCATGAGTTCGAGGCCTGTGTCGGGCTCTGTCCTGACAGGTCAGAGCCTGGAGCTTGCTTCAGATTGTGTCTCCCTCTCTCTTTGCTCCTCCCCTCCCCCCCCACCCACACTCTGTCTCTCAAAAATGAATCAATGTTAAAAAAAAATTAAAACATTAGTGTGTCTTGTAGAATTTACCTTACCCTAGCAGTGAATCACTTTAAAATTCAAATCTCTAAGCAAAAAATTTTGTAAGTGCTTTTTATATTTGACAACTATGTGTGTTTAATTGCAACGATGATCTAATCATAAAGCCTATTTCATAGTAAGTAGAAGCAGCTGCTTTAATTACAGTGGAATCTCACTGGAAAATAACAGTGGCTTTCACTGGATAAATAAATAAATAAACAAACACAAATAAATAAAGGCACACCATTACCATCCTTATAACCCAATAATAGCCCAATAATTTTTATCTGAAATAGGAGAAAAAATATCCACTACTTGCATTAAGACTTAAAATCATATTAAAATGTAAATATGCACAAGATATACCTTTTGAATTGTAGTTCATGTATACTCAAAATCACAAGTTGTTCAATATTATTTATGGTATTTTCCCTATAGATGAATTTAGTACAACGATAGTAACAATAACCATACAATAACCTTGTCTGCTAAAGGAGAAATAAAGTCCTAGGGAGATTAAGAGTAGGGTAGGAAAGACCCTAGCTTAAAATTTCAGACTAATGTACCATATCTGTTACACAACTTTTACCATGTAAAAATGAAAAAACAAAAACAAAATAATCTTCTTAAGCCTCAGTTTTCTTGTTTTTTTTTATTTTTTAATGTTTATTTATTTTTGAGAGAAAGAGGGAGACAGAGCACAAATGGGGGGAGGGGCAGAGAGAGAGACACACACAGAGAATCTGAAGCAGCCTCCAGGCTCCGTGCTGTCAGCACAGAGCCTGATGTAGGGCTTGAACTAGCTAACTGCAAGATCATGACCTGAGCTGAAGTCGGACGTTTAATTGACTGAGACACCCAGACACCCCATCATTTTTCTTATTTGTAAATTTAGTAATTATGTTGTATGTATCAAGGATTATTATTAGAATTAAATGAGAAAGTATGTGTAAACCTCACTGGTCAGTGAGAAATATGCAGTTTGTTCTATAAATATTGGTTGTCTTTCTCTTCCCTAATAGCAATGAATGAGGAACAGATACTGGATAAAAGTTAATCTGTTCAGATTAGTTAACGTATTCAATTAAGTTGTCGATTCCTATTCAGATAGCCCAATGACTTAAGTCCATTCTACTATGAACCCTCCATGTGGTCTGTTTTAACTTACATATGAATTTGAAAATAGAGAGTGGATAAAGAAATAAGTTCTGCCACATTATTTTTCCACACTGCTACTTAGCATTTGATATACTTGTGGAGTGGCCTAGAAAAAGAAAATACTGGGCTCAGTTTCACGGTCCTAGTGGTATCAAGGAAAGATGTTACACTGGGGCCTGTAATAGCAGTCCTGCAAGTCCACGCATCATCTTTCATTTTCAGATTTCCACATTAGGTTGCCTGGTCCTGAATAAGACAGGACTAATAGAAGAGGAAAATTATCTTTATGTATTATATGTATATATCTTGTATATAATATATAAGAGGAAAAAATATATATAGAGAGAGGAGACAGAATTACTAGAACTCCATCATTATCCATTCTCCAAACCATTGAACATATAGATAACATTCTATAAACATAAGTATTTCTAAACATATTATCAGAAACATAATCATGCTCAAAATTAGAAAATTATCTATAAAAGAATTATCTGCAATTTCGTGATCTTTATCTCAGTTCTCTTTGGTATGTGGCCAATAATCCAGCTTTAAATTGTCAGAAATTCAAATTATCTTAAAAAGCTAAAAGGTACAGTTCAAGAGAATCCTTTCAAATTTACATGTTTGTTATATGGTCATATAGATAAACATTTTTTTTTAACATTTATTTATTTTTGAGACAGAGAGAGACAGAGCATGAACGGGGGAGGGGCAGAGAGAGAGAGGGAGACACAGAATCAGAAGCAGGCTCCAGGCTCTGAGCTGTCAGCACAGAGCCTGACGCGGGGCTCGAACCCACGAACCGTGAGATCATGACCTCAGCCGAAGTTGGACGCTCAACCGACTGAGCCACTCAGGCGCCCCTAGATAGACATTTTAATTTGCTCCTACAAAGATTTTATCTGTAGATATCTTAAGATTAAAAGAAGATTTCCATTTGTATCTTGAAATGAAAATGTTCTTTAGTTATCTTGAGATATTTGTTTCATAAATTGCATAATTGGGGGCACCTGGGTGACTCAGTCATTTGAATATCTGATTTTTGATTTCAGCTCAGGTCATGATCCCAGAATCCTGAGATTAAGCCCCACATTGGGTTCTGCGTTGAGCAAGTGTGGAACTTACTTAAGATTCTCTCTCTCCCTCTACCCCTCTCCCTACTTGTGCTATCTCAGTCTCTCTCTTTATCTCTCTCTCTCTCTAAACACAAAATAAATCTTTAAAAAACAAGAAATTACATAATTGTGTGTGTTTGAAAATAGGATCACATGCATGCAAATTCATTTGTTTCATTCACTTTGGAAGACACATCATGATGTTAGGTTTGTTAGGTGCAAATATTTAAAAGATCAAATTATAAGAATTTGATCATAGTCAGTTATTCACAGCTACAAATGATTATATAGTTAGCCCTTCATTTATAGCAACTGCTGAAGGTCTAAGAGCTTGTGAACAGAGGAATTCTGTGATAATTATATAATAAAACAAAAGCATTTAGATAGTGCTTGCATTTTAAATAATGTCATCATGTAAGTAGTCTTATTTGATTATAAGAAATCACATGCACTTGGAAATACTGTATTATCTTTTTCTCTGACTGGCTCTTTCTACTGTTTGTTCAACTGTTGTCTGTGTATCCATTCTTAGTCACATTGTTGGTCAAGATATCATTGGTGTGGTATACTATTACCCCTGACTGGTTCATAGAGGATACTGACTGACTGGTTCATAGGGGTTTCCTTTGATAATCAGAAGTAACCTTC
Organism: Acinonyx jubatus; assembly: GCF_027475565.1. Classification (NCBI taxonomy): domain Eukaryota; kingdom Metazoa; phylum Chordata; class Mammalia; order Carnivora; family Felidae; genus Acinonyx; species Acinonyx jubatus. The sequence continues at coordinate 42,755,016 of NC_069380.1, forward strand.
TCACATTGTTTCAATAAACTTGGTCTTTTAAACTTCTTGGTAAGTTTCCCATTACTGTCTAGAGAAATGTCCTCTGTTCATTTGTGGACAAATGTATGACCATTAAATGATAATTACCATAGCATCTTGTTTCCCCAGGACATACCTCAGCAATTGTTGCATACCATTTCAGTCCATAATCATATCATTATATTTTATACACACACACACAACACACACACACACACACTTCTTACATTATTTTCCAACTTGAGAGAGAAGTGTTGTTCTCTCTCAGAGACTTACTTCAACTCTACTTTTGACTTTAGGATTAGAAATTAACATAGCATTTCTCTTCTTAGCAAACTTCCAGAGTTTTGTTTTAGGTATAAATGGTTGTCTAACAAAGCATCCCAAAGCTTAAAAACGTAATCCTTTTATTTTCTTATAATTTTGTGAATCAACACTTTCATCTGGATTTAGCTAGACATTATTATACTGGTCACTTTTGGGATAACTTTGGGCTTTGATGTTCTGGGGCTTGATGAGGGATGAATGACTTAAAATGACCTTACTCACATGTCTGGGTTGGTTCTGGCTATTGACTGGGCCATGCAACCCAGCAGGCTAGCACAGGTTTCTTCACAGTGAAAGGGTTCCTGCCAGTAGCATAGGAGGTATAGCCCCAATGTGTAAGTAGGTTTCAAGCCTCTGTTTGTAATATGTTTTCTAATGTCTTACTGACCAAAGCAAATATCAAAGCCAAGTGTCAATGTGGAGGGGACTATACAAGGATATGGATACAAAAAAAGATTATTAGACGACATTAGTATATGAGTCTTCTATATACATTCATGTATTCACATGGTTATTTAAGGTGAAAACTTTAGGGGACAAAATCAGCAAGCTACTTTTCTTAAGTTGACATGTGGCACTCATCAATTTGGAAAATTTAACAAGGTCTAAAACCCTTTGGTGTTTTCCTTTTTAATTATTTTTTAATGTTTATTTTTGAGAGAGAGAGAGAGAGAGAGAGCATGAGGGAGTGAGGGGGAGTAGCGGAGAGAGGGGGAGATATAGAATCTGAAGCAGCCTCCAGGTTCTGAGCTGTCAGCACAGAGCCAGAGTTGGGGCTCAAACTCATGAACTGAACCGTGAGATCATGACCTGAGCCAAAGTTGGACATTTGACCAACTGAGCCACCCAGGCACCCCCCCTCTTTGGTGTTTTGCTGACAAAATGTATTGTGAAAACACTGAGGCACTGAGTTTGGTTACATTTTCCTGGGTTGATGCGTATTTACTAAAGTCACAGAATTGATTAGTGAGACTGGAACGTCTATTTGGAATTTTGTAGAGAGAACCATGGCTGTGGTTTGAACTAGCATGATACCAGGTTAAGATCACCCATTTCATAATAGGCACAGCATTCCTTAAGGAATATGACCACATGTATTTTTTTATTAACTAAGGTTCTTTAAACCTCTGGACATAGTTGGGCTACTATGTCTCTGAGTTTTACCTAATTTTTTAAAATGTTTATTTATTTATTTTGAGAGAGAGAGGAAGAGAATGCACACGTGCACATGAGCAGAGGAGGGGAGCAGAAAGAGAGGAAGAGAGGGAATCCCAAGCAGACTCCGCACTGCCAGCTCAGAGCGCCACATGAGGCTCAATACCACAAACCGCGAGATCATGACCTGATCCAAAATCACAAGTTGGGTTCTTAACCAGTTGAGCCACCCAGCTACCCCTATCTAAACGTTTTTATCTTACACTCTTCTATTGAGTCATTTTTAAATATTCACTTGAATATGTTTACATTAATTCATATAATATACTAATGTATTTTAATTATTATAAAATACACAAATATACTCTAAAACATAGATTAAAATGATACAATAATAAATACATGTTAGCAGAACTCAAATATTTTCTTACTGTACTGCACTGTACCAACATGCTCATTTGCCACATATGAAGACCACTTGCCTCAGTGTCTGATTTTTCCTCATTTCTAAGTCCAGTCAGTAATGGTTACTCCCCAGTTTTATAGGTTTTTAAAAAATGTATATTAATATGTCTAATTAACAATATATATGTACTTTTTGTGTTAGGTTAAACACAGGGAGTTAGTAAGATGATTATATTTCTTTCAGGTGACTTGGCATTGCTATACCTGAATCTTGGTATTCATTATGTTTTGATCTCAAAAATTAATTCTAGTACTCCATTTCTCTCTTGCCAAGAAGTTGTGACAAAATTACTATATATTTTATACCCTATAAGTATATTTATCACTATTATAACATTCCCTAAGTATTTTTATAATCCAAATTACCAGTTTATGCATGTGTCAAAATGCTCAGTTAAATTTGTAAATATCCTGAAAGGTTGGATTCCTTCATGACAAAGGAAGTTCTTTAGCAGCTACACACAAACTATCAGTGATACAGAATATAGCTTTTTAACACTGATTAATCCATAAGATTCCAAAGCATAAGGAAGTACTTTCTAGATTAAATTAATTGTCTTTCACACTTACAACAAAGTGTTGATAGAATAAGTGTTTTTTTGCTAGTCTAATTTTTAACATGTGGTATTTGCCGAAGTGCAAATGTTTGCAACTAAGAACCCTGTGAAATATGTAAAACAATTCCAATCTTTTCCCAATTTGCAGGAGGAAAAAAATGGGCCAGTCTACTCCTCAAAGTGGCAGTATTTTTTATATGATTAGTTTTTTCAATTTATTTCTTCACAGAAGGAAACAGCATTATGAGCAGATGTTTTATTAGAGCAGTATGTTTCAAGACATAATATATTTTATGCTATATTCAGTATTCATTTCTGTATTCTGGCTTCATTTTAAATTAAAAACAGTACTGAACAACTATCAAATTTCTTAGATTGTCTTGTTAGGAATTATTACATGATGAATAGATTATTTGACTATGAACTAATTAACCTTTATCCTAACAATTATGACTTTAGAATATAACATTAGCAGGACAGGAAACAGACATTTGTCTAACTTTGATGGGAGGCAGGCATATATATATGTGCACGTATATACACAAACACACACACACACACCTATACATATGTGTTAATCTGTCACTTGGGAATTTATTTATAGTAGAACCAAAATGGATGGCAATGACAGATAAAATTCAGGATCCTTCATCAATGCAAACTTGACAATGAACGGAAACAAATTAAAATCATTGTGTATGTCAAGTTATAAATTTTCTCTAAGAAGATCAATTATCTTCCAGAAAGATAGATTATATGATGCTGTTTTAGAATTCAAAAGTTTATATTTTATGAAGACTTCTGAAACACCAGTAATTTTGCTGAGCAAATATATGGCCTAATAACTGAAATTCCAGAGTGTAACTAAAGACTGGTAGAGTGTCTAGAATCTAGAAGTTTGATTTAGACAATAAAAAAGAAAAAGTATAATTAAGATATAGTTGTCAAGGGAATTTACCTCCCATAGTCATAATGAGTTTTTAATATAAAAGTCACATACATTTTTAGAATAAGTAAAGATATGCAGTTGTTGCTGTTTGGGGAAAAATGTTTTTTCTTTGAAATGAGATAGATTTACTAAGAAGTTCATATACCTTGATCTTAAGGGCAACTTTTTGCATAAGGTTCTTCCGATAATGCTTTTGTAAGGTCATATGTTTTTGTAAAGTTTTCAAAAGTAAGATTTTAATCACAATTGGTTAGAATTACTGTTTCTCATATTCTTTTTTCTTTCCATCACAGTTCCCCTCTGATGGGGAGTACTAAAGAAACTTTAGGCATTTTATGAATCTACATGACAGGAAAATGAATTAGAGATCATTTGAGGGTGGGGACAATAGATTATATTTATGTGGTTCATAGAAACTTCCATGTATAGTTAATTCATTGTCTTTGTCTCTGCTGTAGAAGGGTTCTAGGTATATTTCTATCATTTACTGTGCTAACTCCTCCAGCAAAGTGAATGAATTTGCAGGGTGAGAAACCCTATTATAAGAAGAGAATTTCTTATGATATAAATAGTGGAGCATAAACAAGATTGAGCATATATAAAACCAGAAATCACTTTGTTGTGAAGTTATATATAATAGTGTGAAACATAATTATGAGAATAAAGCAGATAATTACCAAAATTTTTAATTTCTAACTATTTTATTTTGTTGATTTGCCAGTTTTGTAGAATTTTTAACTTTTGTGATCTATTTTCTCATTGCAAGTAAATACAAACTTGAAAATTAAGTTTTCCATTTTTTTCCAACGAGAGACCCCACGTTATATAACCCTGAAGACCCATAAAAGCTGAATGCTCTCTTTGATGAGTACTGTGTTGTATTTTTCTCAGTTGAAAGGAGTGTCTTCCATATAGTTGGTTCAAAATATGTGGGGGGGGGGAATGTTAATTGTCCTACAATGCAGAAATAGTTTTACTTAGTGAAAAGTTGTCATGTCCTAAGGATAAACAATATATGATATACTCAATATTCTTTTCCCCAATATAAATTATAAAATGTCTGCTGTGTTATGTGTGTGTGCCCTACCTCTCCTTAAGCAAAACCTTGACATTTTATTATGGAAATCTAATATGAATTGTTTTATTTGTGTTTGAGTATTGCATCTCATATATTGTTAAAATATAGTCTAGTATTTTTCAGTGCTTAAAATTATTATGAAATGATCACTTATTGTGATTTTGTTGTAAGTATAATTTTAGCTGGATATATGTATGTATATATACATATATATATGTGCATGTGTACTTGCATATGTGTATATGCATATGTATATGTACATTTGTATTTATATATACAGACATATTTACACATATTGGGAATGGAACCTAATGTATACTAACTTAATCCATGGGCCTAAATGTATTTTGGAGCAAGAATCTTGATAACTCTTTTTGATCCTTTGTATTTCTTGTGAAGGCAGAGGTGATTTCCTTATCCATTCTATATTTCCACCTCACACATAAAACAGTCCAACTGGTGAGTTCATAGTAGTGTGGGCTTTAACCATGGAGAATATATGTTGTTGACTGGCATCACCTTCAAAGAGCCTTTCAGTGTTAACAACAGAAGAGAATAATAATACTTCCTAGAAGAGAGGCACAATAATTAACTTTATTTTACAAAGGAGAAAATCAAGGAAAAGTAAGCTTGATTAATTTACCCACAGGTACATAACACGTTTGGAGTTTGGATTTGAATTCAAGAGTTAGATTCCAGGGCCTCTACACAAACCAGCACTCTAGGAATTCTTGTTTCCACTCAAACCATACCATTGTTCTAATGTCCATCTTTTTTTTTAAGTTTATTTATTTATTTTGACACAGAGAGAACACGAGAGCATGGGGTTGAGGCAGAGAGAGAAGGGGAGTGAGAGAATCCCATGCAGGCTCTGTGCTGACAGCAGAGAGCCCAATGCAGGGCACAAACCCATGAACCACAAGACCATGACCCGAGCCAAAACCAAGAGTTGGTCACCCAACCATCTGATTCACCCAGGCACCCCTAATGTCCATCTTTTTATCAATCACTGTTATTCTTCTTCACTACCACCCCTTAAATTTGAAAATCACTGCCACTGTGTCATTAACAGTGTGGTAGCCAAGTGAATGTTGCTCTCAGATCTTCAACTGTGGGGACCATAATTAATCAGACATTCTTGTTACTGCTTTCTGAAATACATAACCTAGTGTGCTGAGACCATATTTGTCACAGTGGTTCCTAACCAGTGACTTGAGCTTAGCAGGGATACCAGGACAAGCTCATTATTGGGAAAGTTGGACAAATTCTTCCAGTGGATAACTTTGCCTCAAGGATTCCCATTTGGCCTGTCACAATTGTTAAGAACCACACTCCAGTCTAAGACACTTTCATCCTACATTCTCTCTTTCACTCTTTTCTTCAAAGGGTCAGAGTTGCATCATGGTGTGACAGCTTTCCCAGTTACCTTGAGCTCTCTTTCCATTTTCCCTACAGATATATTTCTTAATTAATTGGCTGGATATGTAATTCCATATTAGTCTCTACTTCTTGAAGGACAATAAATAGTATGCATTCTTACCAGTTATCCAATAACCACAAAGTGCAGTTTGTTTTCATTGTGTTTTAGTATTTCTATTTTATTTTATTTTGTCTTTTATTATTTTTTATTTGAGTATAGTTGACACCAGTATTACATTGGTTTTAGGTGTACAACTTAGTGATTTGACTTGTTTTTGCATTATTCTATGTTCACCACATATATATAGCTACAATCTATCCTATTACGTTGCTATTACAGTATCATTGACTATATTCCTTATGCTCAGCTTTTTATTCCGATAACTGGAGGCTTGTATCTCTCTCTGGCCTTCACTCATTTTCCCCAACTCCCATCCCCTCCTTCCCTCTGACAACCATGTTTGTTCTGTATATAGTTATGACTCTGCTTTTTGTTTATTTATTTTTTAGATTCCATTTATGAGTGGAATTATATGGTATTTGTCTCTTAGTCTGATTTGTTTCACTTAGCATACCTAATACCCTTTAGGTTCATCCATGTTGTCTCAAATGGCACAACGTTATATATATATTTATATGTATATATATACATCTCAGTTTTTTTTATCAGTTTGTCTATTGATGGATACTTAGGTTGCTTCCATATCTTGGCTATTGTAAATAATAGCTGCAATATACATAGGGGTGCATATATCTTTTTCAAGTTTGTGTTTTCATTTTCCCTGGGTAAATACCCAATAGTAGAATTATTGGATCATATAGTATTTCTATTTTTTTAAATTTTTGAGGCACTTCCATACTGTTTTCCACAGTGGCTGTGGATTTATATGCCCACCAACAGTGCAAGAGGGATTTTTCTCTCCACATCCTCCCTAACACTTGTTACAGAGTGCAGTTCTTCATTCTTTAGTTTCAGTAGGCAGCATCCTGTCCCACTTCAAAGGTTGCCTGTATGTTTATTAATCACTAAAATCATTGTTCCTTGTCCATTAATACTTTTAGCTAAAGAGCTACGTCAGAGACATTCAGAGACCTGAAATCTGATTTCTAGAAAATAAGTGGTATTCTAGTGTAGTTTATATTTCTCATCTTTTTAAATCATTATTCTTGGAAACAGTTTAGCCAAAGACTTAATTAAAGTTTGTGGTTGAAAAAATAGATCAGATTTTATTTTAAAAATCATGTTTCGGCTATCATTTACTAATATACTAGGTATAGTATAACTATTGACTGTTTTTACCTGGATACTATGCTATGTTTATGTTATATATAAGCACATTAAATCAGAATAATAGTAAATCAAATAACATTTGAAAAGGATTGTGTAAGTCATCAGAATAAAAAGATGAATGGATGAAAAATGAATTAAAAGTGTTTCCGGTGTTCACAGAACTCCCAAAGTAGTGAATCACACAAGTGTGTATGTAATTAATAACAGCATAAGTTGGTTAGGATAGTGGTGATGTACAAAAAAAGAAGTGAGGTAGAAGTAAGAAAAGTTTAAAGTAACTGTGAATACGAATATAATATTGTTCCTAAGAAGCTGTAAGTATGCTGGAAGATTACTTTTCTAATTTTCTGTGGAAACATTCTTTTAATGGCATGATAATTTTAAAAGTTAGATCTGGTTAGGTTGGAGGAAAGGCTTTTGAAGGCATACCTGTTCAATATCATGATATATTTATTTCCTCAATTAAAGGCCTTAATTAAGAAGCTATGACAAATAGGTGAATGGTCAGAGAATTAATCCTGAAGTGAATATTTATGACCGAAAAGTCTCCCAAGCGAATTGTCTGCTGATTTGCTAATGTTCATTCTTCCTCAAGAGGACAGGATAATTTAGAAAATATTGTTATACTCTTTTATCCTAATTATTCCCTTGGAACACAAAAAGGTAGGCTATTTTTATGGAGTTGGGAGTGAGGAGATCATTGTATACAGTATTTATGTTTATTACCAGTAATTTTCCTTCTCACAAATCTTTTTGTAAATGAGAGGAGTATGGAAGAAGGACCAGCATATGATGGCCAAAAACCTGTATATAATTCCATATCCCTCCCTCCAGATACCCTATTTCCCTCCACTCCCATACCACCTGCAAAACACATTTATCTCAACTGTATCTCCTCATGTAAAATGGAAGATTTAGGCCCAGTATATCTGTTGGTATTAATTTTCTTACATAAAAATTTTTATGGTAGTAAATGAATCCACAACTATGAATGTTGGTATTTATTCTTCTAAGGGTGATAGGGACAATTTTCCAAATATTATTTTACTCATTCCTAACTCAAATTTTCCCCTTTTATGTATATGAATTTTTGAAACTTTGACTATAGCTAGCAGAGAAAATTTGAAAATGTAGACTATTGTCATCTCCTATCAAATTTATGCCCTTAAGGTCTTGAACCAACAGCCATATTTATAGAAATCCAATTTAACACCAGTGTCTCTGAATTTGTGATACGTTAGGCCATTCAATCAGTTCCTCTCTTGTTTATCCACAGCTCTTTTCTCTTAACATTGTGATTTATTCTGTCTTCTGTAAGTTTGTACTTTGCATTTTCCATTCTTGTATACTGCAGAATTAAAATTAATCATATGAGAGATAAAAAGAGAGTCAGAAAGTCCCTTTTCCTTATTCTTTTCAATATGAGCTTCCAAAATGTCCAATTCCTAAAATCCACTACAGAAGCTTTCCTTTATTTTCTAACAAGATTTTCAAATAGTGAATTCCATAGGCATTACTACAGACACATAAAGTAGGTTTAAAGAAAATCTACTGGGGAAATAAAATACTATGTCCTTAGGAGAAAAATGCTTCTATAAAATGGGACCACTGAGCATGTTTTTTGGTAATGTCTAAGCTAATGAGTATGTTGCACCTCGATCCTTCCCCTCACTCTGGATGTATATTGTTACTGGAGAACCTAGCACCACTAAGGAAGGTACATGGAATTCACTTTGATAAACACAGACCTGACAGCATTACCTACTGTTCTCTTCCCTTTGCTCAGGTTGGAGAGTGAAGGAGAGGCATTTACTCCTTTGAACAACGAGTAGAACTATGATCTATGATTTTTGTAGTAATTTCAGGCTATAGTATAAGCTTCTTAATAATCATTATAAAATTTTTCAGAAATGTAAATTGATATCTTTCTGTTTCTTTTTGCTGGCCATGTGAAACTTCCTGTTTAAACTACATGGATGGTATATGCATTTGCGTTTGCATCGTTTCATTTTCTTAGTATAACAGTGATCCATATACATTTCATATTGTTGTAGTCCCTTTTTCCTTCTCTATTTTTCTATTTCATATTTTCCTACAATTTCTGCAGCCCATCCTCTTACTTTTTCTTCCATCCTTTTTCTTCCTTCCTGTCTTTGTTGTTATATTTTTACTCATTCTGTTTTTTTCTATAATTCTTCATTCTCCTCCACATCTTTCATTCCTTTTTTCTTCTGACTTCCCCATTTTTTTCTCTCTCTCCACGTCTTACATATTTCTAGTGGCAACACGATTTCTCTTTTATCAAAGTGTAAGTACCACATTAAAACTCTATTACTGGTAATAGAGTTAATGTGAAAATACAGATTACCTATAATTTATGACAAAGTAATTCTATGTCTTAGTCACTATAATGAGTTGCCAATTTAATTTAAACATATTAGATATTCACCAAATGGATACCGAGCTCTTTTTATGCATTTAGTGCAGAACCAATCATTAGTGAATATCTAAAAAGTCATATTGCAAGACTTTTAGCATAATAAAGTTATTTTGGGTTCTAAACTACAAGAAAAAAAGATTAATAACAATAAACTCTTTATACTACATATGGTATCCCCTTTCCTTTTTTTTAAGTCTTAGAAATGGATTCATTTGTTTATCTATTTCAACTATTTTGATAGAGTAATGTTAACATTCCTATAAAGAGATGGTAATGAAGTAAGTTTAATAGGCAGTTCCTGTATTACCGGTGTAACTCTCACATATGCCCTTGGGGTATTCAGTCATTTGTTCAACACTTAGCACTTGCTAAATGACAAAACTCTATAAGGCACCAGGGATGTAGTGATTAATAAGCCATCATCATTTTCTGGAAGGGTTTATAATCTAGCTGAGGAAGATGGACAAGGGAACAGATAATCATAACACAGCACGATGCAGTAATGAGAAGCCACAGAGTGATCTGAGCACATAAGAGGTTCTTCTAACCCAGAATGTTAGGAGTTCACGGAAAACTTCCAGAAGACTTGATGTTTCTATTGATTTTTTAAGGGTGAAATGTTGTTAATGAAGTGAGACAAAATGAAATGGAGATGTAAGTGGGTTAGTGAGGAGCACTCCGGGGAAGGATAGCCTTTCAAAAGCTTAGAGGCAAGAGAAATTCCAGAAAATGCTTATAATAAAAATAGTTCAGTAAATTGGATACATTAGTTATGAAGTATGTGAGTAGGGTAGGGAGAAAAATAGTGGTAAGATAGAAATGCATAAAAGTAACCAGGAACTAGATGATGAAGGGCCTTGTGTGCATTAAAAGGAGTTTTGGATTTCACCCTGAAAACCATCAAAGCCATTGTGGAATCCTGGGCAAAGTAATTCTCTGATCAAATTTGATGTTTTAAAACAACAAAATGTGGAAAATGGATTGGAGAGGCAACATTTGAAGCACAGAGGCCATTTAGGGGGTGTGGTAAGCTGTTGAATGATATTGTTGATAGGTTCAGGTATTGAATGGTTCACATGGTGCAGGACCCAATCAACAATAATGATTCACTAAGGTAGTGGCAATGGGTAGATTTAAGACAGATTTTGAAGGAGATAGCAGAGTAGGGATTTGGCTTTTGGTTGGATATGGAGTTACAGAAAGTAAGAGTCAAGAAGAAAAGCAGCTGTCTGCTTTAGGGAACTGGGTGTATCACGGTGCCCAACATGTGGTGGGACAAATTGGTATTGCCTTCGTAGGTGGAGTTGGTGCTATGTGAGGAGTTCTTTTAGGTTCTGTTGATTTTATGGAACTCTGGACTCTTAGAAGTGGAGACATCTAGCAGACAATGAGATAGTTGTGACAGGGTATTTCACTGTTTTTATGTTTTCACTTCCTATTTTCTTCCTAAGACCCCCACTCCCTTCCCAGGGCAGTTTCCTTCAGGAGACATTTCTAAATCAAAGCTAGCCATGTGAAAAGATTTGTACAAAGGATGAGGCTGGGCCTACTGGAAGCAGCTATATGGAGAGAGGAACCTTCAAGTTAGAACAAGAGTCACTAGTCTGCTCATCTCAGATCTTGGTGCAAGTCTGTCTTCTGGTGTTACTCTAGGAGCTGACAGGACATCAGATAGAAATTTTATTATATGTATTTCTCAAATTCAGCAAAATGTGCTTTGTTCAAGAGTAGCAGGTAAACTATTTAACCTCCTGTTTCAAAGCACTATTTAAGTTTAGGAAATACAGGTATCAGTGACTGAAGGGTAGTAGTCTTCCTCTGTTTCTGAATAAATATCCTGTATTCTTATGAGTCCCCAGAAAGATGCTCCCCATACTCCAAACTTTACTTGATCTAAAACAGATAATGAATATTCTAAGATTCAGATGAGACAGACCTTGAGTCTGACTTATTTTTTTAGACATTGAAGTACGATGATCTTTGTCACATTCCCAAACATAGAGTAAGATTTACACCTGGTACATATTGATGTGAATGTCATAAAAAGACCTTTGCTAAAACATAATGAATATAGTTGGAGTAAAATTAGGGTAATGAGTGACTGAATTTTAAGATCCCGGATAAACAGCAGATTTTTGCTTTGCTTTTCAATTATTTTGTTTAACTTTTGCATAATAAAATTTCCCTAATTCAGTGGCCACATGAAATGTTCATATCTTCCACATCTAGATGTATGACTTTCATTCCTCCCCACCCACTATGTCCTGTGTGGGTTCCCTCCATCTATACAACTCAGAGGTGGGCTCTCAAAGTGTTTTAGTTTATTAGGGTTGCTGTAACAAAGCATTGTCATTGAGTAGCTTGAACAACAGAAATTGTCTCCAATTTCTGGAGACTAGAATTCTGAAGTGTCAGAGTTGGTTCCATCTGCACATTTCTTTTAGTTTCTCGTGGTTTATTACAACCTTTTGTGTTTCCTGGCCATAAATGCATCACCCTAATCTCTGCTTTCATGTTCACGTGTATCCTGCCTATGTGCCTGTTTGTCTGTGTCCAAATTCCCCCCTTTTTAAAGAATACTATCCTTATTGGACTAGGGTCCACCCTATGACTTTATTTTATCTTGATTACCTGTATAAAACCCTATTTTAAAATAAGGTCACGTTCTGAGTTACCGGGGTTTAGGACTTTAACATACCTTTTTTTTGGGGGGGGGGAGTATAATTCAATCTGTAACACAAAGGTATCCTCAGAAGACAAGAAAACCCCTATAATGTTGAATTCCTCTCCTTCTTCCAGAATATTTTCTTTTGATTTTTTCCACCTCCAAAAAGGGGAAAGGAGAGAAAAACCTTTGACACTTGACCCTTGTGATAAATTGCTGCTTCTACCATGACTTTTTCTCTTCCACAGAAGTGGAAGATAGAAAATGGAGAACAATAATAAAAAGAAAATCATTATCACTTCTCTAATTTAACACTACATTTACTAATCTTCTCCCCTTCCAACAGGGAGCTGGTAATACTATCTCTCCATGACTCTTAGAACTAGGTGGTCTGGATGGTTTTAATTTCATCTCTGCTTTCTACTAGTTATGTAACTTTAGTCAATCTGCTTAATATTTGTGCCTCAGTTTCCTTATCTATAAAATGACAGTAATACCAATATCTACCACATAGTGTAACTCTGAGAAGTAAATGAATCTATATATATGTGGAAAAGAACTAAGGATCATAATATAGCACAGAAGACTATCATCTAAATATTGTTCTAAAGAATGTTAAAGCCATTGCTAGAAACTTCTATTAGTGTAAGTGCTATGTGACTGGAGGACATACTTTACTAAACCGTATTGGGTGATAAGACTCTTCAAAGAAGGAATGCTTATGTAACAAAATCTAAACTACCTTCTAGAGAAGATGAGTTGGGTTAAAAGAAGGACATTATTTTGCTGAGTGGGATATCCAAATTTCAGAAAAAAAGCTGAATCATAAGGATGAACTTAAAAAAGGCCAAAGCCACCATCAGCAGCTTTTCCTCTCTGTCTTTTCTCATGAGTGCTCATGTTTTCTTTAAAGAAATTTGGGACAAATTGTTAAAGAATATTTCTTTGAAGGATTGCTAACCTATTAACTTGCCTACAACCCACATTTCTGAGCCTGCTAGAATTTCCTCTTAACTCTTCACTCCAAGTGTCAAAGTGATTCTTATTCCTGGTTTTTGGTATTTCTCACTACAAGTGTTTAAAGTTCACTACAGGTTATGTAAACTGTTGAGTGTAGACCTGTGTAACCTTGTTCCTGTGACTAAAATGGTTTAAAAAATAAGTTGCAAAATAGAATTCTGGAACACACCTCGTCTGTAAGTTAGGGATTTACTATACAATGTTATACAATCAATCCATGTCTGAAAAGATGAGCAGTCCACTTTATCAAATTGATGAGGTATCTTAAAGCATTGAAGTAAGATCCTTACAACATTATACATTTTTTGTGTCAGCCCTCATTCCTTTCCTTCTTTTCTTCTTCCTTCCTTCCTCCCTCCCTCCCTCCCTCCTTCCCTGTTGCTTTTTTTTCTTTCTTTTCCTCTCTTCTGTTCTCTCTGTCATTTTGCTTATTTAATCTTTCCATTTAAACTGATATCCTTAAAAAACTAACTTTGAAAACAACCTCTAAAAAAACATGTTCTTCTTAGGCACTTGTCAGGTCCTAGTTCTCTCTGTGCCACTTACTAGCTACATGACCTTGGGCAACTTAAATAATCTCTCAGGCTTCAATTTTTTCATCTGTAAAATGAAGTGGGTTGAGCTGGGTGATCTTTAATGTCTTTTTTCTGCTTTAAAAAGTCTGAGTCTAAGTATGGTAACACTGATTTCTGAACTAGTGCCAATTAGCCATGTTATAATTCTATTTAAACCTTGGAAGATACTGGAAAACTAGAGCCTTAAATATAGATGATACCAATTAAAATACACTTTTATAATTTTTATTATAGTATATTTTTAAAATAAAAATTGATTACTAAGTATCAGAAAATTTTAAAAAAATATGAGAAAAAAGTTATTCTGTAAAAAGTCATTCTAAACCTGTGAGCTTCACTGAAGTAAAATGTTTCTACCAAGGAAATTCCATCATTGTATTTGATTATCATTCAATTTTAAGACCTTGATAGCTGGAGCCAGAATGTAAATTATTAATACTAAAATTAATAGAGATCTATTGTGGAGGGAGGACCAGAATAAAATTATTTATATTTAGTTGTGCTGATGCTAGTGTACTTAGATCTTTTTTCTCTATAGATTATAGATTTTTAAAAATAATTTTCCTGTATCCAAGTTTAAGTCTTACTGTATATGACACACTCATATTCAAGAGACATTAAACAGTGGCACAACTCTTACACAAATAGATGGATTATGGTGGGGAGGAACATTTAAATACATATAACTATTACCCTCAATAAGTGTGTATTACATCCTATTAGCCTTAGTGAGGTATTATAATCTAACAGTTCTGAACCATGTTCACATTAATATGCAAATGGAATTAGAAAAAAAATTAAATGAAAATGAAATTTGGAAGCTAATTGACATTTTTGTCACAAAAGCGCAGAGAAACACTATTTATGGTTTAATGGTAAAAGGCTAATGTGTCATCCTACGGAGGGGGCCACATCAATCTCAGCTACAGTTATTTCCCGAAGTACAGTGCAAAGTACTGTTTGTGTATGCAAGTTGCCAGCCTTCCTCACGTAGGTGGTCCCATCACTGTAAACCTGCACTAAATTGCTCCCATCCATTATACACAGTGGCTGCCTGGATGACTGCCTGGCACTGACTTACACAGGCCATCTATTCCTGTCAGAAATATGATATGTCACTGACAAAAGCTTAATTACACTATTAATTAATAGGACAATTTTCAAAATGCCTTGAAATGCAGCTTGACACTCATTAGTGCCATTTATGAATAATTTCTCCCAGGGAATAGTACTCTGAAGAGCACTTTAAAACAAAATACAGTTTTAAAATGAAGGTATCTATAAAACAAAATAAATATGTGGTTAGAAGCTGCTTCCTCCCCATCTCTCAGATACGACGTATTTGTTCAACAGTGGGAAAAGATATTTTTTAAATATTGTAATTATTATTACAGTTTTGCCAGAGAATGCCCCATTACCTATATTTTTGTGCTCACTTTAGAAATTCACGCACTTGTTTTTACTATTTTAGAATATTAATTACTTTTTGCTTTTTTTTTTCCATTTTATTTATTTTGAGAAAGAGAGAGAGCACGGGAGGGGCAGAAAGAGGTAGAGACAGAATCCCAGCCAGGCTCTAATGCTTTTAGCAGAAAGCCCAACACAGGGCTGAAACTCATAAACTGTGAGATCGTGATCTGAGCTGAGACCAAGAGTCAGATGCTCAACCTACTGAGCCATCTAGGCACCCCTTAATTTTGCAAAGCACACCATATTTTAAAATTTAGATAGTACCAATGCATTAACCTCAAAATATGTTTCTCAATATTTATCAGAATGAAATACATCTCTTTTGTTCCCTCCGTTTTCTATGTCTTAGTGATATCATATATGGCAGGAAGAAAAGTCAAAAGCATGAATTCAGTTGGGGTCATGATTTTACAATTCATTCTTACTCATCCACCCCATTGATTCTTTGACTCACTAAATTTTTGTCATATTTCTTTTAGGTCAGCAACCTACCAACTCAGGGTACTTTACTGCAATCCATGATAAAAAGTATATAAGAAACAATTTAATGTTACATATAATGCCATCCCCCCACCCCCAGATCTCTTTTTACAGTAAAGCCAGCATATCTAAATTGTTTAAAGCCACAGCATATGGTGCATAATTAATACCCTCTTTGTTACTATTTGTTATTTAGCTTTGGCATTTCTATGATTACTGCACTATATTATGGCAAACTGGATGGGATAGTAATGTTAAAGCCAAGATAGTTTCTTCTTAAGGATAAAGGGAAGAATTACACATCTTAGATAAGGACCTACAACTGGAAAACAGAAATGGGTGACAGAATGAGAATAAGACCTTCTTTGTCTAGATGTAGAACATGTCAGTGTGTCTAGATGTGACTGGTTTATTAGATGTTACTTTTTATCTCAAGGTGGGCTAAGAGATCATAAGTCATGATCACAACCTGGTACCCATAAAGTTGTATCACGCCTTGACAACTGATTCTTGGCAGTGTTGAAGGAGAGGTTATCAAATTATCTGGAAAAGTATTTCAGATAACCTATGCCAGTTCCCTTTGGAGATTATTCTGTTCCTCTAAATTCCACATCCTTACTTTCAAATCCATGTACACATCCCTCCACTTCCCCAATATCTTAGTTCATCCCTTTAAAATCTCTCTCAATTGTATTACTGCAAAAAACTCTTTTCCAATTTTCTTGATTCCAGTAATGTTTATATTCAATCTATTTCTATATTATATAACAACTAATTTTCTCATATAAAGTAGGAAACACTGATTCTTGGCTATCATAATCTTGGAAGAGGATGGAGAAGTCTGTAGTCAAATGGGATTGGAAAACACTGCATAATAAATCTCCCTCTGTGATATTGGTAATAAATGTCAACACATTAATATCACCATGCAGTTTTTTGAATTAAAGAATTGTATTTAATTGTATTTAACCCAGTGGCTCATTTATTGAAGACAGAAGCTTTGCTTTATGTTCTAAGAAATAAATGTGGTCATGACATTGTGATGCTTAACCTCAAAGACTACCAGTTGATTACAGAATAAATTCCCAAGTCTTGGGATTTTCTTCAAACTTTTTTTAATATTTAATTTCTTATCACGTGTCCATTCCTACTTCATACTGTCTCTTACTCCACATACTTTGTTCAATCTATATTGAACAAATACTAACATATTGATCTTTTCTTCTCATTTATAAGCTGATGTATTTATTGCTCTTTCTGCATGGAATAATTTTCCCCATCCTAACTGACTAACTTTTGGCCTCAGAAAGCCTACACTAACCATTAAGACCTAGGGTACAATCCCCTTATATGTACCTCCATAATATTTTTTGCTTACTACTGTACTTTTTACAAATACAGTAAATCTACATTTGAGGGCAGGGCATAAGTTTACTCTACATTGTGTCCTTGAAATCCAACATGGTGGTGAGTATGTTAGATTCTAGATAGATTTTTTAAGTTTATTTATTTATTTTGAGAGTGAGAGAGAATGGGGGAGGGGTTGAGAGACAGGGAGAAAGAGAATCCGAAGCAGGCTCCATGCTGTCAGCACAGAGCCCAATGTGGGGCTCTATCTCACAAACCCTATGATCGTGACCTGAGCCAAAATTGAGAGTTGGATGCTTAACCAACTGAGCCACCCAGGTGCCCCTGGATGAATTTTTTTCAATAAGTCATATAATAAATTGGTTTCAAGATTGAGATAAATAGCATATGAGATATTTCAATGAAGAGGAAAAACTAAAAAAAAAAATCATTTTTTTTTCTAATTTGGAAGACCTTGAGTTTTGTGTTGGTTAACTATTAAATAACATAATGGTCATCTTGGGAAAAGTTACTTAATATCTCTTTAGATGTTGTAGAAAGAACTGAAGACATGGAAAGGACAACAGAGTAATGAAAAACAAGGAAAAATACTTCGAGTTTATAGACATAGTAATCAGATTTCTCCAGTCCATTTTTATGGCTTTTTGTATCTCCAAATTTAACATAGGTCTTGTTTTTCAAATTAGTGCCCCTTGTTTGTTCTTACAACTTTAAACACAAGTACCAAAAGAAGGCAAAATTGTAGTGTATTAGTAAGGGAAAGGAATTAAATTCTCTGTTGTATGATCCACTTACTCTCTTCACCAGGAGGGTGCCCCCAGGGAAAAGAAAGATGGAAAGTGGCTAAATTTTATCTTCTTATAAATAGGACTTCTTTGTAAATAGACAAATGAGGATACTTACTTGGGGAAAGAATTTATCTATGAAATATCCTTGGCATAATGTCCCTGTACTTGTCAATTCTAGTATATAGAACTGAGAATCTATAGAACTAGTTTTCTGCAGAATGTCACATAAACTACTAAATATTCTAGGATATAAATAATACCACTAGTGTGCCCCACTATGTGAGGGCCCTTACAGACATCATTCTAAGCCAGAGGATCACTTCCAATGCAGGAAGAAAAATGCTGAAAACCTGTCCTTAATGTTCCTATGCCATCTCTGCTTCATATGAGCTTCTTTCTTTATCACCTTTATTGTTGAAAGTATTTCATAAATATTGATACTAAGATCCCTGACTTATTTGAGTCTGATTTCAGTTGCTGATCCTGTGTTTGCTAAAATCAATAATCAAATTGTTTTGGCTTCCTTAAGTTTCCCAATTTTTTTCTCTTTTCCTGTCAAAGATGCTGTTCCTCTCCTATCTCTTACCCTTTCATACCTTAAACTGTTAAATTTTTTGAAAGTTAAAACAATTGATACTGATTTAACTGAGCTATTCACATTTATAAATAGCTATTAAAGCAGAGTAGCTTGGGAAAATAGTGGAGTAGGAGGACCCTAAGCTCATCCCATCCCATCTTTGCAATTCAATATCACTCACATCTGAGTTAACAGACTGGAGAGCAATCAGAAGACTGGCAGAACAAATTCCACAACTAAATGTAGAAAAGAAGCCACATCTGACAGGTTAGGAAGAGCAGAAACTGTGATCAGAAGCTGTCCATAGGAGGGAGGAACTGAAGGTATGGAGAGGGGAAAGCACCAGGGAACCCACATGAGAAGACAGATCCCCATAATGTCTGGCTTTGCAAAACAGAGGGACCAAATTTCTTGAGTTTATATAACCAGCTGCACTTGGAGCCTGTAGCTTAAAAGTCAGCTGACTCAGTAGGTAAGCTTGGAGGGTAAAATCTGGGTCCCCGACCTTAAAGAGACAGCAGCCCACAGAGAGGTAACATAGAAGCAACAGTTTACACAACGCCTGGGGGAATGGGAGGTAGATCTGTGTATATGAATTTCAGAACATGTTGGGGTACTTCTCTGAGAAAAAGAGCTGGCAGGCCCTGTTTTCCTCCCCTACTGTCCAGCATGAACACAGAGTCACCTGCAGGAATAGTGGCTGCACAGACACTTGCTACCTAACATGCTACCAGTGTGTCTTGCTGTTGAGCTCTCCTGAGAACTCACCCACTTCAAGCATGCTGGAAACACAGACACAGAGAGGTGGACAAAATGAGGAGAGAGAGGAATATTTCCCTGATGAAAGAACAAGACAAAATCACGGCAGAAGATCTATATGAAATAAGTAATATGCCTAACAGAGAATTTAAAGTAATGATCATAAAGGTATTCACTGGACTTCAGAAAGGGGCAGAAGACATGAGTGAGACTCTTGACAGAGAGAGAAAAAATAACATATCTGAAATGAAGTACTCAATAAATGAAATAAAAAATACAGTAGATGAGGAGAGCCTAGGTGGCTCAGTCAGTTGACACTCTGTCTTCAGCCCAGGTCATGATCTCATGGTCCTTGGGTTCAAGCCCTGCATCAGGCTCTATGCTGACAGCTGAGATCCTGGAGTCTGCTTCAGATTCTGTGTCTCCCTCTCTCTCTGCCCCTCCCCTGCTTGCATTCTGTCTCTCTATCAAAAATAAATAAACATTTTAAAAATACAGTAGATGGAATAAACAGTGGCTACAGGAAGCAGAGGAATATATAAGTGACTGGAGGATGGAGTAATGGAAAGTAATCAAGCTGAACAGGTGAGAGACAATACTGCATAATGAGAATGGACTTAAAAAAGTCAATGACACCATTGAATGTAATAACATTTGCATTATAGGGATCCCAGAAGGTAAGATAGAGAAAGGGGGGCAGAGAATGTATTTGAAGAGCTGGGAACTTTCCAAATCTGTTGAGGGAAACAGAATTGGATTCAGGAGACAGAAGGATCCCCCAATAAATTCAACCCAAAGAGGTCCAACCAAGAAACATAATGATTAAAATGGCAAAAAAAATAGTGATAAATAATTTTAAAGGTTGAAAGAGAAAAGAACACAGTTATATACAAAGGAAACTTCATAGGCTATCAGCTGATTTTTCAGCAGAAACTTTATAGGCCAGGAAAGGCACTATATATTCAAGGTGCTGAAAGGGAAAAATCTGCAGTCAAGAATACTCTATCCAGCAAGACTATTCTTCAGAATAAAAGGAGGGAGAGTTTCCCAGATAAACAAAAGTTAAAAGAATTAATGATCACTAAACCAGTCCTACAAGAAATGTTAAGGGGGAAAAATGTTAAAGGGGACTCTGTGAGTGGAAAACAAAAACCATGAGTAAGAGTAAGAAAATTAGGAAGTGCAAAAGCAAAACAATTCAGACACATGTAACTGTAAAAAATTATTCAAGAGAAATACAAAATAAAAGGATACAAAATGTGACTCAAATATCTGAAATGGAGAGGAGAGAGGACTAAAAAATGCATTCAAAATTAAGTGACTATCAGCTTAATAGAGACTTCTATAGGAAGAAGGTGTTATATATAAATGAAATGGTAACCACAAATAAAAAAAAAAGCAGTAATGGATATGCAAAAAAAAAAATTAGGGGCATGTAGGTGATCAGGTGTTTAAGCGACCAACTCTTGAGTTTAGCTTAAGTCATGATCTCACGGTTTGTGGGATCAAGCCCTACATTGGGCTCTGAGCTGAAAGCATGAAGCCTGCCTGAGATTCTCTCTCTCTCTCTCTCAAAGTAAATAAACTGTAAAAACAAACAAAACCCAAAAGTAGAAGAGGGAAATAATAATGATTAGAGCAAAAATAAACAAAATAGAAACTATAACAACAAAAATTAGAACAGATCAGTGAAGCCAGGAACAGGTTCTTTGAAAAGATCAACAAAATTTATAAACTTTTATTTAGCCAGACTCATTGTCAAAAAACAAAAACAAAACAAAAAAAGGACTCAAAGACAGATTCAAAGTGGATTAAGGACCTAAATGGGAGACCTGGAACTCTAAAAATCTTAGAAGAGAGCATAGGCAGTAATTTTTCCAACATCTGACATAGCAACTCTTTTCTCAATATGTCTCCTGAGGCAAGGGAAGCACAAGCTAAAGTAAACTGTTGGGAATGCATCAAAATAAAAAGCTTCTGTGCAGCAAACGAAATAATCAACAAAATTTAAAGACACCTACTGAATGGGAGAAGATAATTGCAAATGACATATCTGATTAAGGGTCAATATCCCCTCAATATAATACATCACATTAATAAAGAAAGTATAAGAGCCATATGATCATTTCAACAGTTGCAGAAAAGCACTTAATAACATTCACTCATGATAAAAACCATCAACAGAACAGGATTAGAGGGAACATACCACAACATAATAAAGGCCATACCTGAAAAACACACAGCGAATGTCATCCTAACTGGGAAAAACAAAAACAAAAAGAAACAACTGAGAGCACTTCCTCTATGGTGAGGAACAAGAAGGAATGATCCCTTTCACCACTATTACTTAACATAGTACTGGAAGTCCTAGCCATAGGAATCAGACAAGAAAAAGAAATAAAAGGCATCCAAATCAGCAAGGAAGAAGTCAAACTTCCACTATTTGCAGATGGCATGATACTCTATATAGAAAACCTGACACTCCACCCCAAAACTGCTAGAACTGATAAATGAATTCAGTAAAATCACAGGAAACAATATCAGCATACAGCAATCTGTTGCATTTCTATACACAGATAATGAAGCAGCAGAGAGAGAAATTAAGGAATCAATCCCATTTACAAATGCACCAAAAGCTATAAGATACCTAGGAATAAACCTAGGCAAAGCGTTGAAAGACTCTGAAAACTATAAAACACTGACGAAAGACATTAAAGATGGCGCGCGTGCGCACACAGACACACACACACTCACACACACACACACACACACACACACACATGCAAAGACATTCCAAGCTCATGGATTGGAAGAAAATATATTGTTAAAATGCCTATACTGTCCAAAGCAATCTACACATTTAATGCAATCCCTATCAAAATACTACCAACCTTTTTTACAGAGCTAGAACAAACAATCCTAAAATTTGTATGGAAACACAAAGGACCCCAAATAGCCAAAGTAACCTTGAAAAAGCAAAGCAAAGCTGGAGGTATCACAATTCTGGACTTCAACTTAATATTACAAAGCTGTAATATAAACAATATATACAAAAGGTGTAATCAAAACAGTGTAGTACTGACACAAAAATAGACACATAGATCAACAGAACAGAACAGAAATCCAGAAATGAACCCACAACTATGTGGCCAATCAATCTTTGACAAAGTAGGAAAGAATATCCAGTGAGGAAAAAAAAAAAAAAAGTCTCCTGAACAAATGGTGTTGGGAAAACTGGGCAGAAACATAGAAAAGAATGAAACTGGACCATTTTCTTACACCATACACACAAATAAATTCAAAATGGATGAAAGACTTAAATGTGAGACCTGAAACCTAGAATCCTAGAACAAAGGCAGTAAACCTCTTTGACACTGGCTATAGCAACTTCTTACTCGATATGTCTGCTGAAGCAAGGGAAACAAAAGCAAAACCAAACTGTTGGGAATTCATCAACACAAAAACCTCTGCACAGCAAAGGAAACAATCAACAAAACTTAAAGACAACCTACGGAATGGGAGGAGATACTTGCAAAGAGCATGATAAAGAGCTCTTTGTATCCAAAATACATAAAGAAATCATAAAACTCAACACCCAAACACAAATGATCCAATTAAGAAATGAGAAGATGTGAATAAAGAAGACATCCAGATGGACAACAGACACATGGAAAGATGCTTGACATCACTCATCATCAGGGAAGTGCAAATCAAAACTACAAAACTACCCCACACCTGTTAAAATGGCTAGAATCTGCAACACAAGAAACAACTGGTGTCAGTGAGGATGTAGAGAAAGGAAAACCCTCTTGCACTGTTGGTCAGAATGCAAACTGTTGCAACTATTCTGGAAAAGATTATGGATGTTCCTCAAAAACTAATAATAGAACTACTCTGATCCAGCAATTGCAGTACTAGGTCTTTACCCAAAGGATACAAAAATACTATTTCAAAAGGATACAGCACCTCAGTATTTATAATAGCATTATACACAATAGCAAAATTACAGAAACAGGCCATGTGTGCATGGACAAATAAAGGGATAAAGATGTGACACACACACACACACACATATATGTGTGTGTGTGTGTGTGTGTGTGTGTGTGTATATATATATATACATATATATATATGTATATATATATATACATGTTCTCAAATATGTGTGTGTGTGTGTGTATATATATATATATATATATATATATATATATACACACACACACACACACATATTACTCAGCCATCAAAAAGAATGCAATCTTGCCATTTGCAACAACATGGAGGGAGCTGGAGAGCATTATGCTAAGTGAAATAAGACAGAGAAAGACAAATACCAAATGATTTCAATTATATGTGGAATTTAAGAAACAAAATAAGAAAGGCAGGCCGGGGGAGAGAGAGAGAGAGAGTCAAACCAAGGAACAGACTCTTAACTATGGAGAACACAGTGATGTTTACCAGAGGGCTGGGGGAATGGGTGAAATACGTGATGGGGATTAAGGAGTGTACTTGTGATGAGCACCATGAATTGTATGGAAGTGGTGAATCACTATAATGTATATCTGTAGCTAATATTAGACTGTATGTTACTAGAATTTTAATAAAAACTTAGATACAAACTAACAATACAAAAATAAACCAATAGAATTAAATTTTTTAGTCAAAAATAATTTAGTTTTTTTGATAAATAATAAAAATTATTTGACTAATTTGATTCAAGGAATGATTAGCTGATTTACTATGTTTTTTATGGATAGATTGTCAGTTACAAAATCATTTTGGGAAGTCTTACATTAAATACAGAAAAAAATAATTTTAAAAAAAAGCAGGAAAGAAAGATAAGACAAGGGCAGAAGTTCAGGAACTGAGCAAACTGGGCAAAGAAATGTGAGGGAACTTTAATTATCTAGTAGCCCAAACTAAAGTGAGCCATCAGGAGGAATAAAACCTCCACCTGTAGGATTCTTAGAGTGATCTGCCATAGACACTTTTGCATAGTGGTTCAGTGAGCTGTCAAATCAATTATATTCTTAATAATAAAGGACATTTCTCTTTTTTCTGCTTTAATAGCATCTCTGGGTGAAGACTAAGCGTAAATAATAAAGGTTATTCTGTAGAGGCATTTTGTAGTGGTGGTGGGACAGTAATGTGGTTCAGGTATATAATTTCCAGTGAACTAACTGAATACAAGAATGCATCTTGGAAAATTTTAAGGAAACAAGAGGAAACCTATTCCTCATGTTCTCAAATATCAGCTGTATCAGCATACTTTTGAGACTACTTGAATGGCAGGGAAATCAAATTTGACATCATTAGCAAGTAACTGGATAGCTTATAGTCTGTGTTTCCCATTAAAAGATCTATGTGGCCTAAAATCCATAGAGTTGATGGCAAAGCTAATGCTGTATTAAAAAAAAAAAAAAAGAACAAAAACCAAACAAAAATCCCCTCCTGGTTTTTATTATTATATTAACAAAGATTGTGGTACTTTTTCATGAAACTTAGCTACAAACAGGTTTATTTTCAGGACTAATACTAATAGTAATAAAGCACTTTATTTTGGTTTAACTGTTCAATCAAACATGTACTGTGTTGAAGCTCCACATCTTCCATTATGAACTGAAGATACACTAACACTATTGGTAAACTATATTGAATTACAGAGCTTGTTAGGTGGTTTACAACCCACCTCTCCCTCCAACCTCCCAATACTCCAACTTGATCAAGACAGCCAACTTATCCAGATGCACTAGAAAAACTTTTTCTCAATTCCTCAGCTGCAAATTTTCCTCATACTCCTCTTTATCTACTTTAGAATTTAGGTTAATGATTGTAAATGCTGAAATCCGTGCTTTCCTTTCCCTCTTGCCCTCTGTCATAACTACGACTTCTTGCTATGTGCTGACATACATAACTTGGAAAGCAAATTTGTGGTTTTCAGCACTGCCTTGTGATTACTACTTTTCCCTACACATCCTAGTTTTCCACTGTCCTCAACTTGACTTAGCACCTGCACTTGGTACTTGGTACCTTCTTTCCCTTACAATTACTTCTCCACTTTCAGCTTACCATCTTGCTTTTATCTTTCTGGTGTGTTCAACTTTGTCTTTTAATAAAATGAAAAAAATGTTGTCCACAATTGTTCTGGATCCCTTCTCTTCCCATCACCAAAGACTGCTTCTTCACTTCCTTCCCTACGCCATTATTATCTGCCAGTTCTTCCCCGAAACTATTCATCAAAAAAAAAAAAAAAAAAAAAAAAAAAAGCTCTGCTACAGCCATTAACTTTTTTATCCAGGCAAATGCCAAGGAGCTTCTGAAACTCCAAGCTTACATGGTACTTTTTTCTCACTATTTTTCAAACTGACATTTCTCTGATTGGATCTCTGGCCTTTGACTGACTTTAGTTCTGCTTCTCTAGCTGTAGGAATCTGTCTCAGACTGAATGGCCCCCTGTGGTCAGTTGAGTTTTGTTAGGTCTCTGGGTAGTTTATTTTCCCATAGAAAAATAATATTTTTTCCCATGTATTTTTTCTACATTTGTCCTTCAGCAAAGAGCCTTTATCCTATAGCTTTCTTAGGTCAAGAACATAATGTATCTTGCCCTCCTAAAGATGGTCTGCTTTTTTCACTTAAAAAAAATATGTTTCTTTTTTTTTTCCTCGATGTTTGCCTCTGGGGCATGAATCTCATTTCACTGGTACAACCTGGCTAAACCCAGATATTCCTATAATAACAATGCATCCTTGGAATGACTTTCAAAATGAGTGAGGCTCCAGGTTAAAACCTTATCTTCTCTGATTATGGGATAAAATTTCCATAGTGCTTAAATCTAGAGCAAATTTTCATGCAAGATCCTCCCAATAAAGACTTTGCAGTCTCATTTACTTCTAAATTCCTTCAAAACTATATAGTTATGTCCCTTAATATATAAAATACTATATAGAATACTACAATTTTCACATAGTTCTTCATATATGTCTCTTTTCTCTAATAATAAAAGTAATGCATGCTCATTGCATTAAAATACCATATAAATGGGGTGCCTGAGTGACTCAGTCAGTTAAGCATCTGACTCTTGACTTCAGCTCAAGTCATTATCTCATAGTACATGAGATCAAGCTCTGCATTGGGCTCTGTGCTGACAGCATGGAATCTGCTTGGGATTCTCGCTCTCTCTCTCTCTCTCTCTGCCTCTCGCCCTCTCACACACACTCTTTCTCTCTCTCTTTCAAAATAAATAAATAAACTTAAAAAATAAAATAAAATACCATGCAGACATATAATTTTAAATGAAAAATTTCCCTTCTTGTTTTTATTTGCCTGCTAAAAACTTCACATATTAACATGTTTAAAAAGTATGTTCATTTTAATTCATCTATTTTAAAATTAGAAACTTGTAATTATCGTGATATAACATAATTTCAAAAGGTGCTGATTATCAATTAGATACCAATAAAGATTGGAATGACTGCTCCATTTCTTTTTGCAAGTTACAAATCATTTAGGGTGAGACAACATAATTTGTATTGGCCTTTTTATTCCAATGATGCTATTCTTCAGAGGGATGGCTGTCCAGTATATTTCAGTATGACATGCGGTATAGTTTTTAAATATCAGATCAGCTGGCCAAATAGATATTTTCGAAGTAGCAGTGTCATATTCCCTCCATGTGGTCAGGTGAACCACTGGCTTATTGCTATTTTAAATTTTCAAAGTAAATATTAGCAAAAGTTAAAGAATTGGTATGATAGATTCTCAATACACTGATTTAGGCACTAACAGGTAGATTCCAAAATTTCTAGTTTCCTGACCTGGAATTTTTGTTTCAAAATTGCTTGTTTTCTCTGCAGCAGGTATTATTCTACTTCCTTTACCTACCTCAATATCACTAAACTATTGGCAATATATTTTAAATGTTTTTAGTCAAATTCAAGTGGCCCTACAGGTATTGACTCTTAGGGAAGTATCACAAGACTGTGTTTTAGGATTTGTATGTACAGATTCAATCAATGCTAATTATGTTTTAAAAGTATATCTCCTTGAATTCTGCCTTTCTTGCCAAGAACTTAATGAAAATTTCAAAAACAATTTTTTGCAGTTTTTAACTTCTTTAATGTCCAAAAAACATTGAAAAAATAAACATAAAATGTTTGATAAGCAACATCAAAATGAAATAAATTTATTAATGATAATAGGCACATTTAGTTTTCATGTGGCCTTTTTGGATCCGAAAGTTAATTTTATAATAGAACAACTGTCCTGCTGCTGATATGAGTTTCTTAGTTGATAGATTTATAATGGAATTGATAATATGACACATCATAACAGAACTAAGTACTCCTCAGTGCATAACTGTGTTCATTAAACCAAGTGACAACCCCATAAAAACATTGTTGGGGCTATACATGTGAGATTTTACAGAAACAAAATAGTTATTTGCATACTACAATTCAGAAATAAAATATATCTATCCTTTGAAAACTTTAACAGCTAGATAAAAGTATCAGCAAGTTTAATTCAAGTGGTGGATCGTCTACCCAAGACTGTCTTTTGTCTTTATTTTTATAGCAACATTTGAATCTTGGTGTGAAAGTAATCAAACTGAGACTTAGGGAGCTCAGAGATAATTCTAGGTCTTAAGATGTTGTAAACTGACATTTTATTTGGTTACATTTAATCATTCCATTTCAGTCACATGCCATTCATCAAAAAGTAAAATAAGATCATTAATCAAATAATAAAATCCAGTTTTTAAAAATAAATCTGAGGGGTGCCTGGGTGGTTCAGTCTACTGAACGAATGACTCTTAGTTGGGCTCATGTCATGATCCCAGGGTTGTGGGATCGAGCCCCACATCAGGCCCCATACTCAGCATGGATTCTCTCTCCCTCCTAAGATTTTCTTTCTTTTTTTGTCCTTCTCCCCTGCTTGCACTGTCTCTCTAAAATAAACAAACAAAGAAACAAACAAACAAATAAATAAATATGAGATAGTCAAGGTTTAAATAGTCCACAGGATAATTTTCATTTAGGTTAGAAAGAAAGTCATGGAAAAATACCTGATAGGTTGAGCAAATGGCAACTGAATGCAAATAGGTATTGGTGAAAGATGTTTCAGATCACTGCAAAATATGCAGTAAGTTGAGTTTAAAAGGTTTATAAAATCAACAATAGATGTGAGCCATCTGTCCCATCCCCCTTTTTAATAGGATTCTTCTGAGGAAGAGATAAAAGTATGGTAAACATGTAATTTGCACTGGGAACTTTCCAGTGTTTTAAAAATGTAGATTTTATGGGATGCCTGGGTGGCTCAGTTTCATAAGTCCGACTTCGGCTCAGGTCATGATCTCAAAGGTTCTTGGGTTCGAACCCCGCCTGCGTCAGACTCTCACAGAGCCTGGACCCTGTGTCTCCCTCCCTCCCTCTCTCCCTCTCTCTCTCTTTCTCTTTAAAAAAAAATAAACATTTAAAAATATATATATTAGATGTTTAAAGAGATTTTAACACATTACTATTTCTTGAGCTGTCCCCTCCAAATTTGTTTGTTTGTTTTTTGGTTAGAAAACGTGGCCTATTGTCTCACACTGTTGCATACAACTAGAATTTTTCCAAAGTGTATTTTCTAGTGCAATATTTCATATTATCCCAAAGTGCATTTAATTCAGGATGGTAACAGAAGGTGACCTTAGAAACAGCCTTTCTACTTATGTCCCATCTTAGGTTTCAAATTAGCAACTTTTATTGAGATTTTAAAATCCCACCTACAGCCATCCTATATTTTTTGCTTTTCTGTAGAAAGAATAATCACTACATAATTTCCAGCATTTATAGGGACACAAAAGTCATCTAAGTTTCAGTTTGTTGATGTGGCAAGTTGGGGAGGAACAGCTCCATCTTGAGCCAGAAATTTAATTAAACAATAGATAGCTGTTAAGTTATGGGACTATTTAAAATGTGGATTATAATAACTGTGGCTTTAGGCAACATTTGTAAAATCTGGCACATACATGTTAAAAAATAAGGAGAATGTTTATTTTATATATCTCCTTAAAATAGAAGTATAATATCAAATTGTTAGCTAATTATCCATGAACAGTGGGTTCTCTATGTATGTAATAGCTAATAGAATTAATTAGCCATTTAAACTGAATACAATATAATAATATACAAGTATTCTCATTTTTTCTTTGACAGTTTTCCAAATGGGCAGATACGTGTGCACACATGTGCACACACACACAAATATTGCTGTTTGTTGGGCAAATATGATTAAAAATGAAATCTTTTCCCAATTCAAAAAAACATCTCCACAAAGGTAGTAGAGAAAAAAAAACAGTTTTATTATGGAATAAGCATTAAACCAGAGTGTAGCGTACATCACAGGCAGTACCCTAAAAGATTGCAAAGGCAAAGAGAAATCTTACCCCTTTCATAGGCAAGCAGACACAAGCCATTGTATACATGTTCTTAGGGTAAACAATAATTAGCCCTCACAGAGAAGGACTTAACAGCACCATTTCCCAAATGTAGTTCATCCTAGATGCACCTGGTAATTGACTATTTCTACTTAAATTCAACATTTCCCACCCTGCCATCCTAGCTTCTCCTGTGAAATATGGTGTCAGGAAGTTATAAATAATAAATAAGGTTCTGCAGATTCTAGTTTTTTTTGGTTGTTTAGTTTTTGTTTGTTTGTTTGTTTTAGCTTTTCATCATTTTATTTCAGTTTACATCTCAACCATGATAAGACAGTTAGGATTCTAGCAAACTTGGATGTCACAGGGTCAAAGATTTTACCCACAAGGCTAAATACATCCATTGCTTTAGATTTTAATTATTTAATTATGTTATTCCTCATTATGCACTCCCCTCCTACCTTTCAAGCTCTATAAGCTCCTCTTTTACTATTTCTGATAAATATACAACTAACACAGATGCTATGTAACTATTCCCTACGATATCCCATTGTATCTAGCAGGTTAGGTCTGTTACTCTGATTCTAAATCTCAGTAAAATGGAATCCCAAGAATATTGACTGAGTTCAAGGTTAAACAGTCACATAGTTGATACTAAAACTTGGTTTCCAGTATTTTCCCCCATTATGTAATTATTAACTTTAGTGCATTACATTTTTATAATGAACTGATCAAAGCAATAACTGAAAAATAACAAAAAAATTGGCAGCATTTACTTCTAGAACAGTGAAATTTTATATGAAAGGTAATATAATGCCACAATGTTGACATGCCACTAAAATAGATATGGAACTGTCTAGTGTAAATTGATTTTTAGACAAATCATCAATTATATCCTACTATATATCTGGTAAGCAGTATCATATTTGCATCATATGTTCTTGTTTTCTTTTTCTTTTTAATAATTAACACTTGCACATGTAAGTGCCTAATGAAAATACTATATACATTACCAATCTTATACATCCCTCACTGAAGACTAAGGTCAAAATGCATTAGACCCTATTGTATAGAATTAATTGAAATTAAATGGGAACAATTTACTACAGACAGATTTCTGCTAAAGATTAAAGTGCAGAAGAACCATATTGACCAATTATCTACAATTCAAAATGTACATGTGAAATATGAATATTATGTGGTAAATTTAGTCTTTAACCTCATATAAAAATAAATATATGTATTTAATAAGTCAGTCTCTGAAGAATCTGCCAATGATATAAAGTATGGTTTTTGCAGCTGTTTTTTCTGTATTCTTCTACTAAGCTCAAGTTAAGTCACTATATAAAACAAATAAAACAAGGAGAGAGAGAGACTAACTTAGGGACTGGTGTGACTCTCCTTATTTACACCATCTTGACAAAGTCATACTAATTATATTTCCCAAATTATGATAGTAATCGAAATTATTTGTCCTCCCCTAAAGCTGAAAAACAGGCTGCAATGACTTACTAACAGATAACAAACATACGATAGAGAAAACTAAATGGAACACAACAAAAGGGGAGTAAAATTGCCTAGGGATAAAAGTAGACAGTGGACACTGTGGTTAGCATAATGAATTCCAGTAAATCAGAAAATTGCTTTTAGTTTCATATGTTAAATTTACAAATTATTCACTTAGAAAAAAGTACATGAGTTTATTTATAAAATGTTAAGTGTTTGTTTGTTTGCTTATATTCTTTAGCATCATAGAGCATACACCACAAAAGGATAATTGGTTTGCAAAATGGAGATGTACCTAGAAGAAAAAAGGGAAAGAAGGCACTGATCTTAGAGGATGCTTTATATCAGTTATCATGCCCAGGAAAGAGTGTCTATTAGCTGATCCTTTAAGCCCCTCCCAAATCTGTGATTACTTGATTAGGAGTTGAGAGGAACATAGAATGGTTAAGGGAACATGCAGTTTGGCACATTATCCTGCAGTTTCTATTATCCTGTACTCAAGTCACTATGACATTTAAAATAAAATTATGGGTGCAAAAGTGTTCTTGTTATTTTTAATGCACAGTGTAATGTAATTGACGAATTCAATAGTTATGTTCATGTATGGGCTATGGATTTAGAAAGATGTAGATATGAAGCCCAATTCTATCGCTTGCTAGCTATGAAACTTTGTTGAAGGCAATGAAATTCTCTGGGTCTCAAACTCTTTATAAAATAAGGATAAAAATAAACACCTCAAAATCAATTCAAGGATGAATTAGCTAACATTTATAAAGAATCTCAATGTGTGGTGCTTATATATGTTCAATAAATCTTGGTTATTTTTTAATCCTCCTGAAAACCTAGTGCTTAAGACATACTAATGCCCAGAAATCATCTATTGTAGCGTTGTCTTTTCCATTTCTTAGATATTTTTGAGCTATCTTGTTTATTATATTTCTTATCAGTACCCCTGCCTATAAGTAAATTATTTCTATTCTTCTTTACTTAATAATGTATTTATTTAATTTATTTAAATACCTTATTTCAGTGATTGAAGAAAAAATTTCTGGGAAGTCCCAAAGGGATGTAATATGTAAACAGAAACAGATGTAATATGTAAGAAGGAAGGCATTTTTATGAAATGTGATTTGAAATGCACTAAAACACTAGTCTAAAATAGCTGATGCCAAAATTCTGATGACTAGCACTCTTTCTAGAGTAAAAAAAAATACAGACTGACTAGACTTCCTCATTCTTTAATTTAAAAGTATAATTAATTAGTAAACTTGCTAATACAGAAATTAGTAAACTAATATAGACGTGAGGTAGTTTATTATCATGGTCACTTGCAGTGACCATGGCCCACACCAAAAATTTGGTTCAGATATGGAGACTTATAATGCCATACACACCCTGAGACCTGCAAAGAAATCAGAAACCATTTTAGTTTAGTTGATAAAATAGTGAAACAAGAAATCCATTAAAACAAAACCATGTTACAAAGTATGATAAAGCTTGAAATGCTGTTATCAGTATTGTTCCCGTTATGCCCAGTGCTTTAATGGCTATTTTTTTTATTAAATGCTTTTTTATTTATATGTTTACATATTTATTTATTTATATACTTATTTATTTTACTAAGTTTTTAGTTTTAATTCCAATATAATAACATCCAGTGTTACATTAGTTTCAGGTATACAATATAGTGGTTCAACAATTCTGTACATTACTCAATGCCCATCATGACAAATGTACACTTTAGTCCCAATTACCTATTTCATTTATTCCACCATAAATCTACCCTCTGGTAAACAGTCTATTCTCTATAGCTAAGAGTCTGGTTCTTAGTTTGTGTTCTCTCCCTCTGTCACTTTTTTCCCTTTGCTCATTTTTTTGTTTCTTATATTCCACATATGAATAAAATCATATGGTATTTGTCCTTCTCTAACTACTTATTTCACTTAGCATTAGCATTATACTCTATATCTCCATCAGTGTTGTTCCAAATGGCAAGATTTATTCATTTTTATGGCTGAATAATATTTCAGTGTGTGTGCGTGTCTTCCTCTTTATTCATTCATTTACTGATGCACTTGGGCTACTCCCATAATCTGGCTATTGTAAATACTGCTGCAATAAACATAGGACTGCATGAATCCCTATTAATTAGTGTTTCTTATTTGTTTGTTTGTTTGTTGGTAAATACACAGTGATACAGTTACTGGATAGAAGGTAGTTCTGTTTTACATTTTTTGAGGAAACACCATGCTGTTTTCCAGAATGGCTGCAAGAGTTTGCACTCACAAAAACAGTGCACAAGGGTTCCTATTTCTCCATATCCTGTCCAACACTTGTTTCTTATGTTTTTTGTTTTAGCCATTCTAACAGGTGTGGGGTAGTTTTGTAGTTTTGATTTGCACTTCCCTGATGATGAGTGATGTCAAGCATCTTTCCATGTGTCTGTTGTCCATCTGGATGTCTTCTTTATTCACATCTTCTCATTTCTTAATTGGATCATTTGTGTTTGGGTGTTGAGTTTTATGATTTCTTTATGTATTTTGGATACAAAGAGCTCTTTATCATGCTCTTTGCAAGTATCTCCTCCCATTCCGTAGGTTGTCTTTAAGTTTTGTTGATTGTTTCCTTTGCTGTGCAGAGGTTTTTGTGTTGATGAATTCCCAACAGTTTGGTTTTGCTTTTGTTTCCCTTGCTTCAGCAGACATATCGAGTAAGAAGTTGCTATAGCCAGTGTCAAAGAGGTTTACTGCCTTTGTTCTAGGATTCTAGGTTTCAGGTCTCACATTTAAGTCTTTCATCCATTTTGAATTTATTTGTGTGTATGGTGTAAGAAAATGGTCCAGTTTCATTCTTTTCTATGTTTCTGCCCAGTTTTCCCAACACCATTTGTTCAGGAGACTTTTTTTTTTTTTTTCCTCACTGGATATTCTTTCCTACTTTGTCAAAGATTGATTGGCCACATAGTTGTGGGTTCATTTCTGGATTTCTGTTCTGTTCTGTTGATCTATGTGTCTATTTTTGTGTCAGTACTACACTGTTTTGATTACACCTTTTGTATATATTGTTTATATTACAGCTTTGTAATATTAAGTTGAAGTCCAGAATTGTGATACCTCCAGCTTTGCTTTGCTTTTTCAAGGTTACTTTGGCTATTTGGGGTCCTTTGTGTTTCCATACAAATTTTAGGATTGTTTGTTCTAGCTCTGTAAAAAAGGTTGGTAGTATTTTGATAGGGATTGCATTAAATGTGTAGATTGCTTTGGACAGTATAGGCATTTTAACAATATATTTTCTTCCAATCCATGAGCTTGGAATGTCTTTGCATGTGTGTGTGTGTGTGTGTGTGTGTGTGTGTGTGTGTGTGTGTGTGTGAGTGTGTGTGTGTGTGCGCACGCGCGCCATCTTTAATGTCTTTCGTCAGTGTTTTATAGTTTTCAGAGTCTTTCAATGCTTTGCCTAGGTTTATTCCTAGGTATCTTATAGCTTTTGGTGCATTTGTAAATGGGATTGATTCCTTAATTTCTCTTTCTGCTGCTTCATTATCTGTGTATAGAAATGCAACAGATTGCTGTATGCTGATATTGTTTCCTGTGACTTTACTGAATTCATTTATCAGTTCTAGCAGTTTTGGGGTGGAGTGTCAGGTTTTCTATATAGAGTATCATGCCATCTGCAAATAGTGGAAGTTTGACTTCTTCCTTGCTGATTTGGATGCCTTTTATTTCTTTTTCTTGTCTGATTCCTATGGCTAGGACTTCCAGTACTATGTTAAGTAATAGTGGTGAAAGGGATCATTCCTTCTTGTTCCTCACCATACAGGAAAAGCTCTCAGTTTTTGTTTGTTTCTTTGTTTTTGTTTTTTGTTTTTTGTTTTTTTTTCCTGTTAGGATGACATTCTCTGTGTGTTTTTCAGGTGTGGCCTTTATTATGTTGTGGTATGTTCCCTCTAATCCTATTTTGTTGAGAGCTTTTGTCCTGAATGGATGTTATCAAGTGCTTTACTTGCAAATTTGAAATGAACATATGGGTCTTATACTTTTATTAATGTGATGTATTATGTTTTGTCAATTTGTGACTATTGAACCACCCTTGCAACTAAGGAATAAATCCCACTTGATTGTGGTGAATGATTTTTTTAATGTATTGTTGGATTTCTTATACTAGTATTTTATTGAGAATTTTGCATCTGTGTTCATCAGGGATATTGGCCTGTAGTTCTCTCTTTTAGTGGTGTGTTTATTTGCTTTTGGTATCAGTATAATGCTGGCCTCTTAGATGAATTTGGAAATTTTCCTACCTTTTTTTTTTCTTTTTTTTTTTTTTTTTGAATATTTTGAGAAGAATAGGTCTTAACCCTTCTTTAAATGTTTGATAGAATTTGCCTGAGAAGCCATCTGGTCCTGGACTGCCTTTATTAGGAGTTTTTTGATTACTGGTTCAATTTCTTTGCAGGTTAATGGTCTGTTCAAATTGTCTTTTTCTTCCTGTTTCAACTGATAGTTTCTATGTTTCTAGGAATTTGTGTATTTATTCCATGTTATCCAGTTTGTTGGCATTTAGTTTTTCATAATATTCTCTTTTATTTGTTTGTATTTCTGTAATTTTTGCTTGTTATTTCACCTCTCTCATTTGTGATTTTATGTATTTGTCTCCTTTCTCTTTTTGATAACTCTGATAGAAATTTATCAATTTTATTAATTTTTTCAAAGAACCAGCTCCTGGTTTCATTGATCTTTTCTATTGTATTTGTTTGATTAGTTTCTATATCATTATCTCTGGTCTCATCTTTTACTTATTCCTTCTGCTGTCTTTAGGCTTTGCTCTTCTTTTTCTAGTTCCTTTTGTTTGTTTATTTGAGATTTTTCTCGTGTATTTATGTAGGTCTGTATTGCTATATACTTCCCCCTTAAGATGGCTTTTGCTGCATCACAAATGTTTTGAACGTTATATTTTCTTTTTTTTTTTGTTTCCATGTATTTTTTTATATCTTCTTTGATTTCTCATTTGACCCATTTATTGTTTTGTAGCATGTTGGTTAATCCATGTATTTATGGTCTTACTATATTTTTTCTGGTGGTTGACTTCTAGTTTCATAACATTGTGGTCAGGAAAGGTGCATCGTGTGACTTCAATTTTCTGTTTGTTGAGGCCTGTTTTGTGATCTAATATGTGGTTTATTCTGGATAATGTTCCATGTGCACTTGAAAAGAATGTGTATTCTATTTTAGGATGAAATGTTTTAAATATGCCTTTTAAGTTCATCTGGTCCAGTGTGTCATTGAAAGCCATTTTTTTCCTTGTTTCTTTTCTTTTTAGATGATCTGTTCATTGTTGTAAATGGGGTGGTAGTCTCCTATTATTATTGTATTATTATCAATTAGATCCTTATGTTTGTTTTTAATTGTCTTATATATTTGGATGCTCCAGGTTGGGTGCATAAATATTCAAAATTGTTATATCTTCTTGCAGGATTGTCCCCTTTATGATAATATAGTGTCCTTATTTGACTTTTGTTACAGTCTTTGTTTTAAAGTAATTTGTCAGATATAAGTATTGCTACTCCAGCTTTCTATTGACATAAATTTGCGTAATAAATTTTCCTCTGTCCCTTCACTTTGTCTGCAGGTATCTAGGTCTGAAATGAGTCACTTGTAGGCAGCATATAGATGGATCTTGTTTTTATGTTTTTGTTTTATCTATTCTCACACCCTATATCTGTTGACTAGAGCATTAGTCCATTTACATTCAACATAATTATTGCTAGGTATGTATTTATTGCTATTTTATTACTTGATTTTAGTTTATTTTCATTTATTTTGAGAGAGAGATCAAGAGCAAGCAGGGGAGGGGCAGAAACAGAGGGAAACAGAATCCCAAGCAGGCTCCATACTGGCAGCACAGAGACCAATGTGGGGCCTGAACTCACAAATGGTGAGATCATGACTTGAGCTAAAATCAAGAGTTGGACACTTAACTGACTGGGGCATCCAGGCGCCCTTTTATTACTTCTTCTGTCATTGTTTCTGGAGATTTTGTCTGATTCCTTCTTGTCCTTGTCACTTTGGGGCTTTCCTTTCACTCAAAGAGTTCCCTTTAATATTTCTTGCAGTGCTGGTTTAGTGGTCATGAAGTCCTTCATTTTGTGTTTGTTGGGTAAACTCTTTGTATTCTATTCTGAGTGATAGCCTTGTTGAGTAGAGTATTTTGATTACAGGTTTTTCCCATTCAGCGCTTTGAATATATTATGTCATTCCCTTCTGCTGTGCCAATTTTCTGTTAAGAAATTTCCAGCTAGACTTGTGGGCTTTTCCTTGTAAGTTAAGGATTCTTTTGTTTTGCTGCTTTTAAGATTTTCTCTTTACCATTATATTTTGCAAATTTAATTATAAGATGTTTTAATGTTGGCGTGCTTTTGTTGATTTTGATGGGAGTTGTTCATGCTTGCTGGAAGTGGACATCTGTTCCCTTCCCCACATTAAGGGAGTTTTCAGCTCCTATTTCTTAAAGTAAATTTTCTTCCCCCTTTGTTTCTTTTCTTTTTCTGAGACTCCTATAATACAAATGTTATCATGCTTGATGGAGTCACTGAGTTCCCTAAATCTATTCTCATGTTGCGTAATTCTTCTTCCTCTCTTTTGTTCACCTTCATTACCTTCCATTACTTTATGTATGAACTTAATGACATACGACTATGTCACTAATTTGTTCCTTTATTTCTTCCAGCCAGCTATTCATTGCATCAAGCCTGTTTGCATTCTCATTTAATACACTCTTTATTTCTGACTGATACTTTTTTGAAACTCTTATCTCTGTAGGAAGGGTCTCCCTTTTGTCTTCTATTATCTTCTCAAGCCCCATAAGTATCCTTATGATTGTTGCTTTAAATTCTTCATTAGGTATGTTACTTATATCTCTTTCTCTTCCATCTCTGGCCATGGTGGCCTTATCTTGTTCTTTCATTTGGGATAAATTCATCTGTCTTCACATTTTGTGTAATTCTCTGGCTTCTTCTCTGTGTTAGAAAAGACAGTTATGTCTATTGATGCTGAATGTAATGGCCTTAAGAAGAAGAGATGATGTGGTGTCCA
Organism: Acinonyx jubatus; assembly: GCF_027475565.1. Lineage (NCBI taxonomy): Eukaryota > Metazoa > Chordata > Mammalia > Carnivora > Felidae > Acinonyx > Acinonyx jubatus. The sequence goes on from NC_069380.1 coordinate 42,793,419, forward strand.
GGTCCTTGTGCATCAGGGATTTTTTTCCAGTGTATGCTGCATACACTCTGCTGTTATGTTTTCACTGCTGTATCCTTTAGGCCAGTCATCTACAGAGGCTCTCCTTGCCTGTTATAGGCAGTGTTTGGGTCCTGGCCTGAATGTAGCGAGTTTTAACGAGGTGTGCCCTGGACTAATTGTGAAATGAGCTCACACCACCTCCAACAAAACTTAGGCCCTGTAGAACTCTGTGGTTTTGATATGTGGTGTGAGGAGGGTTTTGTTTGTTTGTTTATTTGTTTTTGCTGGTCTTCTTGGGTAGGAGCCCACTGTTCTGAGACTGAGAGACCGTCCCACCAGAGTGCAGAGTGCTGGAGGTGAGGTCTTGGTGTAAGTAAGTTAGGCAGTCAGTGTTGGCATTGCACTGCTTCCCAACAAGTGGCTCCATGTTTATGCTGTGGGGTAGAGGAGGGGAATGATGCTCATCAGCTCCTTTTTTCCCAGAAAACTGTCTCTGTGAAAGTTGCTTCTTAGGGTTGCACTCTGAGAAGAGTGAATAATCTCCCCACTCTGTGCCCCAGGCACTGTTCAGATTGCTGTTTCCATGTTGTCTGCCCCTGGGTTGTTTGCCTGCCTTCTTTCCAAGAGAAGCACAGTATCCTCATGGCTCTATCCCAACCAAGCCCATTGATCTTTATAACTTCAGGCTTTAAGCTCTGTTGGTTGCAAGAACTCACAAAATCCAACCCCTCTTATTTCCCAAGCCAATGGCTTTAGGGTAACATTCTCCTTTGTGCTTTCCCCTGTGTGCTCCTCTCTCTTACACCCTTCTCCAGGGCCATAGCACCTACCTTCTGCAGCACCCACAATCTGTTTCTTCCCTAGACTACATCTCCGCACTTCCTATCTTCCTCAAATTGGACTTTTCTTTCCCTTTAGTTGTGGAGTTTAGTTGTTCTGTCAGTCTTCAGGTTGATTTTGTGGTATTTAGGAAGATTTGATAGTTATCTAGTTGTGTTCATGGTACAGGCTGAGTCTAGGGTCCTCTTATTCTGCAGCCATCTTCCTCTCTACTGTATTGTTAATTTTGAAATCTTTGTGTGACACTAGCATGTTTTAAGAGTGAATTTCAGGTGTTTCTTCTTCTAAATACTTAAAATATTAATTTATTAAACATGACTTGTTTATTATTTGAGTTAAATGTGGAACTATAGCCTTGCCTCAATTATGAACTTTTAAGTGATTTTGGTCTATGAAATTAAGAAAGTCAAGTACTGGTCTTATTATTAAGTACTCAAATTAAACAAATGTTTTACATCTTGTATATCTTGTAAATTCTTTGTGTAGAGTAGTTTTAGATGACTTAAGTGTTTATGTACCCATACCTATATGCATAGTGGTTTCACAAGTATTGAAAATTTCAAGACCCACTGAATAACAAATTTGATACTGTGTTAAAGTGATAAATATAAATATCACATAAAATTACATCTGAAAAATGTTTAATTTATGTGGAATTAACCAGACAGGAGATAAGAAACCACTGTATATCTATCTATCTATAGATAGGTAGATAGATAGATAGATAGATAGATAGATAGATAGATAGATAGTCAAATATACTATGTTCAGTCAATAAAAAATCAGGACAGTCTTCTGCAGTCCTAAGTCTCATTGCCCTCAGAATGGATCACAAATATTTTTCTGTGTTTTTAGGTAGCTATCTCTGTATTTCTAAAGACCATGTTTTTCCTCCTTTGTATTTTTCATCCTTCCCCCTTCTTGTCTCCCTTCTCTCCCTCCCTTTCTCTTCAAATTTTAGACATGATTTTTTTTGAGTGTTGCTTATGTCTAATATAGACATGTCTACATTAGAAGATTAGTGTCAAATACCTTTTCTCATATCTAACCCCAAATCACACTTTCCCTCTGTCATACTCCCATTATAATTAGATTAGAATATGTAGCACAATCAATATTTTGTTTTCATATTATTACAGTCTTCAGTTTTAAATCATAGCTCACCTACATAGTGTATAAGTATTCGATTTCAGTTTTGGTACACATTAGTTTGTTTTTCATGGTTCATATATTTTCATTTACTAATATTTTTGTTCTATGTAGTATGATTAATCAATCCCTTGGTTGTAGTTTCCTGACTTGATATTTTCTCTTTGTACAAAAACCTTATGTTCCCTCAGAACGTTCAAATCTTTGTCTCATTTTCTTTTATTTTCTGTTTTTGTTCTTAAGAAATTTTATGATAGTTTGATTATTGATGATATACTTTATTTTCTCTAGGGTATTTTACTAATCACTAACTTGTTTTTTTTTAATTACCTAATATCTTGGAATGAAGTATTTTTCTTTTATATTTAATGTTATACTGGGTGCTCACTGGAGTTTATTAATTCGAAAAATTTTCTCTTTCACTTCTGAAACATTTTTCTTGGGAATTTTTTTCTTTTCAATTTCTGTTTTTCTTTTCATTAATCATTTTCACATTGTGTCTTTTGTTTTCTTATTTATCTCTGCGCCTTTTTAAAATTCTGTTATTGGGCAGATAAGTGGTTATGCATTCTAATATCTCTTGTGATTTTTAAAAGTCTGCTATCATGTTCTTTCCAAGATCTTATTTTTTTTTTCCTCTCAGAATGTTTCTTTTTAATTATGTTTTAAAATTACGATGTGTATGGATGGGGTGCCTGGGTGACTCAGTCGATTAAGTGTCAGACTTCGGCTCAGATCATGATCTCATGGTTCTTGAGTTCCAGTCTCGCATTGTTTCTGTGCTGACAGCTCAGAGCCTGGAGCCTGTTTTAGATTCTGTGTCTCCCTCTCTGCCCCTGCCCTGCTCATGCTCTGCCTCTATCTGTCTCTCTCTCAAAAATAAATAAACATTAAATTTTTTTAAATTACAATATGTGATTTAGTTCATAGGTGAAGTATTCATGTTTTTGGGTATTTTTTTTTTATATTTAAAACTATGCTCCCTGCGTTTTGCCTGTATCTAAATGTTTCTTCTTCTTCTTTTTTTTTTTTTTTCTTTTTGCTTTGTGTGTCTTGGCAACTCTCTTCTGTGTTTGAGAATTTTCTTCAATATTGGGTAATTATTGGTTTCTTGTTCATATGTGAGAGTGAGATACTAACATATTGTTTGAAGCTATGTGTATATGGTGGTAGAGGGACTTGTTTAATGTGTGTCCCTGTCTATAGGCTGATTTGGCAGTGTCCTGGCCATTTCAAGGATAACCCTCAGGTTTATTATCATGAAGATTTTTGCTCTCCTGCAAGATAATTTTCCCCAATGAGAAGTTTTCTGCATTCTCTTACAGAGATTGTAAATCAGACTACCAAGACTTGGTGGCAAGCCGGGGAAGCAGAACTAGCTATGTAATTTAGGGGATCGCTTGATAAAAAATTATTAAGCATTTCAATAAAGCAGAAATAGAGCATTAAACCAAGAGTGAGATCCTTCTGACTGTGGGCCCTGTGTGACTATAAGTATTTTATACTTATAAATGATACCAGCTCTGAGGGGAACCAAGCTGTGGGGTTAACTCCTCACTGTTGAGTTTGCAGACTTACACATAATCCATGTGATGACTTGTGGTCCAGCATACCAGAGCTTCTCTGTTTATCTCTCCAGAAATAACTCTCCTGTTTCTTACTGCAAGTGCCATGGATAGTATTCTGATTATACAAAAAAGGTGGTGGAGGAATGATTCTGAAACCTAGTAGAGACTTTCAATAAATTGTGCATTCCTTCCCAGGTAGATGTTTTTAATTACTGCACTTAACAGTAACTGCACTTTTTTTTAAACCAGATTAATATATATATATATATATATATACACATATACATATATATATACATATGTATATGTACACACACATATATATACATATGTATATGTACACACACACATATATATACATATATATGTATGTATATGTGTGTATATATATATATATAATTCTTCTTTAAAAATGTATTTCACATTGCAAAACTGCAAAGTTTCTTTCTACAAAACAATTTGACTTTCTCTTTTTCTGTTTGATGATATTTTTAACTGAAATGTATTTTAGAAATAATCTAAGCTATTTCCTTCATTTTATAAATGAATTATTTAAAACTCAGCTGATTGAGTGACATGTAAAACATCACACAGCTACATGGGAGCAAAAGAATATCATGACTTTTTAAGGTTTTGTATAGAGGTTAGTATTTAATGTTTAATTGACTATTATTTGAACATAGACAATCTACTTTCCTTGAAAATTTTAGACATCAAAGAATGTTGGTCTACTTGAAGAAAAAAGCATGCATCAGAAAAGGTAATGCCTTCACACTGTAAGAATTCACAAATAATTTTTGACTGATAATAGCAAGTCAGGATCATGGGTTTGGCATTATATTCTGATGTGATAAAATGAGCATCCAAGATATTATTAAATGTTTAATTTTAAATTGACAAAGAGATTTATTCTTTTAGGAAAATAAGGAATAAAACTAAATTATTATAAATTATTTTTATAATTCCTTTGTATTTCTATTTTATGAGAATTTTTTATTGTTGTCTCCTGATTGCAATTACCAAAAAACAAAAGAAAGCAAAGCAAAAACCTGATTGTTACATAATTTATATTTTTCTTACATCTTTTCTAATTAGTAGTAACTTGTCTTTTCCCAGAAGTAAAATAGTAATAATAAATCAGCAACATTATCTAAATTAAATAGTTTTAATTCAGTTTTATAAATACTTTCTTAAACCCAGGTAAATATGAATCAGCTAAACAGAAGAATATTATCTATTTTATTTGTGGAGTATAAAAACTTCATTCTTTCAGTGAGTTTTAAATACTGAAGGCTTATATTCTGGAACTATTGCTGAAGAAAAGCACTGCCTGCATCTTGATTCTTACAATTTCAACATTCAACTAAAATTTATATATATAATCCAGATATGTCAATCTTACTCTTGAACCCTTCTTACTATGCTTTAGTAATAAATGGAATTTTTCATTTTGAAGTATGAAGACCAAGGTGGAACCTCTTGTCATTTTCTTTCTACTACTTTAGGAAGTTTCCTCCACGTACAGAATGAAATCCAGTCCTTTTTTAAGTCAAACTTTACATTGCTATGTTATTTCAGAAAAAGCTCAGCTGGTGTTTGTCTGCTGGGATGAGCTCACACAGCACAGTATTAAAAAGGAACCATGAAACACTGATAGACAAAAAAAGACAACTTTTTGTTGTTGGTTTATCTTTTATACGTATACATCCCAAAGCAAAGTTTTCTTTCTCAAATTTAAGCTCATATTTGTATGATACGTTTACCGGTGCTTTTTTTTTTCCCTCATCTCATCAAAAAGAATTTTTCTTAATTTGATCTAGCACTGTATTTAGTTTTCAAATTAAAATATCCACCATCCTCAGATGCTTACTTAGTTGTAAGAATATCCCTTATTCTTTTCTCACCAGTACCCATGTTGCAGTAGCAAAAATATAGATATGGCATTTTAGTTGCAAACACAACTCCTTTTGAAATTTACCAAATTCTTAATGATACATTTGTGGTACTTGTAAAAATATGTTGAACGTTGAAACTATGCTGAATGTTGCAAATACTATTATTAAGTTGTACTAATATTAGAAGTTTAGCTATGTAGCAAACCATGAAATTAAGGATAGATAAAAAGGAAAAGACATCTAACATATATTGATTTCTTGTTTGGTAATGTGCCCTTTATATGTATTGTCTTATTTAATCTATATAAGACCACTTTGAGTAAAGTGTTTTATTAATGAGGAAAACAGAGTAGTTAAATATGTGCACTAACAAACAAACATAGCAAAAGTCAGGTCTAGAATTCAAATCCAAGATATTCTAACTTTTGAGCCACACCTGTCTTCCAGTAAGAATTTTGAAGAATAGAGGTGCAGAAAAATAGAGGATGAGGTTGGAAGATAAGATTAAAAATCTGTTAAGAAGAATGCAAAGAGGGACTTAATAGGTGGGAAAAATAAAATATGATAAAATCTTGCTACATGGTTAAAGATGTTTTAAGAAAAAAAAGAAATGTTGTTGGGAAATATTAGGAAAATAAATATGTTTTAGATAAAGTCAAAGAAGGTCGTTATGGATTATATAGGACAAGAAAGCAATTGGTAAAACTACCAGATTTCTCAGTGGACTTCTGCTACCATGCTAGCACTAACATAAGTCCTGTAATGAGCTTGAAGGAGCGGTTGTCTCTGGAGGACACTGAACATGTTAGAATGTACTGGGAAACCGTAGAGAATGGACTCAGTTGATAGACAGCATGACAGATTAACCTTATATAGACCACTTAGCCCACTAACTCTAGTATACCTGGACTCATCCCAACTTTAAAGAGTTTCTATAAATGCACTTAGTGAACAAAATTTCAAGAGAATCACATCTGTAGTTTTGTTATTGAGGTTCCAACAGGAAAGAGATAACAAATTCATATAAGGATACTTTAATTATTTTTTCAAGTAAAGAAACTGATTCAAAGATGTATACAAGGTAGATAGTAACCATAAATGGGCAATGCTGTAGTCTAGGACTAGTTGTAGCAAACATTTTACCAAGCCTAAGCCTGAAAGTCAAGGGGAGGGAAAGGTTAATGGGAGCCAAATGAAAAGTCTGTCTTAAGAGGAGTAATGACTTCCACTTTTAAGAGACCAGACAACTAAAAGGGTCCCTGAGGAATTAATATGCTGGCCTAACTTTTCTTTGTCTCTTCCATCTCCTCTGGTGACTTCCCATTGCCTGAATGCAATTCAAAACTGAAAGAAAGGGATAAACTCTATATAAGTAGAGAACCTGCTGGATATGCATAAGGTGCGGGAAAGAAAAGAGAAGGTATCTATCTAGCACAGTAACTGTGTCAGCCATAGCCACATCTGCTGCAATTGCTTCTAGGTTCTCTGAGCTTATATCTGTACATTTCCTGCATAACCCTTTCATATCTTCTCCTGTCTCCAAAACTTCTTGTGCATCATATCTAATCCCATTCTCAGCTGTTTATCTTAATTTCTATTTCACTGAGAAGATAGGAGCAATCAGAATACAACTTCTACCAACTCCCAGTACCACTTATACAGACATACTTCATTTTATTGTGCTCCACTTTATTTAATTGTGCTTTGCAGATATTGCATTTTTTTAAAAATTGAAGGTTTTTGACAACCCTCTGTTGAGCAAGTCTATCAACACCATTTTTCCAACATTTTCTCACTTTGCATCTCTGTCACATTTTGATAATTCTTGCAATATTTCAAACTTTTTCATTGTTATTATATTTGTTATGGTGATCTTTAATCAGTGATTTTTGATGTTACTATTGTAATTGTTATGGGGCATCATGAAATGTGCTCATGTAAGACAGAAAACTTAATTGATAAATGTTGCATGTATTTGGACTACTCCACTGTTCTGTTATTCCTTATTTTTCTCCTTCTTGAGCCTCTCTATTTCCTGAACACATATTGAAATTATGCCAATTAATAACCCTATGATGACCTCTAAGTAATTAAGTGAAAAGAAGAGTCACACATCTCTCACTTTAAATCATAATCTAGAAATGTATAAGCTTAGTGAGGAATGCATGTCAAAAGCCAAGATAGGACAAAAGCTACACCTCTGTGCCAAATAGTTAACCAAATTATGAATGCAAAGGAAAAGTTCTTGAAGGATATTAAAAATGTTACTGCAGTGAAGACAAAAATGATAAGAAAATAAAACAGCCTTATTGCTGATATGGACAAAGTTTTAGTGGTCTGAATAGAAGATCAGAGCAGACACAACATTCCCTTAATCCAAAGCCTACTCCAGAGCAAGGACCTGACTCTCTTCAAATCTATGAAAGATAAGAGAGGTAAGGAAGTTGCAGGAGAAAAGTTTGAAGCTACCAGAGATTTGTTTGTGATTTTTAAGGAAATAAGCTCTCTCCATAACATAATAGTTCAACGTGAAGCAGCAAGTGCTGATGTGGAACTTGTAGCAAGTTCCCAAAAGATCTAGCTAGGATCCTTAATGAAGGTGGCTACACTAAAGAACAGAATTCCAATATAGAAAAAAACAGCTTTCTATTAGAAGAAAATGCCATCTAGGACTTTCATAGCTGGGGAGGAGAAGTCAATGCCTGGCTTCAAAGCTTGAAAGGTCAGGCTGCGTCTCTTGCTAATGGCCAATGCAGCTGGTGACTTTAAGTTGAGGATGAAGCCTATGCTCATTTATCACTCCAAACAATCTGAAGTCCCTTAAGAATTATGCTAAATCTACTCTGACTATGCTCTGTAAATAGAATAATAAAGCCTATATGATATCACATCTATTTATAACATGGCTTACTGAATACTTTAAGCCCACTTTTAGACATAGCACTCAGTAAAAAGACTGCTTTCGAAACATTACTGTTCATTGACAATGTACCTGGTCACCTAAGAACTCTGATGAAGACACATAATGAGATTAATGTTGTTCTCATGCCTGCTAAAACAATATCCATTCTGCAGCCCATGGATCAAGAAGTAATTTTTACTTTCCAGTCTTATTACTTAAGGAATGCATTTCATAAGGCGATAGCTGCCATAGATAATGATTCCACTAATGGATCTTGGCAGAGTAAATTGAAGGCCTAATGGAAAGGATTCACCTTTCTAATGTTTATTTATTTTGAGAGAGAGACAGAGAGAAGGACAGAGAGAAAAAGGTCAAAAGAGGAAGGGACAGAGAGAGTCGGAGACACAGAATCCAAAGCAGACTCCAGGCTCTGAGCTGTCAACACAGAGCTCGACATGGGGCTCAGACTCAGAAGCCATGAGATCATGACCTGAACCAAGATCAGACACTTAACTGACTGAGCCACCCAGGCGTCCCAAGGATTCACCTTTCTAGATGCCATTTAGAACATTTGTGATTCTTTGGAAGAGGTCAAAATATCAACATTAGCAGAAATTTGGAAGAAGTTAATTCCACCTCTCATGGATGACTTTGAGGGGTTGAAGACTTTTGGGGAGTAAGTAATTGCAGATGTGGTAGAAATAGCAAGATAACTAAAATTAGAAATAGAGCTTGAAATACGTCTGAATTGCTGCAATTCTTTTTAAAAAAATTAATATTTATTTATTTTTGAAGGAGACAGAGAGAGAGGGAGAGAGAGAGCAGGGGAAGGGCAGAGGGATAAGAAGAAACAGAATCTGAAGCATGCTTCAGGCTCCCAGCTGTCAGCACAGAGCCAGACACAGGGCTTGAACTGCCAAGCCGTGAGATCATGACCTGAGCCAAAGTTGGACACTTAACTGACTGAGCCACCCAGGCGCCCCTGCAATCCTTTAAGAGAACTTTAACAGCTGAAGGTTTGCTTCTTATGGAAGAGCAAAAAAAAGTGATTTCTTGAGATGGAATCTACTCCTGGTGAAGATGCTGTGAAGATTGTTGTAATGACAACAAAAGATTTATAATGTTACATAAACTTGGTTGATAAAGCAATGGCAGGGTTTGAAAGGATTGACCTTAATTTTGAAAGAAATTCTACTGTGGGCAAAATGCTATCAATCAGCTTTGAATGCTACAGAAAAAAACTGTTCATAAAAGAAAGTGAATTGATGTAGCAAACTTCACTGTTGCTGTATTTTAAGAAATTGCCACAGCTACCTTCAGCAATTATCAGCCTGATCAGTCAGCAGCCATTAACACTGAGGCAAAACTCTCTACTAGCAAATTGATTATGATTTGCTGAAAGCTCAGATGATGTTTAGAGTTCCTTAGCAACCAAGTTTTTTTTTTTTTAGTTTTTATTTTTATTTTTATTTTTTGAGGGAGAGTGAGAGTGAGCGGCGGAGGGGGGGGATTGGGGGGAGGGGGGAAGGGAGAGGGAGAAGGAGAGAGAGAATCCCAAGCAGGCTGTATTCCCATAATGGAGCCTGATGCAGGGCTCAGTCTCACAACTGTGAGATCATGACCTGCACTGAAATCAAGAGTCAGATGCTCAACTGACTGAGCCACCCAGGTGACCCACAGTCAACTATTTTTTAATTAGGTATGGTGCATTTTTTTCCCAGACATAATGGTATAGCACACTTAATAGACTTTAGTATAGTGTAAACATAACTTTTATATGCACTGGGAAAACAAAAAATTCATTTGACTCACTTTATTTCCATTGTATGGAAGTGAACCTGTAATATCTCAGAGGTATACTTGTAACCCACTACCAATATGTGCACATATGCACTCTGCCTTCCTTACTAATACCTTGGACGATCTATTGGTAGAGGTACTCGAATCCAAATAATTCACTTGTACATTGTTTCATGTACTTGTATCTACTCAAGCAAATCACTCTAAAAATGTACTCTTTTCCTTGCATCATAAATATCTCCATCCTTATTAATTTATGTGTATCAACACACAAAGATATAGTTATATTTTATTAAGGAAAATCCTCTGCTCATTGTTGGGAGACAATTTCCTATGAGTCTACCAATTTGTGCAGATCTTGCAAAATGAAGCATAGGCTATTCTTTGTTCCAGGTTATTTTTACAAGAATGTTTGTATGGGAATAGGATTTGGGCAATAACGATCATGTCTTCTGCCAGAGCAAAGGGAAAACATTCTTGTAGCCTTTTATAAAAGACTCAGATTCCTTAAGTTCAGGCTTCGTCTGTAACTCAAGTTCCTGCATATGAGAATTCAAGCTCAGAGGACAGACATAAAAATGCTGAAACTATAGCTACTACTATTGCTGTGAATAATAAACTGTCTTTTATCTCTGACCCAGTAATGGTGGGTCTTCCACTAGCATTAATGAAATTGCACCAAGCTAAATTGTAAGATTGAAGTAAGGTAAAATGCAGACCCTTTGCTTTTATTGCCATCAATCTCATTTATCTGTTACACTATCCTTTGCAACAAAACTCCTTGAAAATGTTGTCTATACTTATGATCTCAAGTTCCACTTCTCCCATTCTGATTATATTACTGCACAGAAACTGCTTCTATCAAAATTTGACTTAAAAATTGCTTATTCCATTGGACAATTCTTAGATTTTGTCTTTCATTATTTATAACCAACATTTGACACCTCTGATAACACTTTTCCTTCAGTTTCAAGGTCTTTCTTCACTTGGTTTCCAGATCAATACCAATATGTTTTTGATCCTTTAGTACTGGATGTTAATTCTCAGTATCTTTTGCAGATTTTTCCTCAGTTTTTTAGTCTCTTTAAGATTCCATCCCTTAAGATGCAAGGACTTGGTCTTGAAACACTTTTCTTTGCTGTCTACATGCAATTTCTGGAATAACTATCTCCTTTAGCATCATGATTTTAATTATCTGTCCACACTGACAACTAGCATATTTATATCTACATCCCAGACCTCTTGAGCTACACATTTACTTCCAACTGCTTGACACATTCATTTGGAAGTAAAATTGGCATATCAACCTTAACATGTTTAAAACTGTACGATATGTTTCCCCCCATAAGCCTGTTCCTTTCACAACCTTTAATTCTATATAATGTCAACCATATTCTTTAAGTTGCTTAAGCCAAGAACCTTAAAAATTTCCTTAAATTCTCTTTTCCTCATGTCATGAATCCAGTCTTTCCACAAATTTACCTCATACTTCAGTTATATTTAGACCATAAACCCTCTTATCACCTCTACTGTTATACCTCTACTCTTCTATCTCGATTACTGTGATAGCCTCCTAACAGATTATAATATTTCCGTTCCTCTTTCTAAAGTTTATTCTCACCAGAGTAGGCAGAATAACCCTGTAAAATGGAAATCTTTCCTTCTGTGCTCATACCTCTGTTGGCTTCCCAACTCATGCAAAGTATAATTAATGCATAATCCTTATAGTGACCAAGAGGACTCTTTTACCTCATATTTTAAATCCTTTACTCTCTGACTTACTCTGCCCTATCAATGTAGGCTTCTTCAGTGATTCTTAAACATTCCAGGAACATTTATTTTCAAGATACATAAACTTCCTCCACATATCAATAAAGCTCACATCCTCATATCTCTTCACCTCTTGGCTCAAATGTTATCTTTTCCCTTAAATGTCCAATTCCCTGAATCCTGGAACATTCTGTATACCTTGTTGTTTTTCCTTGCTCATCTCTGACATCATTTTATATCATTTACAGTTTTTATTTAAATATTAACAAGTATAATGTAGGCTTCATGGGGAAATTATTCAGTCTGGTTTTTTTAATGATTCTCTATTTGTGACATTTAGAATAGTCCCTGTCACATAACTGGTACACAATAAATATTTGCTAAGTGAATGATTTACTTAATATATACATACTTGGACATATCTCAGAGAAAGAAAGAAAAGAAAGAAAGAAAAAATTTTTCTTTCTTTTCAAGTGAAAAGCTTTGATCTAGACAGAATTCAGTGAAATATTTAATTTAGTAACTATTCATAAGTAGTTTATCATATTTCATCAGCTTTCAGTTGTTCATCAGTCTGTGTTTTTATGATTATAAATAACTAATAATCTATATTCCTGCCCTTGAGGTTGGGGTCAGTGCTAGTAAATGGCAAGTTGCTATTTTGATTTTATGCAAACATGTTTTTCTGTATATTAATGATCAGATATTCTCTTTTGGAGATTTCAAAATTTATTTTTTATCCTTGTTATACACATCTAATTAGTTACTCTTTTTATCTGCTGGGTGTGTGTGTGTGTGTGTGTGTGTGTGTGTGTGTAAAATCTGAGCTTGTTCAAACAATTATGCAAGTATTCATTGAGGGGAAGAAGAAATGTAGTGGGAGGGTCTTTCAGCACAAGATGGGGAGAAGTTTAATCAGATGGAAATTAAGTCTGAAGGTGGTTGTTATGGGTTCAATTGTGTTTCCCAGAAAAACATATTGAAGTACTAACTTCTAGTATCTGTGAATGTGACTTTCTTTCAAAATAAGGGCTCTATAGATGTAATCAAGTTAAGACAAGGTCGTTAGAGTGGCCCCTAACCCAATACTAATACAATGCAATACCTATAATTGGTGTCTTTATAAGAAGGAAAGAGACATACAGGAAAAACATCATGTGAAGATGGAGACAGAGATTGAATTGATTTATGTAAAAGCCAAGTAACACCAAAGATTGATAGCCATAACCAGCAGCTAAAGGAGGAATGGAACATATTCCGAGCCTTTAAAAGGAACCGACCCTGCCAAAAGCTTGATTTCAGATTTCTAGCCTCTATCTGCAAAAGAATAAATTCCTGTTTGTTTGGGTTTTTTTTTAAGTTTATTTATATATCTTGAAAGAGAATGACTGGATGTGTGCACAGAGCCAAGATCACTTGCACATGAGCGGAATGGGCAGAGAGAGGGAGAGAAAGAATCCAGGCTCTGTGCTGTCAGCGCAGAGCCTGATGCAAGGTTCAATCTCATGAACCATGAGATCATGACCTAGCTGAAAAGAGTTGGACCCTTAATCGACTGAGCCATCCAGGTGTTCCTAAATTTCTGTTTTTTTTTTTTTAAGCTACCTGGTTTGTGGTATTTTGTTATGGCAGCCCTAGAAAACTAATATAGTTGTTATGCCCAGAAAACAGTGGAGGAACTCACTCGTTGGTAATATACCAACTCACTGGTTGGTGATATACCAAGAGAGCAAAGAAGTGTATGTAGTCAAGAAGCTGTATTTTGGACACTAATGTTCCAGTCTCACCAGCAACTCCCTGTCTGCCTACCGTGGCATGTGAACAGCAGAGCTGCTCTACCCACTCTTATCCTAAAGGCTAAGACAATGAACCTCTTGTGTGTAACACTAATGGGCAAATGAGTCTTTATGAATCTCCTAAAGTTTGCTTTAAATATGACCCTGGGGCTTTGAAAGCCTCTAGGAAGGAGAGTTTGAAAAGCCATTAGTAACAATGTAGTTTAATTTCTTCACAACCTTGAAGGTGGAAGGCTTGAATTTGTGTTTTAAGTATAAGCATTTTAAAATATATGATAAAGTTACACTTGAGGTCGCCATCAAGAAGCATACCTGTTGCATATGTAAAATCTATATTGTTGGAACAGACTGTAACTCTTACATTTTCTCTCATTCATCTGGATATTATGGGCAAATTTCCTTTATCTGCTTTACTTGGGTTTTTGCTTAAATAATCCCTTTTGAAATTTAGCTCCTTGAATTTATAAATCAAATCCATATATTCAAGACCTCATTGAGTTACTTACTATCATGTAACTTTTAACAACCTGAAATCTTTTTTTTTCCTTTGGTTTTCCTTTACTTCTTCTGTTAAAATATGAATAACGGTATGCAATTACTAGAAATGACTAGGCCAATAATATAAGTTATTTTAATTAAACCAATATAGTGTCATTCTGGTCTAAGCATGAGCAAGAGTCCTCAGTGCAATGAATCTGCAAGAAAGCTGATGGTTTCTTTCAAGAATTTCTATGAAATGAAAAAAAAGAAAACAGAAGAAAAAAAGAATTTCTATGAAATGTTTTTAATTCTTTAAAATTTTAAATGATTTAGCACAGTATCTCATTATCATCAATGTCAGCCTTTGGGTATAATTAAAAAATATGCTTCAAATGAAGTATTGATCAGGATTCTTTATATGAAATTATATCCATGCTCCTAATTTCTGTTCTTAAAGGTTTCCACCATGTCATAGCCAAATAATTCAAAAGGAATATTCTGGTTAAAAGCAATCTTTTAAATTCAGTTGGTGTAGAATGACTGCCAGGCCAATAAAACTTGAATATAAACAATGAAATCTATTAACTTAAGAAGAAAACTAACTTTTTTTTTAACTTTTTTTTTTTTTAATTAGGTCACCCTTGACACATAGGACAGTGGAGGAGCAAAAAGATAAAAGTTGACAGTATCCTGAGCACTACCCAGGAGAATATGTCTTTGTTTAGAGACAATGCTTAGGTCCACAGCTATATTGGAATAGTTGTGAATTTTTTACTGTTTTTGGCTGGGTATCACAACCTGAAATAGGTACTCATGTGCAACTGACATATGAAAATCTGGCAAGACAGTAAGTGCAGTTTGCCAAGGATGGGGAAGAAGCCAGGTGAAAGTGAAAGGTCAAGATAAGTCTGATTTCAGGGTGATTTCAGCAAAGGAACTTTATGCTTAAAAGCTGTCCTGCATGGAATCACGAGAGCATCTTTCACACTCTGAAGTAGAAACACATAGGCACTTTCAGCTTTATACATTTGTAGGTAAGGGCTAGTTGTCCCAGTGGCTCATGAGAAGTTCTCCAGGCTGAGCCATAGGCATACACTATTGGAAGCAAATTGACACTAAGATTACAAGTATGGCACACAGAAACAGAAAAAAAAAAAAAGGGGGGGGGAGCATCTTAGATGTCTTTGTGGAGCAGAGGGGGCCCCTACCTCTTTCATTAACTTGTGGAGAATGTTGGGCCCTCTGAATTTTGTAGCAATTCCAAACTCATCACAATGTATACGCACATTTCTTCAGAATTCACAGACTTCACTTAATGTATATTTAGTACAACCTAAAGGAGAGGATAAACTACAATTTGCTTATAGGCTGCTCAATTGCCAAATGATGTTTTTTAAATCAAAATGAAAAGTTGGCTGTAATTCTATCTCAAATTCTTTATGTAATCATTAAAGAATATAAACTAGCGTGACTAAGATTTTCAGCCATCCCTTTGATAAAAATGTGCTTTTCCTTAGAAATATGCTTCTCCTAGGAAAGCACACTTGTGCTTGTATTGTTGTATGAATAATTAATCATTTCCAGTTAGTTATTCTTAACTGGGAGTGTAACACAATGAGGAGATTATTAGGTTTTCTCATATCAATAAATAGCTCTGGGAACTTGAGAATATCTCAGTTATCTCTTACTGCTCTTTGTATTCCTGTCAATAAAATGGGGATGATAAGAACTGCCAGATCTATTTCCTATATCTGTACTTAATATGCTGTACTTAATATATATTATTAGTGTAAAAATAATACATTTTTAAAGGAATTATGAATCTCTAAAGTTGAATCATTATTATAAGTAGGCTTGGCAGAAACACATCTGTGTTGGAATGTGGTTTTATATGGTTGACTAAATTCAAGTGAAGGAAAAAAATATATTACTAAACTATCAGGAAATAATTTTAATGATCAAATATCTGATTTCTTAATTCCTATGTACCCCAAAATGTTTAAGATTAAACAATTCACTTTCTGATAATAATTATTTTAGCATTATTAAGCTGGGTATTTCACATGGAGTAAACCTGAAAATTGGCATCTATATTTCAATAGGCCTAAGTGTGTACCTGTGCACAATGGTTAATAGTTTGATAGCTGGAAATATTTGTTAACACTAAATAACCGTAAGCAGTGACTTTCTTTCAAGGTATTTTTGAAGAATTGCAGTCATATCTCTGAAAGATTCATCACTTACTTTCTCTTTTCAGTGATTATTACAGAAGTCTACAGACAGCTACACCCATAACAGCAAGTTAAATACTTCATATTCTACGATATATTATTTGAAGTACTACATTTTTCAATTTATTTCAGGATAAACTGATAAAATTTCTATATTGGACTTAAATTCAACAGTTCCACTAAGTTGAATAATTTTATCTTCACTCTGCAGTTGCTTAGATACCTCTGGGTATTTTCTGGTTTTATCTTTGTTGCCAGAAGTATTTATGCATCAAACTACGACCAGTGATACTTAACCAACTTGATCTTTATTATACTAGTGCATAGGTTACTACTTAGACAGAGATTAACAAGCCAGTGAAAGTGCTCTCTGGGGATAGAGAGTCTACTGTGTTGAGAGGGTCAAATGCATTATCCATTTCAAATTCTAAAGGATAGAAAACAGCTTTAACATATTCTTCGTCCCTCTGCAACTGCTGTTGTAATGAATATCACTGGGCATGCTGTGCTATCATTTTTAATTCCATGAAATAATAAAGTTTATGAAGTTAAGACCTAGCAAAATTCAATAATTTTTAAGTGTTCTTTTCTCTGGCTTTAAAAAAAAAAAAAAGGCCCTTGGATTAATATTCTTCCTTTGCAGGGAAAAAAGCATCAGTAGTTATTTCAATGTGTTGAATGTAAAATATTTTGCATGAAAAAAATCAAGTGCCAAAGTTATTAAAAGGGAGTGACTAGACAAGAACTTCTTTTCAAGATAAATTGGTAGCAAAATTTTATCAGAAGTAGTTTTACTTGCACAAATCACAATATATATGAAACTGAAAAATAAGGTATTTTGGCTTTTTAGTAATAAATGTAAACATAATAAAACAAATATTAAGACTTTGCATGCCATTTCTTATAGAAAAATATAATTATAATATCTCTCTATTGTATATTCTATCAGAATTGTAGAAGGAATATAATATCTTCTTAGTCCAGGTCCGTATGCTATGATAACCATGATAAAAATTGGATATAGAGAATTAATAGATCATCTACATAATTTTAAAGTTGTGGTATTATAGAACAATATTTAAAATATTGAATTCCTTTCTAATCAAACTTAACCTTTCAAAGTATAGCATTTGATTATATTTTTAAAGAAAACAATTTAGAGGTAATTTTTTTTGTTCTAAAATGTTTTTCTTACCTAAAAGAAATAAAATTTATCATTACAATGATTTTTTTAGCATATCTGATTTACTGAATAAAAAATACAATAAAACTTGAAATTGTTTCCTGTCAAAACCATGGAATAGAAAAAAATTTCAGTACATATTGTTGCTTTTTAAAAGTATCTTAAAATGAGCAGTGTCTTAGTGGCTCAGTAGGTTAAGCATCCAAATCTTGATTTTGGCTCAGGTCATGATCTCATGGTTTGTGGAATTGAGCCCTGAGTCAGGCTCTGTGCTAATGGCATGGAGCCTGCTTGGGATTCTCTCTCCCTCTCTCTCTGCCCCTGTCCTGCTGTGCTCTCACTGTCTCAAAATAACAAACTTTTTAAAAATCTAAAATTATTTAAAACAGTAAACTATACTTCTCAGTTTTTTTTTTTTGCTATGATATATTGGTCTCTATTTATAACAAAAACAAAATACCATATATCTTCTGTTCCCAAACGTTTTCTTTTCCTTCTCCCATTCAGAGCATTCTCTTTCCTTTGAGATGTTTCTTAACTTCTGTTGCCTTATTACTGAAAAACTGGTAGTATTTTTAATCTATTTTTTTGCTTTTTTATTAGAATTTATTAAACTTCTTATATTCAACTTTTATTTTTCTATAATATTCAGGATTAGTTCTAATTCTGCACTTTCTCATCAGTAAAAGTAAATTTAATATAACAAATGCATTTATTTTTCCTAATAAATAATTAAATTATTAAATCTTATTTAATTAGGGGCACCTAGGTGGCTCAGTCAGTTAAGTGGCTGACTCTTCATTTTGGCTCAGGTTATAATCTCATGGTCCTTGAGTTCAAGCACCACATCTGGCTCAGTGCTGGCAGCACCAAACCTGCATGGGATTCACCCTCTCCTTTTTTCTCTGACTCTCTCTCTCTCTCTCTCTCTCTCTCTCAAAATTAATAAACTTAAAAAAAAGTTAACTTAGTTAATTTATACCTTATACAAAAATAAATTCAAAATAGATGAAAGACCTAAATATGAGATCCAAAATGTCCAACAGGAAGCCATTAAAATTCTAGAGGAGAACACAGGCAGTAGCCTCTTTGGCTTCGGCTCTAGCAACTTCTTACTAGATATGTCTCCTGAGGGAAACCAAAGCACAAATAAACTGTTGGAATTCATCAACATAAAAATCTTCTGCACAGTGAAAGATACAACCAACAAACTTAATGGCAACCTACTAAATGGGAGAAGATATTTGCAAATGACATGATGATAAAGGGTTAGTATCTAAAATGTATAAAGAAATCATAAAACTCAACACACGAAACATGAATAATCCAATTAAAAAATGAGCAGAATGGGGTGCCTGGGTAGCTCAGTCGGTCAAGCATCCGACTTTGGCTCAAGTCATGATCTCACAGTTCATGTGTTCGAGCCCTGGATCAGGCTCTGTGCTGACAGCTTAGAGCCTGGAGCCTGCTTCGGATTCTGTGTCACCCTCTCTCTGACCCTCCCCCGTTCATGCTCTGACTCTCTCTGTCTCAAAAATACATAAAAACATTTAAAAATATTTTTAAAAATGATCAGAATACATGAATAAAGAAGGCATACTTATGGCCAACAGACATATGAAAAGATGCTCAACATCACTCATCGTCAGGGAAATGCAGTCAAAACTACAATGAGGTATTATACCACACCTGTCAGAATGGCAACACAGAAAACAACTGGCAAGGATGTGAAGAAAGGGGAACGCTGCTGCACTGTTGGTCAGAATGCAAATGGTGTAGCCACTCTAGAAAAGAGTATGGAGATTTCTCAAAAAACTAAAAATAGAACTACCCTATGATTTAGCTACTATGTCTTTACCCAAGGAATACAAAAATACTATTTCAAAGGGATACATGCACCCTGATACTTATAGCAGCATTATCTACAATAGACAAACTATGGAAAAAGCCCAAATATTCATTGACAGATGAATTGATGAAGAAGATGTGGTATGTGTGTGTGTGTGTGTGTGTGTGTGTGTGTGTGTGTGTGTGTGATGAAATATTACTCAGCCATCAAAAATAATGAAGTCTTGCCATTTTCAACAATGTGAATGGAGCTAGAGAGTATTATGCTAAGCAAAACTTGTCAGTCAGAAATACAAATACCATAGGATTTCACTCATATGTGGAATTTGAGAAACAAACATTATCATAGGGGGAAAAGAGAGAGGCAAAACAAGAAACAGACTCTTAACTATAGAGAACAAACTGATGGTTACCAGAATGGAAGTGGGTGGGGGCATGGGTTAAATAGGTAATGAGGATTAAAGAGTACATTCGTTGTGATGAGGACTGGGTATTGTATGGAAGTGTTGCATTACTAAATTGTATATCTGACACTAATATTATACTGGATGTAGAGATTGGTTTGCTTTCAAATGTGATGAAAACAAAATCTTTAGACCTAATAAACATACTAAATGCAAACTAAACATGAAGAAATCTACACTAAATTCCATCACAATTAAGATTAAAAATAAAAACTGAAAAAGGGAAAATACTAAAAAAACAGTTATGTTGTATACAGAGGAAAAAATAAATTACAGCAGGTTTTCATTAAAATACTGCAAGTAAGAAAAGTGACAACACAGTTAAAGTATGAAATGAGAGATGGATGTTGGTAGAGAGTTAATGTAGAATTCTATATCCAGAAAAAATATCTTTCCAAAATGGATGGTAGATAAAGTTAAAAGTATGGGTAAATATATTTTTTCATTATTTTTTTGCATCATTATAAATGATAATTGATTGTTTAAATGAAAAATAATAATGTATTGTGGGGCTTATTACATAGTTATAAGTAAAACAAAAGCTGAGAGATTAGGAGAGAGAAGAGGGAAGTATGTGATGAAAAGGTATAGTCCCATACTATTGCAGAATGCAGGGTAAGTTAAGTGGTATGAGATTGATTACTTGTGTTAAGTTAAAGATATATCCTTAATCTTAAACTTAATCCTTATAACTTAATCACTAAAACTAAGAAAGTTAAATTATATATAAATAATCTAATATGTAAAGGAGGAAAATGAGATCAAATAAAAGATAAAGTAAATAAAAACAGAGACAGGAAAATTTAAACCAGCCTTATTAATATAAAATTTTCTAAACTTTTCAGTTAAAGGCAGATGTCACACTTTGAATATAAAATCACAAATAGATTAAAAGTTATGGAATGGGAGAAAATAGATAATGTTAATTCTAACCAAATAACATAGGTCTTCTGAATATCTGATAAGAAAGGTTTTAGCAAGAATATTGCTAGGAATAGAAACAATCATTTTATTATAATCATAGGTTTAATTAAACTCAAAGTAAGACCAAGAAAAGAAATAAGAAAGAGAAACACAAAAAACAATGAAATTGAAAACAAAATTTATACCAAGAAACAATGAAACCAAAAATTGTTTCTTTGAGATGAGTGAAATATTTAAAGTTCTAGTCATTCTAATCAGGAAAATTAAAGAGGCAATACAAATTACCAACGTCAGAAATGAGTGAGGGTACATTACTACACATACTACAGATATTAAAATTATATTACAATAAAACAAATTTTGTGAAGTGGAAAAATTTCTTAAAACACATCTGCTATTTAAGTTTACTCAATAAGAAATAGATAACCTAAGTTTTTATATTCATTATGGAAAGTGAATTTGTTATTACAAAGAATCTCCTAACAAACAAAACCTCATGCCCGGATGCCATCACAGGTGAATTCTTCCAAATATCTACAAAAGATTTATGACAATTTTACAAAAATGCTTGAACTGTCTCTCTCTAGCAAAAAGGTGGAGGGTGCCTGGGTGGCTCAGTTGGTTGAGCATTTGACTCATGATTTTGACTCAGGTAATGATCCCAGGGTCGTGGGAGGACCCCTGAGTTGGGCTCCACCCTGAGTGTGGATCCTGCTTGGGATTCTCTCTCTCCCTCTCTCTGTACCTCTCTCTGTCTCCTCCTTTGCCCCTTTCCCCCACTGTCTCTCTTGTAAAATAAGAATGCTAATAAAAAGAATTGTTCAAGGAGCAGTTTTCATCTTATTCCATGAGGCCAGCATTATCCTGATCTGAAAACCTGAAAAGACAAGGGTGAAACAGACTTTAAGGTGACCCCCTAAGGTCCCCATCTCCTAGGTGGGGATCCTATCCTTTTATAATCAATCCTCTCCCTTTATGTGTGGAAGAGACTAGTGACTTGCTTCTAAACAGTAGAATAAGACAAAAGACCTGGGAAATCCCTCCCATGATTACACTGTTACATAAGACTGTCTTGCTAGAAGACTCCCTGTTGTTTTGAGTTCTACCAACTACTCAATTCCAAAGCCATATTATTTTTAGGTATCTATTAAAGCAGCATCTTGCTTCTGGATACAAATTTCTGTCTTAGCCAGTTAGAGCTGCTATAACAAAGTGTCATAGATTAAGGTGGCTTATAAACAGAAATGTTAATGGTTCTGGAGGCTAGAAGTCTGAAATCAGAGTGACAGTGTGATCACTTCTGGTGACAGATTTGTTCCAGGATACAGACTGCTGGATTCTTATTGTATACTCCATTGACAGAAGGAGGTCTGGAGAGCTCTCTTGGGTGTCTTTTATAAGGGCACTAATATTACTTATGGGAGTTCCTTTGTTATAAGCTAATTACCTCTCAAAGGCCCCCACCTCATAACACTATCATATTGGGGGGTCAGGATTTCAACATATGAATTTGGGGGAAACATAAACATTTAATTGATTCCAGGCATACTGACTATTCTGAAGTGAAGGTCCTTGGAAAATAGCAGATGGCAGAAAAGCTCTTTGCTTTACTTTCTACCTAAAAGCAAATCATAAAATTCCCAATGGAAAATGTACCCTCCCCATACCAGGAAGAGAATATTATCGCCAGAGACTGAGAGTCAATACTAAAATGGACCTGTAAAAACAAATCTAATAAAATCTAAAATAACTTTTATTATCTGTTAGTTTCCCCTACTTTGGATATTTTTGTTTTGAATATTCCTGTGAACATGTAAACATAGTAAATTCTGTATATGCAATATTCTGTTAATGCAATATAATCATTCATGTAATACTTATGTTCCAAAGTTATCTTTATTAAAACTTCTAATTTAAAAAAGAGGAGTGTCTAGTAAGATAAATTTACTATTTACCTATTTACCTCCTTTTATAAGCAATAAATAAATGTAGAAATATCTGTGTACCTGACAGGGATACAAGGAAGGAAGGAATGCTATGTGCTGTATAATTTTCTTTTGAAGAAAAGCATACTATAGTTTTAGGAGAGAGGTAATGAAAATGTAAAAAATAAAGCAGGCAGAAAAAAATATCAAAGCATCCCCCTTCCAAAAGAAAAAAAAAAAAGAAAGATAAAAATGTCAGCTATCTAAAGCTGTTTCTGAAGATCTTGCTCATACTCCTCAACGTTAAGTCCTCAGGTCACCCCATGGTAACCACTAACAGTGCCCAATATCTGCTCCTCTGTTCTCAGAGCCTACCTTGTAGGAAACAGATTCATGTCCTGAAGACACTCTTCATAGAAAATTTCCCCTACTAGCAGAAATCCTCCTTATACCCCGTAGCAATAGAAAACAGGATCTTGGTCTCTCCAGATGGGAACACACTTTCTCCTAGATATGTCATTTCACATAGAGACAACTGTACCATTGGACAGTTATAGCCATTGCATGCACTATTGCTGATGGAACGTGCGTTAGGCATTATAATCTAATTGTCATCTGTTATATAATGTTTATGGGTAAATATAGTTCAGGTTTTAAGTAACATCTTAAGATATGTTAAAACATCACAACTGTGTTTTCCTTTGGAGACTGCCAATCTTTATTCAAAAATATGGACTTCTAATACCCTTTTGGAGAAGGTTATTATTACCTTTTTCATACCTCTGTTTTCCATTGGTAAAGGTATGTTGATATAATTTGTTTTTCTGCTTTGCTTTTATCCTGGTTGGCAGCTGCCCAAAAGTTTCCAGTAAATTTGTTTTAGTGAATTACTTTTTCTTCTCTTGCATTTCTCTTTTCTTGCTGCCTCTCTGCTTCTGGCTAGATGCCCACTGTACCCTGGTAAGCTTCACCGTAAGAACAGGTGAAAAAATCTGTTCGTGGAGTTTTAGACAGAGTTTTACTTGGTTTACACAGTTCACTGGTTCTTGTATCTCCTCTTTGTGGCTAGAATGAATCCATCTTCTTTTCAAATGCTGAGTTTAGCAATTTTGGAAATTTAGATTTTTTTTTAAAGGATGCTGTGAAATACAGAAAGTCTTTTATATTTTCCTTAGATCATCTCCATTGATCTAACCATCTTTACTTAATCTTCTGAATACTGAAGACAAAACAGCTTCCTACTTCAAGTATTTTTCTGTGAATTATGCGAATGTGGAGACATCTAACATAATGAAATTACTGAAGCAGACAATTTAAGTCAGAGACTTACTCAAATATTGAAAGTTTTAGGTCTTCAGAGACAGTTGAACTTCATGGATTAATAGGCAATTCTAAATTAAGAATGATGGTAAGTGATTTAATATTTATATTGTGTATATGACGCATGCATGCATCAAAAACATACTCATCATTTTGTTAGAGTCATGGGGTGCACAGTTTTTATGTGTCTTAAGCAGTTTTGCTTTCCAGTGACTCAGAATGTTTCAGCCCATATATTTATATCATTTAATGTTTTTGATTTGAAGAGACATAAAAATAATTGAGCCCTGCTGTGGTTCATCTTATTAAATGGAGATAAATAAAATGAAAATAACTTCACCCGGTTAGATTATTGAGGTTAACTCCACAAACCTGTACTTTACGTAAATCCTATAGGAAATAGAAACAGCTGACATTAAGCTAAATTATATGAAAGTATATCTGGTCATGTTTTATTAGAGACAAAGAATTTTCAAAGAAATGGACACTGTTTTTGGCATCGTCTGCTTAATGTAAATGTCTCGTGTTTGAATTAAAAAATAAATGATGCATATTACATACAGTTATAAAATAGAACAAAGAATTGATATACTTCAAATAAGACTGAAAAAAAAGACAATTTCTTTTAGCTTTACCGTACATATTAAAACCATATTTTCTCTGAGAAGTAGTTCTCTTAATAAGGTGGAATTTTTGGATCCTAAGACAATGTGGCAGATATACTCAATATCAAACTTAAATTTTTCAGTGGTCCATGATGTGACCTTGAGCAAATCATTAGAGGCCTGCCTGTGCTTCAAAAAATACCAAAAATGCTTTTGCTTGCATTTTGATATCTTTGTTTAAATAGTCTTAAAGTATATAATCTATATCTGTTTCCATAACATTTTTTTTTACAACTGGCTGGTTATTTTAAATTGCCAATGTGACACATTGCAGAAAAATTACTAGGTAGTTTGAGGAAGAAGAGGCATAATGCATTCTGTTATTTGAAGCTTCAGTCATATTTTATATATAGCAAATTTTCAACAAATGTCAGAAGCTATACACCACCTGATTGGTATGCTGTTTGACTGGGCATGAGACTAGGAAGAGTAATTCTGTCTTAGGAGAAGAGAATCACAGCTGACATGTTTTACTCCCCCACTAATAATTTCATAACTTCAGTGTAGATAACTTCCTGAAGCAAGATGTTAGTTTCAGGAAATTATCTAATAAATAGTGAACAAATATAATTACTGTTGCCTATATAAAAAGTCTAATATGATAGAATATTGTTCTCAAAGTTTATTTCTTTAATTTAGTATTAAATAGGAAAGAACAATGCTTAAATTAGGTCCATGTCATTCTTAATCAGTTCATTTATGTCATTTTACATATACTCTGTACTCAATAAGCACCCATCCAATATGATTGGTGTTTTACAAGTTTTATTAAGTGGAAGATATTACAGCTTTTATTTTAAAATAATAAAACTGATACACATTGTAGTAAACAGTATATCTAGCAAATTTGACAATAATACAAAAGTAACATGAATTTCTGCTTATTACTACTAAAATTCAGTGTAACAATTTCTTGTTTGAGTGTTTTTGTATCTATTTTCCTTAAGGCAGTGGGTTTTTAAACTTTCAGTAGAACACATTAATCAAAATATTTCTTAAGGTGGAATAGAATAATAGTTTTGAGAGTGTATATGTCTGAAAGAACATTTTGTTTTATTTACATAAGGTTTTGTGTTGGGGAAGAGTATTGTATGTTGGGGAATAGTACTCTCATGTGCTATAAAAAGAAACTTTTTACTGTGTGTCATGATCATAAAATTAGAAAATTACTATTTCTAGAAAAGTTTGCCTGTGGGAGAATTGGTGGATATCACATCCAGGAAAACACAAAGGTTCTATGTTAGTTTTAATTGCATACCGTAGTGTCTTCCATCCCAGGGAAAAATTAGAACAGAAGTCAGCTAGTGATCTGAGAGAATATTAGGGGAATTATGAGAGCTGTCAAACCTTAATACATACTGAAATTTGACGTATGAAAATAATTGTAGTTACTAATTCTAGATAAAATTAATACATAACAGATATCATTTATGTAGAGCTTACTGTGTTCTGTGACCAGTGTTATATTGTTTATGTTTATATTTACTTATAACAAAGATCCTGTGCTAGGTGTTCTGGGGTGGCTCAGTCAGTTAAACATCTGACTCTTGATTTTGTTCAAGTCATGATCTCGTGGTTCATGAGATCAAGCCCTGAGTTAGGCTCAGTGCTGACAGCGTGGAGCCTGCTTGGGGTTCGTTCTCTCTCTCTCTTTCTCTCTCTCTCTCTCTCTCTCTCTCTCTGTCTCTCTCTCTCTGTCTGACCCTACCCCATTTGTGTGCGTATGCTCGCTCTCTCTTTCTCTCTCTCTCTTTCCCTCTTTCCCTCCCTCCCTCTCTCTCTCTCTCTCTCTCTCTCTCTCTCTCTCAAGATAAATAAAAAAAACTTAAAAAAAAGAAGATCCTATGCTAGAATTACTGATTTGCTCAATTCACAGAAAGGAAATTGTGAGAAGACTATTCTGCTTAGATCAGCTGAGGAAACTGAGGTCAGAGATGTTAAATACATTGATAAAAATTACATAACTAGAAGGTGGAGAAGCTATGATTAAAACTCATAATCATCTGATTCATCTATATTAATTTCAGAAAGCCCCAAAGATTTTCTTTTAGAAAATATTTTTATTTAGAAAAAGCTCTCTAATGATGTCATAAGTAATCAGGTAACTAAACTTCCTTCCCCTAGTATTTGATGGTTTGTCTCTGGAATCATTGCTAATAAGATTAAATGGAGATTTTCTGCTAGGGATGCCTGGGTGGCTCAGTCGGTTGAGCACTGACTCTTGCTTTTGGCTCAGGTCATGATCTCAAGGTTCGTGGAATTGGACCCTGTGTCCAGCTCTGTGCTGACAGTGTGGAGACTGCTTGGGGTTCTCTCTCTCACTCTTTCTGTCCCCCTCCCCCCACCCTCTCTCTCTCAAAATAAATAAACTTAAAAAAGATTTTCTGTTAATTCTAGCTTTCTTTCTCTGATTCTGTGGTATTGGTTTCGACTTTGAGTACAATCTCTATAAATAAGTGACAGTTCTCATCTCTGCACCAGTGTTAATTATACCTACATATACGACTTTGTATAGGTAAGCCTGATTAAAATTTAAACACTTCTTTTTAAAAATATAAATAGGAACTCCTACATTTCAGAACTTTTGAATAGTAACAAAGAATTTATTCTCCTATGCATTTCATACATTGTTTTGGATTTGAGATTATTTTAGATAGTAAACTTAAAGAAGGGTCTCTTTGATTTTTTAAAATCAATGATATGTTGATCCTACCTAATGACTATTTTCAAAATTATTCAGAAACTTAAATTGGTTATCTTTACCTCCAATGATGAGTTCATTGATAGAGCTAGTTGCATTTTTAATATCTTTAGACCGTGAGTTCTCAAACATGACTTCTTGTCCTCAGCTTCATAGTGAACACACCATTTCTAAAAGTCATAGTAAAGTCATGGCCATTTCTTTATTTCTTTAGTATTTAAACTAAAGTATTTAAAGATGTGTTTAAGTGAGCCTTTGCCTGCAGTAGCTGGGTTTTATGTCTGTTACCATTTTTGGCTCAAGTGTACATGTCTCTAAGTACAATTGATACCTATGTACCAATAAAAGTGTTGGCCTCCTACAAAAGAGAAAACTCCACCATATAAAATACAACAACCATTCTCACTTTGTTCATGGATGCAAAGCCTTTTATTCATTCCTTTGACACTGAGTCAAAACTTACTCACTTTAAACCTTCCAATCATTTACGCATTTGCAATCCCTTATTATCATTTACAAAGTCTGAACATCTCAGAAATAATTTTTTTCCTTAAATTTGTGGCATGCACATTGGTCGCAAAACATAAACTGAACTGATGTGAAGGTGTTCAGAGTTTTTATATACCTACTCATTGTGAATGTCCATACTTTTTGGCACAGAAAAATCAATATGTTTAAGTGAAGGGTGTTGCCCCAGACTTCATACATATGACGGGGAGCTAGTGGTGCACAAGTAGAATATTACTGTATATTCATATTATCTTTTCTAAGATGAAAACTTCTGAATTCCAAGTGTCATCTGGGCCAGAGGGTACACAAATCTGGAGGCCAGCATCTATTTCTAAATATATTTTACATGAAATATAAATTATATTTGGTATTTTCATGCTAATGAGAATAATTTTGAAAGAATGGCCTAGAGCAGCAAACAGGATTGTCCCTTTATGAAAATAATTTCCCTTTCTAAAAAATAACATGTATGGCATATTACCTCAAATACCACTTTTTTAGATGAGACTTACCTAGCTGCTTGTTCTGCTCAAGACAGAATTCATGCCATCTTATCTGGGCTTTTGTGCTAAATGCATCTCTTATGGCATACACCACATTACCTGTAAAGTGTGTGCTTTTAGGACTGTGTTTTTCCTCTCTAGTCAGTTGGTGTCTCTATCCCAAATGTAACTGATTTCCACATTTGACTCCTCAGCACAAACAAAACCTCTAGTTCTTAATAAGGACTTCATGGTTTAAATATAGAAATACTAAGCTGATTTTTTCAAAACAAAATATCTTCATAAAATGTAAATTAAAACTGCAGATCTTCACTTTTAGAGGTTTCCCCCCAGTTGTATTGAGATATAATTGACATACGTCACTGTATATTTTTTTAACGTTTATTTTTTTTTGAGAGACAGAGACAGAGCATGAGTGGGGGAGGGGCAGAGAGAGAGGGAGACACAGAATCCGAAGCAAGTTCCAGGCTCTGAGCTGTCAGAACAGAGGCTGATGTGGAACTAGAACCCACAGACTGCTAGATCATGACCTGAGCTGGTCAGATGCTTAACCGACTGAGCCACCTAGGTGCCCCTATCACAATATAATTTGAAGGTATATACATAGCATAATGATTGACTTCATATATATGTATACATATATATGTATATATATGTATACATATATATGTATATATATGTATACATATATATGTATATATATGTATACATATATATGAAATTATTACTGCAATAAGTATAGTTACCATCCATATCTCATATAAATATAATGAGGAAGCAAAAAAAATCTTGTGAAGAGAACTCAAGATTTACTATCTTAAAAACTTGTATATGTATCACACAGCAATGTGAACTATAATCATCTTGCTGTACATTACATCCCTAGTACTTATTTATCTTGTAATTGAATGTCTGTACCTTTTGAACACATTTCTTGGAGATTCTTGTACATGTAGATGCTAGTTTCCTTGGTGTGTAGTTTGCCAAATTAATTTTAGTAAGTTTCCTACATATTTTCTATAGAAGTCTCTAGAATTCCATATAATCTCTGTAGAATATTATCAATATAGATCACACTAAATAAATATAATGATAATGTTCTTTGCCAATTTGATATGAAGGAATCACAGTGCTGAGAGCTGGGTCATCTGCTTGCTCTGCGCTGAGCCGAGGATAAGATCAATGGTGTTTACCAGCCAGAGTTATCACCTGTATTCTTCCCTGGGTTACTAGACTTTGCTAGATGCTTCACAGCTTTGAAGACTGGCAAGACAGAAGATGGCCCTCTGGGAAACTCTATTAGAAAACTGAGGCACTGGATATGAATCAACCTCTTCTGTTCCCTGGTAAAGCTAGGATGTCCCAGTCTTTTCCTGATTGGGTGTGGCATTGCAGTGACAGCCAGGTCTCTGACTCCCTCCTGACTTTGGTGAGTCTGATTTCACATCATCCTAGGGTGCAGGTGTGTTTCAATTAATTTCTGATTTTTCACAAGGGG
The DNA here is from genome assembly GCF_027475565.1 of Acinonyx jubatus. Lineage (NCBI taxonomy): Eukaryota > Metazoa > Chordata > Mammalia > Carnivora > Felidae > Acinonyx > Acinonyx jubatus. The sequence goes on from NC_069380.1 coordinate 42,823,391, forward strand.
AATTTGTGAATTATTGCTGTATCGGTGTGTTTGTGGGGAGAGGGCAAGTTTATGTGGTTTTATTTTTGTTTGTTTTTATATTAGGTATAAAATAAGGAAAAAAGTGACTATAGGAATTACCACTATGCAGCTGGGTAGTTGTAGAATTGTGCTAAGATAATCACCTCCTAATGTCCACCTCAGTTCTCTATAAATAAAGATCATATAAGACTTGTACACTATTGATAATCCATCAAATATCTCACCATCTAATGCTCCTTCAAGGCATTATTTTGCTTAAAAATTTCAGAGCTTTTTACAAATTTTTATTGACCTTGTAGCAAACAAGAGTATAATTTGTAACAAAATGCTTTGAAAAGAAAAAAACATAAGGTATTTTAGTTGGCAGTATAACTCCTGTCACATTATTTTCAATTCAGATAGATATAGCAGTGAACTGAAAACAAAAACATAACTGAGTCAGGAAGCTAACGCCAACTCATTCGTTACTTGGAGACAATAGTCATAGTTTTGAATAGTCTTTTTGCTGATAACTCTTTAGTAAAAATAACATTTATTAAATTTATAAATGATATTTAGAAGAGCTTTCTATTGAAATGTTGTAGGGTCTGACTTATCATTCTAATTTCGGTCTACATATCCAGCTATAAGCTCTGTTCTGCAAATAGACTGAAAAACAGTTTGATAGATACTGTTACATATTAAATTTATTTGGTGATAAAATGTTTCCTATAATTTTGATATAAATACACTATAATAATTGGGGAGTTTTAAAAAATCTTATAGTTGTACTAATGTAATCATTAAATAATATATTGAAAAAATAATAAAAGCTATCTATCTACTTTTGTATGATAACCATAGATACAATAGCATCATTTAAATCTGTTAATTCATTTATCAATTGAGAATGTTATTTGATTTATCTCTGATTCTAATCCAGAAAATATGACCTTTATTTTTTACTCATGTCTTATATTTTTGAGAGAGGAAGATAAATCGGGTTCGCAAGTTGGGGAGGGGCAGATCTAGAGGGGAGAGAATTCCAAGCAGGCTCCCCGCTGACCGTGGAACCCATGTAGGGCTTGATTCCATGACCTTGAGATCATGACCTGAGCTGATATCAAGAGTCAGACACTCAACTGACAGAGCCACCCAGTTGCCCCCAGAAAATATGACCTTTAAAGATAAATTGGGAGTTGCATTCTGATATTTTTTAAAACAAATTATAAGTAAAGAAAAAGTAAATTACCAAATGTTTTATTTTAATTTGTGAAATGTGATTTGTGTATCCACTGATCCATCTTGTGTTTAATTGTTGAAAAGAGATTAAAAGACTGTTCAGTGTGTATATCATCCACATTCCCTAATCTAATACTTGAATTCACAATACTGTTATAAAGTGTCTGTTGTATAACAGACAGATAACTTTTTTGGATACTAGTTCCAGATCATGAAAATAGTTTGACATTAATGAATTGTCATTTCTTAAAAAGGTAGTCTTTGTTAAAATCGGAGACGGAAGAATAATTTCCCTCTTCTTCATTCTTCCTCTTCTTTACCATATCTCCCCTGTCTCAACAACAATTCTGCGTGCATAGGACTCCCTAAAGTGATGGTTCTGTGGCTTCACTTGCATAAAAGGGTAGGAAACACCTATTGAAGCTCTCCACATATTAAAAAGGCATTACAGTCCAGTGGTGAAGATTTTTTCAGAAAAAACATAATGGTTCAAAGTGTGTTATTAGTCTCTGAAATAAACTGTGCTGGTCGTTGTTAATTTTTTTTTAATCCTTTCAATTCAACTCAAACATCACTTATTCAGAGAATAATATCTGGATTCATTTCCAATTTCTCACAAAGATCAGTGTGTATCCCCCGATTATAAGCCTTCATAGCATTATATGCATCTTCTTCAAATCATATACTCACTACTATTTTGACTAATTTCCTTCTTTAAAGTAGTTTTACTTTACATATCATGCAATGAATAATCAAAAGAGTCATCTTTACCATGCTATCATTACATGGCATGGTTCCTGGCACATAACCTATGGAAAATAAATATTTAGTATGAATATTTTTTATGTCTTTTCTTTTCTGTATTTTTTTAGGTGACAACAAGTTCATATTCCCATATTTATGGACAAGTTATTTTCAAATATTTTACTGTTTTTAATATGTCTAATATATAAAGGAATAACAAAGTTAGAGCAGCATTCCACTTTCCTTTAGTATATTTGCACTATATTTTTATTGCATACTTTTTTTATTCATTGAATTTTTCTCTTTTAACTATACTTAAAGTCATTAAAAGATAATGTTACTTTGTTCTCACCTTTAGAAACTTTCCTAATTAGCCTTAAAACCGGAAAAAAATAATTTAGCTCAAGTTTAGTATTATATTTATGATAATTTAGGTTATATTTTCTTCGACTTTATGTTAGGGACCCTTTGTTATTTCCTGTTTTTGATACTGAATTGTACAAATTCTTTCTCACTTTAAGTTACATCATTTTAAAGCCTTTTTAATTAGGGTTGGGTGCCATTTAAATGGACTTTCTTTTTGCAGTTAAAACATTTCTGAACTTGCATAATGCTTAGCTGAATGTTTTTGCCCTTTGTTTTATGGATGATGGTGTTGCTAACTTAGAAAAGTACCAATTCTAATTTATAGGGTTTTAGATAGGTTCTGAATTTAAAAGTTAAAATTCAGTCCAAATTTAAGTGAAACTTTGGAGTTACTTCTATTCTCTAGTATAAAAAAATCACTATACATTTATTAATATTAGAAATACCACTGAGTATCAATTTGCATTTTAGTTAAGAAATAACACAAATACTTACATGTGATCTTTATTTCATGGAATAAAAACATTTATGTATTTCAGTTATATATTACAATATAATATAGTATAATATACTAATATAGCATAATATATGTATTACTATATAATATAATATAGGGAATTGTTTAGGTAGGAATAATGGCATGAATCCTCTCAATGTTATCATCCTCACACTGACTACATCATTTTTTATTTATCATAGCTCATGTACATAAATTGTATAAAACCTATGTAAGCTTAGATTAATATTCAGAATAGAGGAAAGAAGAAAATTTTAAATCAGCCTGGGATTATTGGGGAAACTTTTACAGAAGTGAAATTTGCTTTAAAGACTATTTCATAGTGTTATACAAATGAAATAAGATTACACATGTGTAAATTAGAGTACTGTACTTATTATACAGTAGCACTCAATAAATATTGGCTATCCTTTACTTTTAATTAAACATAAAAGTGCAGAAGTGGGGAAAGACATATGCAAGATAAAGGTCTTAAAGGACTTGTGAGGGTAATCCTGTCACTCAGTATGTACTTCAGTACACTCCTCCAAAATGAAGGCGATTAGCATTCTCACAGGCCTCACTCATCCACTTACTACTTTTCTTGTGTCTTTGAGCCTTGACATTTGTTTGTTTGTTAACAGTGTTTGGGTATTCATTATTTTCCCAACTAGACTGGAATCTCCAAAATGCCAATGATTTATTTTGTCTGTTTATTTCACTGCTGAAGGCCCAGTGCCTAAAGCAGTGTCTGGCACATGTTTGACATATTGAAATTGTTTGTCTTGTTTAACATTTGAAAACTACCATTGGATAGGCACTATTATTACCCTCATTTAACTGAAGAAGTAACTGAGGCAGCAGGAGGTTAAAGACTTGTACAAGGTTACATAGATAGTAAGTAATGAAGTCACCAGAAGGCTTTTCAAGGTGAATTGCATTGAGCTACTGAGGAATACTTGTAACATTAAAATTTTGTTCTCATAAGAAGAAAACAATGATTTGTGTGGAGGTGTGTGTGTAAGGGGTGATAAAAGCGGGAAAAAAAAAGGTTTAGAGTCTTTTTGAGAAGGCCAATAATATGATAAAAATTTGTAGGGCAGTATTTTATGCATTTTATCTATTTTATGCAGACAGTGGACTGACACTGCTCCTGAAAACAACTCAAACTCCTGGCTTAAAAAAAAAAATCACATTATTGTAAGTGTAGCCACAAGTTGGCAGGGAAGAAGAAAACTGAAGTGAATATAGGGATCTGACAGGGATCTTTGAAAAAATGATCATAAATATGTCTCAACAAGAAATCACAAATACTCTTGAAACAAAAATAGATAATTTCAGCAAAGAAAGAAAATTTATGAAAAAGAACCAAATGAAAGAAGAGCAAAATAAAACTAAAATTTTAAAGAATATGTGTTGTTGAATAGGCTCACTAGTGGCATCAAGATGATAGAGAATAGAAGCAGTGAATTTAAAGAAACATCAGTAAAATTAATCCAATTTGACAATTAATACATTTTAAAAAAATGAAAAAAGACTGTAGGGTGTATGGAACATTAACAAAATATACAATGTTTGACCAGAGTTTCAGAAAAAGAAGTGAAAGTGGGGACAGAAGAGTATTTGAAAACATAATGGCTGAAAACTTCTTAAATTCAGAAAACTACATAAACCTACAGATAAGAAAATAGGAAAATGACTTGAACACACATTTTGCCAGAGAGGTTATACTCCTGGCAACAGTTTATATATTTTCCAGAGTTTATACAGTTTATAAATATACATTCAACATCAACAGGCAATAAGGAAATGTAAATTAAAGCCACAATGAGCTATCACAGCAAAACTATCAAATGGCTAAAATTAAAAGGAAAAAATGCTGCAGAGGATATAGAAAAACTGGATCACCCATACATTGCTGGTGAAAATGTATAAGCCATTCGGCTAACCGAATTCTATATATTCACAGCAGTGAAGAGGAACACGTGATTGATGGATGCATGACCAACTTGAAACTTCGGGGTATTCTTCTGACTGAAAAGAAGCCAATTCAAAAAGGTAACATGTGATTTTATTTATATAACATTTTTAAAATGACAAAATTATATAAGTGGAGAACAGTTTAATAGATTAGTGGTTTTTATGGGTTTCAGTAGATACAAGATTGAGAGAGACATGGGTTGGTTATAAGGAACAAGAGGGATCCTTGGGAATATGGCATTGTTTTAGGTCTTTATTGGTGGATATGGTAACCTACACGTGATAAAATTAGATAGAATTAAACACACATGTGCATAAGTGAGGACAGATAAAATGGGGAATCTGAAATAGGTCAATGGATTTTAAAATGTCAACATCATGAGTTTGTGGTATTGTGCTATGGTTTTATAAGTTATTACTATGGGTAAAATTTACAAAGGGTTTCTCTGTGTTATTTCTTATAACTGCATGTGAATGTATAATTACTATTATATTGTCAACTTTAGCTCAATAAACCTGTTAAAATAGTGTTATATTAATAAACATATTATAAAATAATGGTTTTATTCATGAAATCAGTTTGTGAATGCAGAAAATAAAATCAGCAAAAAAGTCAACTGATTTTAAGATTGTGAATAACAGATGTTTAGTGATTATAAATTTCACAGTAATATAATAATGTTTATTTGTAGTGATGTACTGATGTTTATTTCCCTTTTAAATTTTACTATTTTACCTTTTTTGCCTCTTTGTTTTCCTTTTGATTTATTTTTTCTTCTGTGTCCAAAATCTGAGACAGAACCATATACATGAGCAGTTAAAATACAAATAAATATTTTATTTAACTATCAGATGACAACTTAAATTGGAAAATAAATAGTAATTTGTAGTTGTTTACTACTTCAATTTTGAATTTCCCCTGAAAGCCAAGGTAAAATAAGAGAGAAGGGAGTTTCAGGCTATTCTGTAGAAGAATTAAAGGAAAGATAAACATCCCTCTGGAACAGGCAGTTTTTGTCAGCAGCAAATTTTATCAGCCATCTTTTTGGAAAATACTTATATAAAACATTTTGAACACTAAAATAGGCAAAGTACTTGAGTAGTTTTGAAAAGACCTTTTAAATTAAAAATTTCTTTGTAGCTGCACTCTGACAAATATGAGGGCATATTATCAAATAATTCAGTAAACTGATTGTTGTAGGTTCAGAGATTATATGATCCAAATACAATGTCTTTGGATAAATAAAATCCTGTATAAATAAAGCTTAAGACTTCTGGAAATTAACAAATCAATTGTATGAGCTTTTGGACATTTCCAGCAAGCTTTGGTCAAAGGCTAGATTGTGTCATCCTGAATTCATTGAGAACTTCTATTAAGTTTAGTATTTTATACTGTAATTACAGAGAGGTGCATATCCCATAGATACCAGGCAAGCAAATGGCAGAGCTGACATTCTTATTGTATGACAATTGAAAGCCCAACATTTTACAACAGAAAAATGGACTACAGTGGTAGGTTAGAACTTGTAATTTTATGAAAGGTTTTGATTCTTTACTTTTATATAAGAATAATAAGTAAGGAAGAAAATAATTTTGATTAGGGCTATAATGAACGTAAGTATGTAGACAGAAAATTTAGGTGATGATGAACACAACATTTTTAAATTAGAATGTCCTTCTCTATACATTGCTTGTTTGTTTGCACAATAATCTGCTAAGGAGAACTTTTGGTATATATGCCATTTTGACCTTTGATCTTTTTAATATTCCTTAAGGATATTTTATCTTAGTAAAGTTGAAAATAGATAAACAGATGTGCTCTTTGTTTCAATTAAGTATGCCTTGTTGGAGTGGATGACATTTTAAATAACATAATTTTATATCAGTGGCTAATGTCTTTTAGAATTATTATACAATGACATCTTCATTCATTCTAATATAAATTTTATTTTATTTTTAAAATTTTTGTTGAGGTAAAGTCCAGGTAATATAAAATTAACATTTTAAAGTGTTCGATTCATTTAGTACATTCAAAATCATTACCTCTACAAAAACATTTCATAACACTTAAAGGAATTCTCATGCCAATTAGGCAGCCACTACCTGTTTTCCTCTCTTCAGGTAATCAATAACCTACCTTTTGCCTGTCTGTTATGAATGAACCTATTCTGTTTATTTCATATAAGTGGAATAAAACAATATGAGACCTTTTGTGTCTGGCTTCTTTTACTTAGTCTATCATTTCTGAGATTTAGCTATATTGTGGCGTGCACCAATACTTCATTCTTCTTAATGGCTAAATAACATTCCATTGTATAGATATACTGAACTTTGCTTATTCACTCATCAGTTGATGAACATTTGGGTTATTCCAACTTTGACTATTGCAGTGAGTACAGCTGTAAACATTTGTGTACAAGTTTTTGTTTGAATTCTTGTTTTCAGATATTTGGGTATGTATACCTAAGAATGGAATTTCAGGGTCATATGGTAGCTATATGTTTAACATTTTTAGGAACTGCCAAACTCTTTTCACAGCAGCTGCACTAGTTTACGTTCCCATCAGCCATGTACAATGGTTTCAGTTTTTCTGCACTCCCCCAACAGTTATTATTTTCTGTTTTTTAGATAGTAGTCATCCTCCTGAGTAAGAAGTGGTATCTTAATATGGTTTTGATTTATATTCCCCTAATGACTAATTATGTTGGCCATTATTCTTGCAATTGTTGGCCTTTTGTTTACCTTTTTTGTAGAAATGAATGTCTGTGTCTTTTGCCTGTTTTTTAATTGGGATGTTTTTCTTTTTGTTATTGAGCTGTTAAGAGTTTCTTATATATTCTGGGTACTAGAGCCTTATCAGATTATGATTTGGAAATATTTTCTTCCATACTGTGAGTTGTCTTTTCACTGTCTTGCTAGCATCTTTTCATAATGGTTTTACATTTTAATGTCCACTTTATCAATTCTTATTGTTGTTGCTTGTGCTTTTAGTATCATATCTAAGAAACCATTGCCAAATACAAGATCATCAAGATTTAACTTGCTGTTTTAGAGTTTATACCCTTCTATTTTTAAACATTTTTTTCTATCTAAATTGACTGCTGCATTCAAAGCAAATATATTTTTAAATTCTTATGAAATGTTTATTAGATTTAATATCTTTGCTTGTTCTTTACCTTGATGAATTATCTAATATATATTTACCTTCTATATTATATATTTACTTTATATATTTATTTATCTTACATTGTACAAAATTTCTTATTAAAAGATGAGAGCAGAGGACAGTGTTTACACTGGAGGAAACATTTAGTTATCTGTAACTCAGTCTGGTTTTAACTTGAGAATTCTGAAGTCCCAGTTTATTTTTCTGTTGTCATAACCCTCTTTTCCTTCTGAAAATGCTGATTAGGGAATTTCAGTTTATGGTTGAGAATGCGACTCTTAAGGTTTGTGTGGTGTATTTTTTGTTTGCCTCTGCATAGTCACTTTCCACCTTTCTGCTTGCCAGAGAAAGCAGGAAAATAGGTTTGCTGATCTCTGGCCTTGGATTGGGTTAATTCTATTGAAGGTCCAGGTAGAAATAGACCAGAGAGTGAGAGAAATAGAGTCAAGACATTTATTCCTACTGATTTCTTATTGCAGGTTGTTGGGCTGACTGCATGTATCCAAATTTCTTGTCAAGTGATACTCTCCACATTAAGGGACACACTCTCTCTCTCTCTCTCTCTCTCTCTCTCTCTCTCTCTCTCTCTCTCTCTCTCTTTCTCCCTCTCCTCTCCCTCTCCCTCTCCTTCCTCCTCTGTTTTGATGATCACATTCTCTCTTGCCCCTTCACACCAGGTGCAGTGATAGTGGCTCCCTGTTATCACATCTGTTTGTCCTGTGCCCATCTCTCCTACCATTCTGACTTTCCGTTGTTAATACCATGCCTAGCCCATAGGCTGGCACAGCATCTATGACATATAGAGGCATTTTATAATGGAAAAATAAAACCCTTTCCGACAACCATCACTGTTAATAAATAAAATTATGTTAAAACAATATGATAACAATTGCCATATTACATGCCTTAAAACATAAAGGAAAATAAAACTTTTAGAGATATTCTAGCATGTGAATGTACTCTAAAATGAATCTGTTTTAGAAATTTATCTTAAAAAATTATCTTAAGAGAGATAAATCTGATTCTGAAAATATTTGTATATAACACAAACATATAATATACTATAAAGTGGAAACCATCTAAATAACCAAATACCTTGGATTATTTTTATTAGTTATGTATCCATTTGACAAAATACTCGGTAAACTTGTGGAAGAATCCCAGATCTGACACTCAATAGTCATGTTTCTTTGAGCAACTTATTTGGCATTCCTGAAATCTAAGGATAAAACATTATACTTACCACACAGAGTGCTTGTAAGGATTAATTAAGACTGCACATTAAAGATTTCACACAAAAGCTAGCACATGGGAAACAAACAGTAAATATTTGATATTACTACTTCTCTCTCTCCTTTAAAGGGTGGCTTAGGAATATTTATTTTTAATCAGGGATTCATATGAGAATCAACTGTTAAACTTTCTCTGAAAAAAACATTCATAGAACCCAACCTGGGGGCCTCTGATTTAGTAGATGTTGTGTGGAGGTCAAGGCATAGTGTGTTGTCTAACCTCCACAGAAGGAAATAGTACCTATTCCTTTATAAGATTTGTTTAATTACATGAGGGAATGCTGAGAATATATTGTAAAGTAAATAAAAGCAAATTATAACTTTTATTAACTAATTGCATTTTAGTTGTGTAGATTCCTTGCTAAACATTGAAAATTGAAAACTCATGCCAATGACAAAAACAAAAGGAATTTATCATAAAATAAATCCCTAATCAGGAAAAAAATCATTACTTATGGGATTTTATACATTTGGGCAATATTTTGTTATAAGTGAATCCCAAATAAGTAGAAAAGAGTCACTTGCTTGGCAATTCAAAACACAACACAACAAAGCACAACAAAGGAAAACAAACAACACTAGCAAACAGTCTCAGAATTATTATTCTGTAATGAGTTGTACGGACTCAAATAATCTCTAATAGTGAGTTACCAAAGGGGATTTGAAAGTTCATTATGACAAATTCCTAGAGCTAAGAAAAAAAAAATCAGACAGTCAGTTCTGCGATAATATCATGATGATGTTATGCTCATTCTGAAGTCCCTGCTGTTTGGAATTTAAATATGTTTTGTTTTGAATATCCCTTCTATCTTGCATTGGAGCAGTTTTTTCGCTAAAGAGACAATTGATAACAGTGTATAAATGTATCAATTATATTTGAAACTGTGAAGCTGTTCAGTTTAATTCATTTGAACAAGTACTATGCTGGCCTTTGTGAAATTAACAAAGTAGTGCAGTATCAGAAGGACCCAGAGAAAAGTGAAACTTTCCCAGTCAGTTTTTTTCCCAGTCAGGGAAACAAGCAGTTTCCCTTTTCTCAAACAATTTTTTGTACTGGTTTTTCTCCATAAGCTTTAAGTTACTTTTTAATTTTGCACTTATTAATGAGGTCATTTACTTAAGAAGTATGCATTGAGTGCCTTTTATGTATGAAGAGTCAACAGGATAAAAAGAAGAAAGAGACATAGATCCTTTCTTCAAGTCAGTAACATTCTTCCAGGGGAAAACAAAATGTATGAAAATGTCTGTTTTCAAACACTACAGAACAATACTTGTAGGCTCCAGTCCTCACCTCAAAATTCATACCTTGTCTTTTATTTATTGAGAGGAATGATAGAGAAAAAGAACAAAAGATACTGAAGGAGCCCAAATTGGAGATAGTGTCCTCACAGACAGGGGCCAGGAAAAATGTAACTGCTTCTTGGGGAAAATATCAGTCCAGAGAGGTGAACGCAGTGACTGGTGCCTAAGGATGACACTTGAGGAGGAAGTATCTATTCGGGATTTTATGAGGTTCTTTTTTTGTTTATTTGTTTCAAGTTAGTTTTGTTTTGTTTTAATATGTGAGTTAAACCTTCTTAGTCATACTACAAACCTGTATTATTTTTTAAGTAAGCTATATGCCCAAAGTGGGGCTTGAACTCATGACCCCAAGATCAAGAGTTGCATCCTCTACTGACTGAGCCAGCCGGGCTCCCCCACGCCTTTAGTAAAATGTATATGGTTCCCAAATTACTTGTGAAGAATAATTAATTGTTTTTGTCTTCAGTAGAGCTTACATTTATTACGAATTCAAAGATATTGAAAGTAAATACAAGACAAAGTCAAATCTAAGATTACTAGGATAGATCCCTTCTTTATTCCCAGATATATATATTCTACATACCCATAGGCAGTTCCCTCTCTTAACCAAAATGTTGCCCTGTGCCCTTACTAACTCTCAGAGCAGAGACATTGGCCCCAAACACAACAGCTTTTGGTTTCTTCTCTCTATCCTCAACTACAATATATGTAGTCTTAATATTTACTTACATATTAAATTACTCTGAGGATTATTTTTAGAAAAATAAATCACTTAATTCTGGGAAACTTCTTCCTCACTCATTGGGTTGAAATTTAGACATATAACTAGTCAATTAGAAACATATTAAACATTAAACATTGCATAAAAAACATTGTTTTTTTCTAATATAGCCTATTCAATTTTATCTGTAATCATCTTGTTTTGTTTTATACAATTCTGAAAACTATCATTGGATGAAGTGATTTTTTAAAAAAAATATTTTATCTATAAAGGAATAAAAACAATAGACAAGCCCTAAATC